>NW_005187422.1:3480773-3509965 GCF_000239375.1 Pundamilia nyererei
CTGTGTTTGAATATGTGCGTATATGAGCGTGCTTAAGTGGCTCTCCCCAGACAAAGATGCAGAGCTTTGGCAGAGAGCACGACATGGTGTGTGCGTGTGCATGAGCACAGGGTTGCGTGACATGCCGTTAAAAATGTCACAGGGAGGGAGGCAATGAAAGACGAAGGGAAAAAGAGAGGAGGGTAGGGGGAGAGACACGGAGGCGGAGCGGTTGACTGGACCCCTCGTCTACTTGCGTTTACATCAAAACACTGAGTGTGTGTGGGTGTAGCTGTACATGCATGCATGTGTGCAGGTGGATACTGTGTGTGTCTGCGTGTGTGTGGAGAGGCATGCCTCCCGGTGCCAGTGAAGAATGGGCTAAAGTGCCCCATACAGTGAGAGCGATCAAGGACACACTGATATGAGACACACACACTTAGTCTGGTCACATTTACTCAGCTCAGTCGGGCCATCCAACCCTGACACACACACACACACACACACACACACACACACACACACACACACACACACACAAAGGGAAAGTGGGAGAACAAGAGAGATAGAGCAAAGGGGAGGGTTCGTACTCACAGATGTGTATTAGCTCTGCTCAGTCAGTGGACCACAACGCATCCTCCTACTCTGAGAACTCCGCTGTACCTCTCATACTTTCAGGTGATTTATTGTTCCAGCTGCAACGACGTAAAGTCAAACGTGTAGAGAAGACAGGTTTACTCTACATTTCATTGATGTGATGCATATCCATACATTAACACTTTTTTGTGATATTGTGATGATGCCTTTTTCCTTATCTGTCCTCCTCACATATCCCCAAAACATCATTAAAATGTGCAACAACAATAATGTTCTTTATTTGTCATTCCAGATTAAATTAAGTTTTTAAAGATCTTCCTGACATGCTCTCTAAGAATTCACTGACACACATTTGAATAATTGCTGTTTTTATAACTAATATCTTTCATGTTGCTCCAGCCTTCGTTTCCCACCTCCAAATCCCCAGTGGAGCATCGACACCACCAAACTCTGCACAGAGATTATTTTCAGAATTTTCCTCCAAATTGTAGCCACATTTGTTTTCTTTTTTTAAAATGCTAAAGCCACTAAAAATAAAACACTTTCTTCTTTACAGACTCAGCAGTGTATAACCTACGTTAGTTTCATTTGTGAAAAAGACAAAGTTTCATTGTCAGAGAGGAAACAGTAAAAACAGAATCACACCTGAAATATCGCTTTGTAAACTTTGTCCAACTTATTACACTCGATAATCTAAGCAATTATAATATCCAGCAATTGATCTTTCTGTCTGTCTGTAGATCACTTTAGTTTAACAACATTAATAATTCAATTTTTTACACTTTATAAATTCCTTCATGGATTTATTTCATCATTGTGTGTCATTATTAAATGATTATCCAATTTAAAATACAGAAATGTGGATTTGCAACCTGTTATTTATGGTAGCATACAGACACCGTATGAAAGGAAATTCAAATATATATATTAGAAAAATGAAAGATAAAGAAATAACATAAAAAAGACTTAAATATTGATGGATTTTATTTAATTAAATTTTTCGCCACGGTAATGTATGTCTATAATTTTAAAGGGAGCGTTCACAGCAACATCAAATGTTGTTTAGATTGTGTTTGCTGTCAGTTGCACAGTTTTGCTGATCTGCACTGTGAAAGTGTCTTTTCTACTTTTTATTTTTTTACTGAACGACAGCTGCCAGCTGTATCGCTCTGCAGAGGAGCTCGTGAAGCTCCTCATGACAACAAGGTCACAGTAGTAGCAGGATGCAAACATTAGTGGAGCTCTCCTCAGCCGAGCCGGCCTGTTAGCTAGCAGCATGGGTGACAGACGTAAACAGGAGAGAGAAAACAGCTCTCTCCTGTTTACGTCTAACCACAGCAAGCTTTGTGTTTCTTTCTTTCTTTTGTAAGAAAATACATTACTGCTGTGTCGAATTTCTTTATGTTTTTTGTGAAAATCAAAGGAAATTTTGTTTAATTACGTTGAAGACAAAGTCTCTAAAGCTGATATCACCTAAACTGTACTTTTGTGGTGAACTGTTCCTTTAAATGATTTTTTGTCCCCCATACTCGGCTTAAATTGATCTCTTTGTAAAGATAAAATCATGACCAGAAGAATAATCAGATTTAGGAAATTGCAATGTCACTCAGAGCCAGCAGAGCAAAAGAAGGGTTATTTCTAGTGTCTGATAACATTTAAATCTGACAGGATTATCTTACACTGCTTTTTACCTCCGTGGTGAGCTGGAGATTAATTAATATCAAGAGATATTAAAAATGTTATCAAAGGAATTATGTAAATACATTAATCACAAAAACATGCAGGCATTCGTGCTGAAACTGAGATTGGTTGAAAACCACCAACATTTCTAGTAATGTGACGGATCTTAGTCGTGAGTGATGATGATCAGGAAAATGTGTTGATCTGAAAAAGAAAAGCATGTCCTGACTCAGTTCTCCCGCTTTAGCCTTCAAATGATGTATGTGATTAAACTGTGTGTGTGTGTGTGTGTGTGTGTGTGTGTGTGTGTGTGTGTGTGTGTGTGTGTGTGTGTTTGACAGTGTGCCACCCTGGCAGCTCTTGAAATTCCTCACCTCTCCCTCTTAAGCAGACAACAATTATTGGCTCCTCCTGTCGCTGAGGGATTGTAGGATTGCTCAGGGCCTTTTTTGACTCTTGTGTCAGCAAACTGTTCTCCCTGTGAGGGTGGAGGGCTAGCTGGTGGGGGCTTAAACAGAGGTTGGACCAGAGAAAGAAAAGAATAAAGGGAAAGGTAAGCAGAATAAAAGGGGGCGAAATAAAATAATCAAACATACAGTTTGTTCGAGTCACAGAGATTATGAAACAAAGTCGAATGGGAGAAGTAATGTGATCGTTATCTGTCAGTGTGGCACCGTAGAGAAATATCAGAGAATGACAGCAGCGGGCGACGAGGAGGATTTAATATTCTTCTTTTATATATTTATTATTTCATTAAACACACACGCAGAGCAGGTGAGGAGCTTTGTCCTTGCTTCTGTCTGTGAGTACCTCCTTCCTCTCTGCTGTCATTCTTCCTCACAGCTTTTATTTTCCACCTCAGAAATACAACATGATGCTCATACACACAGGTGGACACACACACACACACACACACACACACACACACACAGGTCCAAAGGTTTTTTTACCTGTCATTCAGCATGTGAATAATTGTTGTATAATTGTGTATATCAAATATCATATTATATAATAATTCAAACCATTTTTATCTATCAAATAAAAAGCCGGCATAATTTCAGCATGCAATTATTGGTGAAAAATGTTTTTTCCATCGAGATCAATATATATACATATATATATATATATATGTATATATTGTTCACACAACTTACAATAAAATTTTACTTAGAATTTTAAACGGTATAATTGGAAACTGAGCAAAAGAAGCAATTTGCAGGAATTTGCACAAATCACTTGGTCTCTGGTGAATATCTTAAAAAATGTCTGTCAATTAAGTCAATTCACTGATTTAAAAGCCAATCAGAAAACTACAAAAGTTTTTTTTGGTTGTTTTTCAGGAAAATGCAAAAAGAAAAAAATTAAAAAGTGCTTTTCACACAGGAGTCACAAAACACTTTACAAGGACAACAGACGGCTTTTTTGTGAAATGAAAGGCAGTGCAAATTAAACGTGGCTACAAGAAAAAGTGCTGGAATTAAAAGGAAAGAGAATAAAAATCATTTTTTAAAAATGCAACAAACTGAAGCAGTGTCAGACTTCTTACATGTAACTTTGCTAATGCTCGCGTGCTTCCATATTATTGGCTCACAGTGTCCTGAAACAATGTGTTTGTGTTTGGAGGATGTGCTGATGTGCTGTGGAAACACTCACAGCTGTTGACGTTCTCTTAACATTTATGTTAAGTGTTGATTTGAGTTTTGATATGAAAAAGACCCGACGTGTCAGCTGAGGTGAAGGAGCTCAAAGTACTACTTTAAATTTTCACACATGGATAAACCATCAAAACCAAGTTTGATGCATTTATTTATTCGATCACTGAGGGAATGTGGTTAAAACTACTTACACAGCAGTTCTCTTCACATTATACACACTCCACTCATTCTTATATCCCAAGCATCCCTCTGTTAATGTGTGTGTTGTTGTTGGGAAACTTCAGTTGCTGTCTTGTTCTTTTCGTGATAATCAAAAAACAGGAAAATAATAAAGTTTGATTATTTGTCCAAAATGCCCCACACAGAATCCGACCTTTCAAATACGGTATGACTCCCACCTTCCCTCAGGCAAGTTTTCACACAGACTCGTTATATCTGTGCACACGTATGAAACAAACAAGAAAAAAAATCACACAGATAAAAAAAACCTAACACTGTTTAGCAAAACCGATATCTGTCTGCTTAGGTTCACTAATACTGCAACTCCCTCTCTCTCTCTAGTCTAGCCTTGACAGACACACACAGTATGCATAGTGCCTTGTTAAACCCCAGCAGTGCAGTGTCTAACAAGTTTTCTGGTGAAAAGCCAGCTTTGCATTCTGTGCCCCTCAGGAGTCCAAAGGCTGCTGCTAGGATGCCCCCCCCTCCGACAACCAATTATAAAATTTCACAACGATGTGTCTCATTTTGTTTCACGTGTTTGCTGACAGCCCTGATCAAGTTTAAAGGCTGAAAGTCTGAGACTATCTATGTATGTATGTACGGAAAGATGGAAAGACAGCTAGGCAACACTACAGTTCTTTGGCTCGTACCGCGTGACGTTGAGCTGCTACGTCGTTAATCTGATGATCTGATGATTTCTTCTACGCTGCAGTGTTCTTAATGAAGATGCAGTTAAGTGATTTGGGGAACAGATGATTTGGTGAGAACTTCATTACTCTCCCGCTCACGACCACTTGAGTGGAACACAATATTCATAATTGCTGTCAGAATCAACTTGTGGCAGCCCGCTATCGAGAACATATAAGGAGCTCAAATTGAAATGGTCTCCAGAGTGGGAGAGACGGGGGAATACACAGTGAACAAATTAGTTCCATCCTCCTGGCGGTTTGTAAACAACTGCTGATCAACAACATTGTTACTGTTTGGAGGCAAATGACACCGAGGCTCCAGAAAAACACCCACACTCGCTGCCTGGGGGTGGGAAAGCTGCCCGGTGCGAGCGCACATCCACTCACTCACTCACAAATATGGCTTTAACGCACGCACAGCCGATCCACCGGGGATCTGTATCTGTGCAGCTGAAAAACATTTCTTTTTCATCTCCAGGAAGATTGTACACACAAGGCAAGCTGCTGAAAGGATGAGATATCAGCTGGCTATGAAAATTGGACTTTGCACTTTGTTTTGGAAGGGGAAAAAAACAAAATATGACAATCGTTTTGGTTTGGTTTTAATGTCTGTGGTGGTTTAGAGTAATAAACAGAACTTTTAGGAGCACATCACTTTTTTCTGGAATTACCTTGAACTTGCTTGTCTTTCCATGCTGCTGTCTGTCTTTCATTTGGGATGGAATTTTTTTAATCCCTAAAACATCTGCATGAGCTTTTCAACCACTCTTCTTCTTTTTTTTTTAATATATCAATAATATGGCCAAACTGAAATAAAACAACCTTAAACACATGCTGAATTAATGGCACTACTTTCCTCTTTAGTATTATTTTTGTCTTTATTAGATGGTGGAAATGGAGGAGGGGAAGACATGCAGCAAAGGGCCTCAGGTCAGACTGGAGCCCGGGCTGGCCCTTTGCAGCCTTGTGGCATATGGTCACCTGCTCACCCTGTGAGCTACACTGGCACTGGGTGGTGCACCTTTCTAACCTCCTTACATCCACCAGGTCACTTTTACTTCAGCCGCATGCTAAAGAGGCAAATTTTCAGGAGCTAGATGATGTTACCTTCCTATGTTAACGTTTTACACTAATATCTGTTATCTCAAACCCCTCAAAAAAATCAAACCTTTACCTGATGAAAGTATTTTTTCATGCTGTAACTCCACGAAATCCTGTTTCCTGTGAACTGCCATTTCATTTATTTTCATTTATTTTACTTCTGTCTGATTATAAACAAGTAAAATTAGGAATCCAACAAACAACAGCGTATATGCACCTCCCCTCATACATACAAGATTTAACTAACCACAAAGTGACAATGTAACAGTATTACATAATAATAAGATTCATTTCAAGTAAATAAAATATCTGTGTATTTCTTAATTGACATGTTGTTGTTTTTTACCATATATTTAAATCACTGTATTCCATATTCTGTAAACTTATCCAAAAATAAAAATAAAAAAAACGTTTTTTGAAAACCAAATATCCCTCCTGGCTTTTCTCAGTTGAAAGAAATCCGGAACACCTGGCGATGATGTCACCAGCGTCCCTTTTGAAAAGCAGAGCCCAGAAAGTGGAATATCTTGACTAACATTGCAACGATGTCTCGGGAATGATAGTCGTATCCATTGTTTTGCTGATATTCCAGAGTAAATCAGACAAGCACAGAGCTGTGATTGGTGGGGCATGGCAAGAGGCAAAACTGAAACATTTCAATCAGCCAAATTAGGATATTCAACTTGATAATAACGCTGCTACATTTAAATACTCATCACATTCACGTCAGCCACACTGATGTTGCCAAACAAAAACCCCTTCACAAAAGCGCCGAACAACAGCCGTCACAGCTGCAGCGGCTGCATGCTGCGCTTTGGGAAACCAGGCACTGGGACCCTGTGTGTTATTGCACAAATGTCTGTGCGTGTGTCCAAATGTGTGAGTCTCATTAATGTGTGCAAATGTGTGAGTCCAAACGTGTGAGCAGCCTACATCTGTTTGTTAAGGGGCGGGAGCGTCAGTGGAGAGGGATTTGCTGTTGCCGTGCCAAGACTAATTAGTGTTTTTGTGTTGGTCCGGTTGGTCCTCGCCCGTGGATGTCCAACAAAGTAAGGAAGGAGGGGAAGGAGAGGTGCAAAGAGGGGGAAAGTAGATGAAAGGGTGAGAGAAGGAGAGACAAAGGAGAAGAGAAAAGGAGAGGATCTGGAACAACTGAAAGGGGAAAAAGGAGAGGAGGAGGAGGACAGCAGAGGAAAGACAGAAGAGTAATGAACAGATGGAAATGAGATAAAGGAAAATTGAGTTGGAGGATCGAGGACTTAAGAAAGGAAGACACAAGAGTTTAAAAGACGGGCATGAAGGAAAGAGAGCAGATGGGGAGAAGGAAAGAAATGCGGGAGACGGAAGGAGCAAGCAATGAAAGGAAAGTGGGGCGAAGAAAAATGAAAGAAGGGAAGAGAGAACAGGTGAAAAGAGCAGAGAAGTATAGAAAAATATAGGGAAGAAAAGGAGGTAATGAAGGAGATGGAGTAGAAGAAGTGAGGAGAGATGAGAAAAGAAGATCTGAAGAAGGAAAGAACTGAAAAGATGGGTGAGATGAGAGGAAGGAAAGAAGGGGAAAGAGGAGAATCAGTGGAAGAGAATAACTGGCATTATTAAACATCTAATTCTGTTAAGCCATCATGACTCTTTGTGTGTGTGCGTGAGAGAGAGACAGAGAGATAGCAGAATGAATCGTATCTCAGCCAGCCACAGCACAGTTGTGTCACTCAAACTTCCCTCCAATCTTTGTTGCGATTGGCCGAAGCCCTATCTCCACAGCAGGTGCAGAGGGCTGCACGTCAGCACACAAAGCAACTTTGCAGACACACACACACACACACACACTTGCATACCCATGTTAGCGGCAACACAAAGACGCACACTGGCACGAACAAATCCTCTTATGTGCAGCCCATATGAATGCTTAATTCAGGGCTGAAAATATGCACACAAAAGGCCGGGAAGCTGCTGGCTACATTATTGATTGAGTGTGTGCCACCCTTGGCCTGCAGTAGCCACCCATGTCCCGGTCCAGTGTCTAAGAGCTATTAGTGCTGACAGTAAAGAGACAGGCAACATGATAGCAGATCACTGAGAAGCTGGCAGCCTCCATCTGAAGGGACTGCGGGACTTCTTCAAATGATTTTCTGCCCTGACTTCTTGTTGAGTTAAACTGATGTGCACACGGGGCGCTGTCATTTACTTCTCGCTCTTTCACGGCCTCCGCTGGAGGGATGAGAGTTTGTATGGATGTGCGTGCTCCAATGTATGTGTGTGTGTGTGTGTGTGTGCCGTGAATTGCAATGATGTTGGCATTTCAAGTAGAGGAACCAGCTGTGACATAATTTCACTCCTCCATCAATGTCAGTTGATTGCTTGGATAAATAAAAGTGAGACTATAGAAATACAGAAAGTTTATGTTGTGTAATCTGTCGTTTCTTATTCAAAGTCACAGAGGCTCTAATGCCGTTGCTTCACCACATAATTGGCTCTCGTTCCCGAGCCGAGCCAAACTTTTCGCTTTTTGTCTGCTTTTGCTCAAATGTGTGGAGATTGAAGTTGGGTCAAAGCTTTATTTGATTTCTTTCTTTCTTTTGGTGCAATAAATAGGTGAAAATCGGAGCTTTATTTGTTTTCATCCTTTTATATTCTTCATTTCTTTTCCCACAAAGTTTCTGAAGCTTTGATTTTGTTGTTGTTGTTTTTTTGTTGTTTTGTTTTTTAATGAGCTGCTTTTTCTCTCTTAATGACGATGATTTTTCAAAGAAAAGCCTGCATTTCAGTGGCAACAGTAAGAGAAATAAAGAAATAGCCACGTTAAAAAAACCAAAACAATCATCATCATCCTCACTCTTATACCAGTTTATAAACTATTTTTCACTTTCTTTTTGAAAACTCAAATATAATATGCCATAAATTATCACGTCATATAGTTTATGATTGTTTCTTTTTAGGCCTTTCCTTAAAACATTATTTTGAAATGCAATGGGAAACTTCGGAAGCAGGTGGGAAATATGGGCGCTGTTAAAAAAAATGATAAACAGAGAGCTGATCACTTTAATTTTTTAGTGCACAAAACTACACAAAGGAAGTCTAAGCCTATGTTGAGCAGTGGATGACATTTTAAATCCATTTTAGTGAATGCACATGTAGTTGAGTTAAAATAAATTACACAGCATGTGCAACACTGCAACTCGCTAATGCTTTTTTAAAGCATGTATTGCGATATATCTACAATCCACTGTGGGGCCAGTTTGCACAGCTGGTAATCAGTGCGGTGTCAGAAAAAGCTTTTTCAGATTCTAATTGTCATCAGTAGTAATTAAGATTATTCATGCTATTTTTAAGTCTTTAATGATTAAGAATGAGCTGTGCTTCCTTCATATGCTATGCTGAAGCCATAGAGAAAAAGCAGTGACAGTTTGACACTGCAGTACACTAACACTGCTCTGATAGAGCCCACTGAAGACTGAACTTTTTCAGTGCTGCAATCACTCCCTGGTTAGTTTTAGATACTAAACTCCACTTGGTGAAGTTTAGGAAAAGATTGTGATGTGTGTTCAAATACGCTCCTTCACAACAACAACCCGGTTCACTGAACGATGATGACTTGGGAGTGACAGACCTGCCACCTTAATGCTGTAACCTGGTGTGTTAAGTTCCACCATCAAAGGCCACCATGTGCTTAAATGAGCCACATCAGCGGCTTTGACAAAACGGCATTAATTGATGTCCGGAAACAAGCTCAGCCTGGATATTTCCAGGACGTTGACTGTGCTTGTTAATATAATAAAATAACCCTGTAATGCTGCTATTAATACTAGGGTAATGTTTTATCCAAAAAGCTTAAGAATAATACCCACGGGGAGCCTTTTAATGATGGAGCAATCCTCTGCAGATGCAAGAACATGAAACTCACTTGTCCTTTTGACCTCCACGAGCGAAACACCTGGAGCTGTGAAAAACTTCTAATTTAGCAAACATGCTTATAACAACTGCATTTATTAGAGGGTGACGGTGATGTTGAATGGTTCCGACGAGCTCAGCACTTGGTGACCTGCATCCTTCATTCCTGACAGGAATTCTGTTTATCCCGTGAGGATTTTTACGATACTTGTGTTCAAACAGTCGCACGTTCATCCTGAAACAGCAGTTTGTTAGTTGTTCAGTACATACTTGCTAATCGAAATCCAGATTCTCGTCTTGTTACATTCTTGATGAATCACAGAGGGGTCGTACCTTGTTTTGAATGTTAAGTGTGTGAACTTTCTTCTTTTTTTCCACCCTTCTGTGACGGATTTGTTTTGACTGGAGCTGCCTGGTAGACCGGCTGTGACCACATTAGCGCAGTGTGACTCCTGCCTCCTCTCAGCTCTCCTCCTCCCGCAAGCTTTGTCCTTTTCAAATATATAAATAATCAAAAACAGTTGATTAATTTCCCCTCTGATGCATCGCAGCGATCGCTAATGTCGGAAAAAGAGGAAAGTTTAGCCTCCCCGCCCCTCCTCCCTCCCTCCGCTGCATCTCCCCACGCCTTTCCCCTCTCGCTTGCGTTTCCGACACACGCGCTTCACACTGTCTGATCTTCTCAATCTGCTGCTAATATGCCTTTCAGAATGCCTGTTTTTTCCCCCCTTTTTTTTAAAAGCTACCCTTCTTCTCGACCCCTCCCACCTCTCCTCCTCCCACTCCCTCCATTAGACACAGTTTAATGGTGACAGCCATTCAATCGGATAATTAACATCCGTTTAACGCTCATTAACCGGGATGTATTTGTCTCGTTTGATTTGTAATTACCAGGCCTGTTCCACAGGAAAACACTGTGGTAATGTTCCCTTCGTGATGGCTTCATTGATGGAATTGATTTGAACCCAGCGTGGAGGCCAACGGCGAGCTGAGGGGAGGCAGGAACGTATAGGGACTGAAGACATCGACGCCATACTTGTTATTTGTCTTAGTTTTTCTAAAATCAGTTCTTCTTACAGAAATGTTGACAACAAAAGAGGAATCAGTTGTATCATTTATCATAATGATACAAAAGTGTAGGGGTCATTACTCACAGAAAGCAATGTATCACACATGATGCTTAGTTTTTTAAAAAGCAATCCATCCCTTTACTCATTTGTTGTTTTTAGAAAGGAACGTTTGTGACGTTAGTCCAGTTTCCAGTTGATAATAAGAAAATATTTCTTTTTTAATTTACAAAAAGCAAATTGTGTAAAAGAACTAACAAGCTTATTCACTACTGTGTTGATGGTGAAAGACAGCCCACAGAGCTGATGGCAGTGGATTTATTCAAGGAAAACTCCTGTAGATCTCTACTTCTTAACATTGTAAAATCAAGCTCGTTTTCATCAGGCTCAGGGATCTGCTGCTGCTAGCTCTGTGTTAACATCGTAGAACTGAAGTAGGTGTGACGCCTCAAAAGCTACAGGTTTTCTGTCACATTTTCATGAGAAACAGGAAGTATCAGAGAATATTTTATCTCACTTTTATTCGCTGATGAAACTGATAATTCACTTCATTATAATTTTTTTCTTTGTGCACAGGTTTTTATCTAGTTTTTGTTCTCATCGGGAAAAACAAAGGTTGTTGATGAAGACTATGACGAAAAGGATTGGTCAATGAAATTAGCACTGATGTCTAATTTGACATCAGACATCTAATTTAGTAGCTAAAAGCAAAAAGATTCGCAAACTGTACAGTTAACTGGGTCCTGGCAAACTTTATTGCTCAGTAAAATGCTGATAACTCATTTGTGCAGTTACAGCCGATAATCTAAACCAATATCATGAAACTAGTTTGCTTTGAGTCCTTTTTTCCCTCTAGCAACAGTTTCTCTCTCAGGTCAGATAATTACTAGACAGATGACTTTAAATGTGTGTTTGGATCATATTGCCAGGGGAAGACAAAGCACTCAGTCAGAGAAACAAATGCTCTTAACTCGGAAGCTGTAAAGCCGGCCATTTTTCTCCAGTGGATGTTTTTCCTTTTATTTTGGGCTGTGGTGTTAAATGGCCAGCAGTATTTCAAAACCATTCCGCAGGTTTAACAGCATTTGGTCTAATTTGTTCAAGCTCTAATAAATGTTTCCTCACATTTACTGTGACCCTGCTGACTATCTTTTCTCTATCAGATATACTAAAGCACCTGTTAATGCAGGGGTTGGTCAAAAATCTGTTGTTTTACTAAAAAACGTGCTGTCTTTTGACCTCAACACAGCACAGCTGAACCCATTCATAACTTAAATGTCCTTAAATGATCCTTAACCAGCCCCATCCATTTTCTGCTCAGGGTTAGAAGTATATCGAGCTTACCTCACATTGGAAGGTGACGTCCCCGTTTAAAGTGTGCAGTGAGATGTAGTAGTGCAGCTATTCAGCTGTTGGTATCTGGACTATTGATGTAGCAGGAGGGACAGTGCGGATGGTGAGTGTCCCATTTACAAAGCTGATCTTACCAGCACGTTCATCCATCACTCAGACAGCTTCAGCAGCTTGTTAGTGCCTTCATTTGCTCCCTGGGGAAGCAGCTTCGAAGCCTTTGGCAAAGTTTATCACTAGATTTTGGAGACTGCGTCTTTTATTATAAGGTCAGTGCTTTGCAAGGTTTAAGAGATCAGCGCTGGATATGTAAGTGTATAAGGAAACACTTACGGAAGCTGTAACCCTAGGTTTTTTAAAGCTGCCATCTTTGGGTTTCAGTGGGGGTGCTATGGCAGGGATGACACCTGTTTTTGAACAACATGTTTCTTTTGAGATGCGATTTGACCTTTGTAAACTGGAGCCTATAAAATGTGGGGCAACATCTTTAATATGTGGGACAGGAGGATAAGAGATAAAAATGCTGTGCAGTCCCACATAAAATGGGACATCTGGTCACCCTGCATCCACACCAATTAATCTAACAAACAGATTTTACGACGCGAGCAAACTGAAGCACCCACAGGCAAAAGGAGAACGATTCAAACAGCAACAAAAGCAAAACAGACAAAAACGACTGTAGCAATGAGCTTAAAATTAGCGCCTATATTTCACAATGGGCACTGCAAGAAAACTTGACGTTTGTACAGCGCAGCAGTCAGTTAAGCAGGAGAAAAAGGGACCAAACAAAAAGCTCTACTAGAAAACCATTAAGAAATAACAAATGGAGTCAGCATAGCTGAGAATTAATTGAGGGGCATAGTGTGTGACCATCAGCGTACTAATGCATTTCAACTTCAACTGCTTGCTATGCACATCTCAGTGCTGTAAGGATACTTTAATGTGATTCATCAAGTTTTGACTGTTTTTTCCTTCCTTTAATCGTTCATTGGACTTTTAACACAACATCACAATGTTTCTATTTTGCTCCTTCAGAATTGATTTATTGATTTTATTTATTGATTTATTAGATATTTTCCCCAGCATTACAAAATTACCTTATTGGAACAGAGAGGGCTCAGAGCCAGTGCTGCACCAACACTGTGAGCTTTCACCGGCCCGTCCAGGCTGTACTTGAGACCCCCACTCATCCGTGCTCCTCCCTCACAGTCTCCTCACGCATGGGACAGTGATGTGCTTTCTCCAGCTCCCACTTATTTACCCACTTATACAAGGAATAAATCAAGGTCAGCACACAATGCTGCACATGGCTATTAAGATTCATTGTGATGCAAATTCTGCTGTAGCGTTTGCACTACACTGACAGGTACTGACATGGTGGGCAATACGCAAACAGCCACACATGCATACACTCATGCAAACTACCAAAGTACATACTCTGTAAACAGTTGGCCTAAAGGATCTGAGCCACTTCACACCACACCTCTGCCAGCTTCCTGTTCACCAGAAAACTGCATAAAAGCAGATAAAAGCACAGCTGTTTAATTATGACTGGCTTTCCTTATTGATAAGTTTTGACTGCATTTCTAAGAACTCCTTGTTTCACTGGAACAGCTTTCAAAGAAGTGGTTTGGTTAATTGCTCAGTAGTACCTGAGTGCAGAAAATTATACTACTTGTATATTTTTCGACTGTTGAACGATATAAACTTCAGCTTACGCAAGATTTAAAAAGTGGGCGGGGTCTCCTGTCGTCACGCTTTGTACTTTAGAACTCAGTTGTCCTGCAGGGTTGGCTGACTGACCAACAACAACACAAGCAAGAGTGGCCCACACACTGGTTGTACCGCATACTTTCTACAGACCTGACAACAAGACTGACGACAGAGCTCCCCGGAGGCAGCTGGGCAGGCCCTGGAGTGGAGCACTCCCTCTACTCCACCTTAACCCTCTCAGGCTCAAATTAAACTTTTTGTTGCTAATGCACAACCAAGTCCTGCAGTGGTACTTCTGAGTTAAAAAAAAATCATAAAATATGTATGTGGGGTAATCAGGTTGTTAGTTTTTAACTGTTGCAAATCGGCAACGCCTGCCTCAAGAGGGTTAAAATTAGGTTTAGACCTCAGAGGGTTAAAATAGTTCTCTTGGCAATGAGGAGACAATAAATGAACAAAAATGAACTTTTTGTTTTTGGTGGGACTGGAAATAGTTTTTTATGTGTGTCTTAAACATTTTATGTACACATACTTTTTTTTTCATGTTGCTTTTCTCCAAAAAATAAGGTTAGGGTTAGGCTTGGGGTAGGGCTGAGGTGGGGTCAGCTTAGACTTCGTAATGTTTAAAGGTAAAGTATTGGAATAAAGCTGAGATGAGGTGACAAATCACAGACGTTTAGGGTCAGTTATGAGGCTTGGGTAAGATTTAAATAATAAAACAGCAGCTACAGAGGCGGAAACAGTCTAAAAACACATAAGTTTAATGTACAGGAAAAACAGAGTCACCAGCTTTTATCCTATAATACTAAAAATGTATTGTATTTAAAACTAGACAGTGAGGTGTGATTTATGAGAACAGTGCTTGTTGTGTGTCGTGTGGAACAAAAATCGTTGCTTGAACTGATTCTGTCTGAATCTTCTGGCTCCCAGGATGAGCATACATGTTGTTAAACATCAAAACAAGTGTTTGTTATAAAATCAACAAAATTAGCATTTCATGCTGCTGCAAAGCTGCGAACAACGTTTTGTTCACAGCTTTATTTTCAAACTTGTAGCATGTTTATTTCAATATGTTACAAGTTCTTTATCGCTCGAGGTTTTTTTCTTTTCCTGCTATGAAGATGTCTGCCAATCCCTGACGCGACGAGCAAGTCGTCACACAAACGCAGTATTTGGATTTAGAACTTTCTAGCTAAGCAAACCTAAATATTTCTCCTCTTGACATGTTTGGGGAATCTGCCTTTTAATTAATGTTGTTGATGTTAATTAATGTTCTGGAGGCTAAAATCATCTCTGTGTTGGAGGAACAGAAGCAGACGCAGGTGCAGGCGCAGAGGAGCTGCTGCAGGAATACTGGGCTAATAATTCACATCCACGCTTTATTGAAACACGAAAACAAACACACAAATGTCACTTTGAAGGGAAACAACTTTAAGAACACAGTGCTACGTAAAATGCTAATAATTCATCTTTATTCAGCCTTTATTTGTAGTAAGCAGTACTGCATGATAGTTGTGGCTCTGCCATTCTTCTTCATGAGTAATGTTTGACTCCTGCTTCATTCATTCATGGAAGCATCCTATGATGCTGTCGTGTATTCTCTTTACTGACAGATTTTGTGCATAAGTGCATCAACCACCTCCATCCAGGAGTTCCTTATAGACGAACCAGCGTGGATCTTATATAAAACATAACTGGCACCATTTCTGAAGACTGCTGAGTGTGGCACGTTCACTAAAGCGCCTGCCTCGTGCTTCTATGACTAAAATAGCACCAGAAGGAGATAAGTATCACATGCAGCTGATCTTTTTAATGAAGATCAACTCCACATTATACTTTTTTGTAAAGGGGTAGCCCTGAAATGTAATATTATAGAAGTATTGGATTTCACACTTAGAGGGATCTTTGATTTTCTTCTCTTAGTCTTTGCAAATCCCCACATTTTTAAACGTTCAACCTTCACTGTGGGCCTGTGGTACTTTTAACAACTGCAGATTATACCGTTCTTATTCTTTATCACACTGCTGTAATACAGTCATTTCCCCTGTGGGATCAATAAAGTGCCTATCAAACATCTTTCTGGGCTAAGAGCCCAGTAAAACAGGCTTCATATTGAAATTTGAAGCTGGAATCATAATGTGACGTAAGTGTTGAAATTTGCACATAAAATCAAGAGCGCTCATTAGTTTGCATTTTCTTTAATATCACATTTGGAGTTTAATCTCCTATATCTTTGGAGAGAAAAGTGCTTACAGCTGCAAAATGCCTGAAACTCATTGTGAGAGCAAACATCAGCTACTGGTTGCTGTTGATTAGCTAAAGTAGAATTTGGCAATGCACATTCAGAAATTTAAATA
Organism: Pundamilia nyererei; assembly: GCF_000239375.1. NCBI lineage: Eukaryota > Metazoa > Chordata > Actinopteri > Cichliformes > Cichlidae > Pundamilia > Pundamilia nyererei. The sequence continues at coordinate 3,497,072 of NW_005187422.1, forward strand.
GCTGGAAATGAGTGAACAAAAGTGACAATCTCTGGCCGTCAATCAAAACTTTGGGACTGCGAAAGAAACACTCCGAAACAGTTTCTGTTTTGTGCTGTGAAGCAATCCATCAGACCTTGTGACGCAGACAAAAAGCCAAGCAGGCCCTGCTATAGGCTGCTGGTTCTGCTCGTCTTTGCTTGGCACTGATGAGATTTTTTACTAGTTGATCATGTTACTCGTGTTTTGATGACGGCATTCGTTTTTGTAATTCCCAGTTATATCTTAATTTTTCCTCCATCCAGAGCATCAAATGAGCAGCACGTCAGATGTGAAATGAAAGGTTATCACAGCTGGTCCTGCTACAAAGCACCTTCTCTCTGCCTTTGCATATTCACCTGTGGGTTGATAAATTCACGCTGCGTGTGGTTACTGTGGCAGCATCAGACATCACCCTAATGTGTATGTTTGTGCGTTTTTTGCATTACCATAACCTTTCTGTGTGTGTGCGCGAGTGTGTGTGTGTGCGTGAAACTCCTGGTGAATCTGTCAGAGACTTCAAAGCTCTCGCCGCCTCTCCCATTGATGAACGAGCTGTTCCGATGTTTATCGTGACCTGCTTTTCAACTCAGGGGCTTCACAAAAAAACATCAAGGGATGGAGGGATTAACGGGATAAAAAAGGAGGAAGAGAAAACAGTCTGAGATAAATATTGTAAACACAAATAGTTTCTGGCTCCTGTTAGGGAGTGAAAGAGCAGAACACTATCACCCCCTGTCTGTTTATCTATAGTGATACACGTGAGTGTGTGTGTGTATACATATCCAAACAGTTCCTCTTTTTTGCAGATAAGTGTGGGTCTGTTTATGTGGTGTGTTGCTATTTCAGTGAAGCTAATGCAATTTTTATTTAGAGGTTTTGTTCTAAAGGAAATTTCAGCAGTTTAAAACTATATAATATACTGAAAATTAGATTTTCATAGTAAGATTTTCATATTTTGGGGTCTAAATTATTATCCCTCCATGGATTTTCTACAACTGATAACAGGGTCCAGGTCACAGAGGCAGCAGTCTACGCAGAGATGCCTGGACCCTGCCTCTCCCTGGCCACTTCCTTTATCTTTTCAGGGGGACATTCGACAACAGGGGCAATTGTGGCTCAAGAGTTGGGAGTTCGCCTTGTAATCGGAAGGTTGCCGGTTCGAGCCCCGACTTGGACAGTCTCGGTGGTTGTGTCCTTGGGCAAGACACTTCACCCGTTGCCTACTGGTGGTGGTCAGAGTGCCCGGTGGCGCCAGTGTCCAGCAGCCTCGCCTCTGTCAGTGCGCCCCAGGGTGGCTGTGGCTACAATGTAGCTTGCCATCACCAGTGTGTGAATGGGTGGATGACTGGATATGTAAAGCGCTTTGGGGTCCTTAGGGACTAGTAAAGCGCTATACAAATACAGGCCATTTACCATTTACCATTCCTTATGCCAGCCAAGAAACATAATATCTCCAGTGTTTCCAGGGTCTGCTCGGAGGTGCCAAAAACACCTCACCTAAGAGACATTCAGGAGAAATCCTAGTTAGATTGCCCATTTACCTCAACATGCGCTTCTTGATATGATATGGACCCTCTTGAATGACCAAGCTCCTTATCTGATCTCCGAGGCTGAGCCCAGAAACATTTTGAAGAAAGCTCATTCCCACCAGTCTGAGGCGGTTCACAGCTGAAAAAAGGGTCGAGTGCCCTCTGCAGGTTGAGGATGAGCTTCTGCACCAACTGGAAGAATCTTAATTATTGATAAATGGAGAATTTTGTGCTGTTTTTTGAGGGTTTTCTTTTATATCTGAGTGTGTTGATGCCAAGGTAACAAACTAACCTTAACCAGCAGCTTGAGCTCCACTGTCTCTGTAGCAGGTCTCTGTGCTATTGGGCAGCTTTTTCTTCAGGAAACTGTACTTAAATGCAGGATTTTTTTTGTCCTGACTGACAGGCCCTGTTTCTGGCAGTCACAGAGGTCACTACAGACATAGTATTCTGAAAGGGAAAGCACATGAACAGATGTGTTTTTATCCATTTCTAGTGCATTCAGCCCTGTAGCCAAATTGCATGACTGAACACAAGGCTGTGAAACTTGTGTAGCACAAGATTTTGTTTCCACCATCACTTTTAAGACCTCTGAACCAAATATTGATCTGTTCTACCTCCCTAAAATCTCAGGTTTGAGTTTTACCCAACTCTCACTTTTGGCAGTGGGTTAATTTACATGATTCTTCTTCTTTGAAATGTTCCCTCTGGGGGTCATATCTGCCTCCATCTCACCCGATCCCTGGCATTCTTCTCCGTCACACCAAACCTCTGCATGTCCTCTTTCACTACATCCAAGAACTCTTTCTCTTTTCCTTTTGCCTAAAAGCTCAATATTAAACATCCTTTGTCCAGTTCATTCACTTTCCCTCATCTGCACATGTGCAAACTATCTCAGTTCTCTAACTTTGTCTCTAAATGCTCAACTTGTCTCTCTGATATACTTCTTTCCAGCCTTGTTCATCCTGTTCACTCCCAGTGAAAATCGTAGCATGTTAAACTCCACCTGCAGCTCCACCTCCTGTCTTTTTGTTAGTACCATCATCCCATACGTCATAACAGGTCTCACTACCATCTTGTAAACCTTTCACTCTTGCTGCTATCTTTCTATCACAAATCACCCTGCACTCATCTCTGCACACACCACCCTGCCTGCACTCTCTTCTTTAGCTCTCTTGTGAACTGTCTGTCACTTTGGATGGTTGAACCCAAGTTTTAAACTCACCCACCTTCATTATCTCTGTTCCTCACATCTTCACCTTTTCACCAGTCACAGACATGGTTCTTACTTGCTTCTCAATCCTCGTTTCTCCCATGCTTCCCTCCACCTCCCCAGGGTCTCAAAGCTTCAACAACTTTGTCAATCTACACAACTCTCCCATATCTTCACGGTGTGGCTCATCAGTTTTATCCCTCTGTAGTTACTAAAGCTCTGCACATCATCCTTGTTCTTGTTCTTGTACCAGTACACTTCTCCATTCCTCAGGCATCCTAAGATTATGTTAACACATCATGGCATAATCTAACTCAAGAACAGATGAGAAACAAAGTAATTGACATTTATCAGTCTGTAAACGGTTACAAAATAACTAAAAAGTATTTGGGACTCCAACAAACCATAGTGAGAGACATTATCTATGGTGGTGAACATTGCTGGGAGTGGCTGGCTTTCCAAAATTATTCCTCACTACTCTGCATCGACGAGTCATCCAGAAGGCCACAAAAGACTGACGAGACAAAATCTGAACTTTTTGGAAGGTTTCAGTCCCATTTCAACGGCGTAAAACTGACACATCATTTCATAAAAAGAACATCATAACAACAGTCAAACATGGTGGTGACAGTGTGGGCCTGGAAAACTTACCATAACTAATGGAACCATGAATACCAGAATTTCTACCAAAAATCATAAAGGGGAATTTCCAGCTGTGAAGCTCGGGTCAAGTGCACCTTTTCAGCAGGACAATGATCCAAAACACTCAAAGAAGTCCACCATTTTGGAGTGACTTAATCAGACTTAAAGTCCAGACTTAAATCTGATCGTTCATACTTGACAACTAATGCAGAAGAATTTAATATGCGATTATAAATGAACCATCTTCATGAGTTGGTGGAGACCAAAACTGAGTTTAAAGAACACTTTAATTCTTTAAATTCTCTAAAACGCAGCTTCATATAAATACTGACATTGTTCTTAAAGTGTGACATGTTTCCCCTAAACAACTTTATGATGCAATAGTGTATGAATTATGTATTTACAGATTGTTTTGCTGCCCCCAAGTGGCAAAATGAAATATATTCGTCTCACTTGGGACAATACTGCTTCCATACTGACTCGCTCACTGCTGACAACCAAGGATAAATACCCAGAATGAGCTTTGTGGTGGAATCCATGGACTTCGAAGTAAAGTCCCCCGAACCGTCTTAGCTGAAGTATGTGCTGCAAACACTGCAGATCCCTCTCGGTTTTGCAGGCATGTCAGCCTGATGTCTGTAAATAAAAGCCAGTCATTTTTGTCTCAGCACAGGATTTGTTCGTAAACAGCAGAATAAATGTGAGCTGGTAAAGCAAGCTGTTTCTGCCTCCTCTCCACCTTACACTTACCAGCTGACCGACCTCAGCTCCCCATTCTGGTTTGTGTTCCCAAATGTGTCAGCCCCCTGAAACTGTTTTCTTATGGCTTTCTTTATGTCCTTGCGGCATCTTAAAGATATTTAAGATTTTCAACATGTGACAATATTACTGAAGATTATTATATATTTAGTTAGGCAATTTAAGATAACTCTGAATAGCATTAAAACAATATGTATGAAAAATTATGCTTTCTGATTTTGACAGTAACACCACATATGTGGTGTTTAAATGTAGCGTTTCAAAAGCTAACAAATGTAATCATAGGTTGCTGCCAGCCTTGCATTTCTGTTATTTACTCTTTGGAGTCTCTGGAGAAAACAAAATGTGTGCACGTCAGAGAATTTTCAGCTGAACTTTTCTTTTTTTCCAGCTTTTAATTAGTATGCGTTTCTCATAGAAGTCTTCTGTTGCTCTTTTATAACATTGATTGTCCAGGTCTTTTGATGTGATCAGCCCTGACAGGTTTTATATGACAAACACACATCTAGAAGCACAGCAGCCCCTCTCTCGATCTCTTTCTCACTCATAATGGACGCCTATATCTTTGTCTGAAAGGACAGGCAGACAGGAACAAGTCATGGTATATTAAATGGTGAATTATAAATAATAGAGATTGAATTATGGACAAGACTAACAAAACACTGTGCGTGCACCATTGTCTAAAACCCTAGTCATCAAGCCTGATGAAAGGTAATTAATTAAAATCCTTGTTGTGTATTACAACCAATATCAGCTCCAGCTGTTTGTGATGTCATATTTTGCTTGATAGCTTTGTTATTAGACTTGTTAGTCAGTCCCATATACAGTACTGTAAGTTACCCACAGATGATGAACACGGCGTCAATCTGCCATTTTGCTTAGAGTCTTAGAGAGCTGTTAAGTCAACTTTATGGTTATTTTGGAAGATAAACCTTCTGTTTGTGGTGCTATTAAATTACAGGGTATTATACAGAGGGGTGCTTCTTATGTATACACCACTCAGTGATAATAAAAACACCTGAACAAACAACTAGCTCTACAGTCCCAAAGCATCCAAAAATTTAAATTAGTAATTGTTAGATGCTAAAACTTCCGAAAGCCAGAATATATTGTAACTGGCTGTATTACTATTATAGAAAAGTTCCTTATAAATGAAGTGCCTTTAGAATAGTCCTGTTTTACATTGAAATTTGTAGAGTTAAAAGACTGTAAATGACCAGTTTGGAACAGAAAAGCACAAAAACCCAACAGATGGCAAAAGAGATGTTTGATCACACAAAGTCAGGAGAGGATGAAAACTACAAATTTAAAATGCTTTTTTCCCCAGAGTCTTAGAAAATGTAGGTTAACGATCTCTAAACAGCTTCTCTGTGTAGAGTTTATTAATTTAAAATCAGCGGTTCGAACTTTTGCTTCATGGAAAATATCAGTCATGATATCGTTTGAATTGTATCATTTACAAAGGTCGAGGAAGCTACCACACCAGTAATGTAGCTTTTTATACAGAGTGCAATGAAATATTCTCAAAAAATAAATTAATAAATAAAGTAAAAAAAACAAAAACTGATGTTCAATATTTTTTGCTGATTTCTGTAAATATTATGTGAATGTAAAATGCTGCAGACATAATTTGGAACCAGTCTGATTTTCTGTAGCCGGAAACTAGTGGAATGCCCACCGTGCATCTGGAACAAGTTGCGAGTGTGAAGTATGGTGAATTTGCTCACAGATGAGGGTAGAGTAGATTGTCTGATTGGTGCAGCATCTGCTTTACTGCATTACAGTCTGTTGTGGTGAGGAAGCTGCTGAGTGTGAATGTAAAACTGTCCAATTACCAGTCGATCTACTTTCCTTCCCTTATCTATGGTTATAATCAGTGGGCAGTGAAGAAATGAAAGAAATTAACCTCTTCTGAAGGGTGTCAGGGCTCTATTATAGAGATGGGGTGAGTAGAGCTGTTACTCCTCCACACTGGATAAGAGCCATATGATGTGACTCAGGTATCTGACTGCTGCATCCTAGATGCGTTTCCGCAGGTCCTTCCTCCCTGCAGCTGTCAGACTGTACAATCAAAACTGCTCCCAACAAACACAGATGTTTACATCAGCGCTGTAATTTGCACTAATCAACCGAACAACTACTACTGTTATAACTTGCACATTACTTTCTCAGTTTATATATACTAACTTATTGGAAGTTACATGCCTACTTTTTAATGCACATGTACAATACACAATCTGTACTTTAAACATCTTTCAGTATCCTGCTCCGTTTGCACACTACAACCTCGGTTTGCTAATTATCTGTACTTTAATTTTAATAACTGTACAGTACTGTTTTGGTAACTATTGTCCATGATATGTAAAAATATTGTGTGTTTCTGTTCTGTTTCCCCTGTGGGACAATTAAAGGATTATTCTATTCTAGTCTAGTCTATTCTGTTCTATCTGGCAAGTATCTGATTTCTGTGTGTCTCTTAGGGGAGGTGTTTTAGGCCGGGACGAGGCTCTTGGGCCTAGGACATGCTTCTAAGCTGGCTTGAGAATGTCTTGGTGAACCCACTAACATGGATGCCTTTATCATTGAAACACTGCTGACACCTCCTAGGACGGACACTGTTGCTGCTTTCAGTTTCTTAGAATGTTTTGTTACTATACTTGACAGGTTTTAAATTGATTATTTCCTCAAATAATTGATTATAATTTACGGAGCCCCGCAGGGGACATGGGAGAAAAAAAAAATTAAGACGGACTTTTGCGAAATCTCGCAAAAGTCAGTCTTAATTTTTTAAGGTTATCGTAATAATTGATAGCCAGTTTTGCATATATTAATCTTTAAGCTTTCGCTGCACTTCAAAATAGAACTTTGGTGCCAGATTTTGAAGCTACGATATAAAGTCCCCTTTTTGACAGAATGTTTACCAGCCTCGCTGAAATGGTTTTCATGTTGTGAATTTTTCTGCCTGTCACAGTAGGTCATCATGGCAAAATGTACTTCTGCAGGTTTTAAGCTTTTTGGCACAAGTTGGATGGATGTGTCTGTCTGGGCAGATTTAGTCAGTGACCTAATGTAATAACAGTCCAATATGGAGTGAAATCTAGTATGTGTGTACTTGGAGTGTACAGACATCCAAGTAAAGGTTCAATGAAGGATATGATCCAACCAAATGGAAAGCTTTCAAGGCTGAAAAATAAGCATTAAAAACACAGTGGAAGTTAATGTGTTGGTTTCCTTTCTTTAACTTATGAGACATATTTGGTTTTCTGCTTGATTCCCATTAACTGAAGTAACTATTTAATTATTTTGGGGGTGTTTTGTCAGTTGTCCCTTGTGTGTTAGACTAGTCTGATGAGCTAATATTTAAATCCACTTTGTCTTGTCTGTTAAGTCAGTTTTTTTAATGCAATTAATTTGGTGGTATTTTGTTAAGTTGCTTTTATTACTTTTTTGTTTTTTTTTATTTGTTTACTTATATATAATATATTTTTGCTTTTTTTGTTAAATAAAACCCACTGTCTCCATAATTACTCCTGTGTCCTCATGTCCAGGCAGCTCATTCGCTCACAAGATTAATTAGCAAGTATGTGTTGCAGCCATGAATTCAGCTCACTAACCTTGCTTCCTAGCTGTAGCTTATAATTTAGCAATGTTTTTGTATCTAATTGTAGCACCCTTAGCTTACAATATAAAGTGAGGCTTTATATTGCTCTTGTTATATAAGTAAACCCAAATAAAACTGCTCACATTTCAGTGTAAATATGGCCACTTCTGGCTCTGAAATACAAACCTGGCAGTGTCCTGAACACTTGTTGCTGAGGCTCCATGGCCTCTTCCTCCTTTACCCCCTGAAAGTCATTTACCTGTGTAAGTATCTCCCAAAATCTCTAGTTCATATCTTGTATATAAATACTGTATATTTTCCAAAGTGGGTGTAGTGTAAGACATAGTTGGTGTTGCAATTGCTAATTGGTCTCTGGTGTTTGTTTTGAATCTGGTTTGACTTCCTTTTGGGTAAAAGATCAGAGGTTTTCTTTCCGTTCTTTGTTAAGCCTAAAGCATCTAATGAAGAGGTCTACTGACACATGGAGGGAATATCATGATTGTTTGGTTTGGTTTAATTTTGGAGCCAAGAAGTCCTCCACATTGTTTGTATTTTGTCCCCATTTCCATTTCATATTCATATGTCAGTCAAAGCTTACCTGTGCATACCTACTGAGTAGTGGACGGATGACTTCCCACTGCCACCAGGTTCAGGCAGATAAAAGCTGTAATTTCAGCTGTGGGGAAGCCAGTGGGATTACATTATTGTGGTAGCAACTTCCCATTCACTGAAGATGGGTAGATTTTAGATAAGGACGGATTCTTATATTGTCAGCTGTCACTGTTTTAAATAACTAAAAGCTGCTTTATGAGGGATTCTCAAAATATAATATCATAAAAATAACTGCATCAAATGCCTGACCCTACATTGAATGGATTTGCTGAACATTTGCATGGGGAGTGGTTTTAATTGTTTGCAAACATATCTAAAAATGTCTTCAATAATCAGGAATACATGTCAACTGTATATTTTCTTATAAATTTGCTCTTCTTGATTTTCCATTTTATGTTTCTTTCAGTGTCTTTGATGTCTAAAGCCCTAAAATGGTCTTCTATTTGCTTTAGAAGGAAAGGTTAGGCAAAGACAGCATCTGTAAACTAAAACACAGCATTTTGGGGAATCGCAAATTACCATGTGCGAAGAAGCGCAAACAGGGTGCATCGTTTTCATATATGATGCTTTGCTGCGTGTACGCGAGGTTTACCCCTGCCCCATTTACCAAAGCAGAAGCCTATTAACTGCCTGGAAAGAGAATATATTTATCAGAGCCCCTCTATTATTAATCAGTGCAGAGTTAAAAGTGAATATGTATCAGAGCAGCTGAATAAGGTTGAAACACGGTCTGGATTCAGATGGTCTCACTGGGAGTATCAACAGTGCAGCGCCTTTTCAGCCCAAATCTGAACAGAAAGAAGTATGACTTTCATCTCCCCTGCTCTGCAGTCTCTGCGGTTACAAGGCCTGTAATTATACATAGATTAAGGGGGAGTTGGGATGGGTCTATGTCCTAAAATGAATGCTTTAGAGGAGATGACACAGTTTTGAAAAAGTTGAAGCTTCACGTTGATATGCACAGCTTGCTATAAGAGTGTGATTCATGCCTCTCTGAATGCACTCTCTCTGAATTTTATCACGGTCTGAGTGATTATGGCGATGCAGCTTCCCTGCAAGGTCTCTATTTACTCTATTTATTCTCCCTGCCCCTCTCTCACTCTTTCTCTGTCTCTATCTCCCCGTTTCTGCAGCCTGTGAGGTGGGTTTCTATAAGCCGGTGGCAGGCGATGGTCTGTGTGGTAAATGTCCTCAACACAGCCACTCAGAGACCAGAGCCGCCCTCTCCTGCCCCTGTGACACCAACTACTATCGGGCAGCAGATGACACACCGGCAGCTCCATGCTCCCGTAAGTACAAAAACACCGTGTACCAGAAAGCCCAATCCCACAGGCAAGGTGTGGGATTGCCTTGAAAAAGTGAAAAGACATGCACATAAACACACTCAAACAGCACACGATAACCATGACATGATGTGCTGAACTTATCTTTGCCTCAGAAATCGAATTTACTTTTTTTTCAGACATGATCAAACCTCCGAATGAATTCAAATCTCTCTTTTCTCCAGGCCCTCCATCTGCTCCAGTAAGCGTCATCTCCTCAGTCAATGGGACCTCTGTGAATTTAGAGTGGGACCGTCCTCTGGATACAGGGGGTCGCAGCGACTTGCAGTACAGCGTGTTGTGTATGAAGTGCTCAGGAGAAGGAGGGCCCTGTGAGGACTGTTCATCCTCCCCTGGAGGCATCACTGGTGGAGGGAAGGCAGGTGGAGGGGCAAGTGTTGGGGCAGGGGGAGGAGGGATGGTGGAGCGTTCGGGCACGGCTGCGGTCCGATTCGTTCCTCGCCAGACCGGGCTGAAGGAGTCTTGGGTGACAGTGCTCAACCTGGTGGCCCACACCAACTACTCCTTCCGCATCCTGGCCATGAATGCAGTGTCACACCTAACCAATGAGCCAACACCTTACGCCGTGGTCAACATCACAACGAACCAGGCAGGTAGGGTTCAGAACAATGACGTACTGGAAATCATTACGAGGAGTTTAGTAGGCAGCACAGTTAATCACAACCTTATGTATATCCAGTGTATTTGGCTTGTACTTTTCCTCAAAATAAATTTTTCTGTCTGAAGTGCGATGAGAGGAAATGATCTTGGTGAAGAGTCAGCATTAGGTTAGGTGTGTATTTGTGACTTCATTACTTCCTGGTCCCCACATATATAATAGATAGATAGTCCAATAGATAGATAGTCCAATTTGAAGCCTCTAGCTCAGTGATCACCATGCTATTGGCTACTTTCTCACAGACTTTAAAGTAGAAACAATTGAAGTGCATGACAGAGATTTTGAAATAAAAGAGAAAGTGTCTTAACAGAAACTAAAAAAGTAATGACAGCAGAAAACGAACTGTGACTTCAAGAGAATTCGCAAGTAGAAATGTTTGTAAGTCTTTTGGTAAAAATTTAAAGAGTTTGTAAATCTCTCACAAATACATTAAGGAGACTTTCTTTATTTTCTGTCATTTATATTCTGTTACAGTGGTGTAGTTTCTAATTAAAATAAAGCCAGTGAATATTAAAGAGATCCCTGTGAGGCAAAAGCACAGGCGTCAGACAGTTATGTCTACTCTTGGATCTATGACATCACGGATGTGGTCATCTCAGGCCCAAGGCTTTAGTAGACACAGAATCTCCACCCTCCTTACAAATCTCCTGCTCTGAGCCATTCAGAAATAAGTTGGCTTAAAGGGAGTGTGGTCTTAAGTAATAAAATAAATAATCATAAATACAAAATCTGTACGTGTAGCACATAAAGTAAATGGATGACAACGGCGTTACAGATCTATAAAGGTGCACTGAAGCAGGATTGTGACTGGTTTATATTGGTAGCATAAGATATGATTGCATCAGTGGTGCATGTTCATACATGCAAGTGCACAAATCTAACCTGAAATAAGTCAGTGTGAAAACTATATAATAATCCGAAGCCAAAAGAAGAGAAATGTCATGAAAATGAAATGAAATAAAATGTTTAAATCTCAAGTTTAAAAGTCACCTGTGAGTTATTGGCGACTCACTTGCAGTCACATCATTCGGAGCCTTGGCTCTTTATCAGACATACTTTTCTCACTTTGTGGTTCTTTTACTGTCAAATGTGCAGAAGTGCCAAAATAACAATATTTAAAAGGAATGTGCTGTCTCAGTGACATTTTGTGCTGATAATGAAAAACAGGTTGTGCAATGTGCACTTTGTTTCTGTAAGGACTAGTTGGAATAGCTGCTACTGTCAGCAAACAGAACTCATGGCTAACTTTCTTCTATGCGCCACGCTGACGTCATGAACAGAACTCGGCCCATTTCTGTTGTGATGAATGTGACAGCAATGACTTGTAATCAGTCTCTGGTTGACTAGTTGGAAGTAACTGTTAGTGTCACTCACTGACTAATGCATGTCTCCAAAAGGACGTCTGGTACAAATGACAGGAGGTGAAAAGCAGTGTTTGTTCTTTTTAATACATCTGTAATACAACTTTGAATTAATTTTAAGACCAAATGTGAGTACAGAACACAAGTAAAAAGCCAAGTTAATACACTGATAACAATACAATATTTTTGTGCAACAGAATTACATTTAATCTAGGTTTAAAGTAAGACTTCATCAAGAAATCTTTTAATCTTTGTTAATTACACCTTGCCTTGGGCAACAATTAGAACCTCTATCTTATTAGCAGTTAAAATTCTAGAAACTCTAGAAATAAAGTTGGATGCCATCAGCGAGTGAGTTGCAGCTGAAAGCTAACAGCAGGTGAAAAAACAAACAAAACAAAAAGCCTGTCAGAGTAAAGAGGCCTTTACTTACTTTATAGTAACCTCATCTCCTTACGCTCTGTAACCATGGAAAAACATCTAGAGTTGACAAAACCTTGTCTTCCCTGTTTCTTGTGCAGCCCCCTCTGAAGTGTTAGCGATCCGGCAGGAGAACACCAGTCAGAACAGCGTGACTCTGCTGTGGCACGAACCCGATCAGCCCAACGGAGTTATCCTCGAGTACGACATCAAATATTATGAGAAGGTACGCCAGTTGCTACATCTGTACCACTCAAGCCTTAAAAACAGTTCTGTAGTCACTTGTTTGAGGTTGATGCCAACCTATTGTGCTTATTTTCCAAAAAGAACTTACGTAAAACTCTTCAGGCATCTCATGAGAGGAAAAACTGTACCTGTAAACGCATTGTCTTCAAAGGGCCTCGACTAAGCTGAGGCACAATATTGTGAAAACAGAGGAGTGACGGTTGGACAGACTCAGGATAACTTAATACAAGAAAAAGACCCTGCTGGCAGCTGAGCTACTTGAAAGGAAATGGGGGTTTTGAGAGAATGAGAGCAAGAAAGAGAATGAGACGGTGTTGTTTTTCAACTTAGCGAAAGGGACAGTGACAGCGAGCGGCTTGGCGGGCGTGACCTGTCGATAAGCTAATTGCCACAAGTGTTTGCCTGAATGTGCATGTATGTGCATTTGGGTGAGTGTGTGTGTGTGTGTGTGTGTGTGTGTGTGTGTGTGTGTGTGTGTGTGTGTGTGTG
>NW_005187422.1:3511136-3528209 GCF_000239375.1 Pundamilia nyererei
ATTAAATATTACTCAAACAGGTGGAAATGCTGCATCTTGTTGAGGTCTATTGTCAGCCATGGATCAATACACATTTGGCGCTCTGGTGGGCTTTCATGGAAGAATAATAGCGCATTTGGAAAGGAGTCCAAATAAACTATAGTGTTCATGCATTCATGTGATAAATGTAGTTTAAATTGTTGGTTTGAAGAATATCATCTGCCTGTTGTTTAAGTTTGTTTTTGTTAAAAATGGAATACACAGTAAAAAGTTTTTAATTGCCTACAAAACACAGATGAGGATGCAATATAAAAAGAAAGAGAATGAGAAAAAGTCGGGTTGCTAAGCAGCTTGCAGCTGTGTAGCAGCTGTGGGCAGATAAAGCATCTTAAATAAAGTGTGCTGTATGAGATTTACTAATTGTATGTGTACAGCAAGGTAAGTTTACATGTATGGCACTATCCACACTGAGCTAAGTGTTTTATAGAGGCATGGAAAGAATAAATAGCATTTCCGTTAGAGAGCTACTGGGATTACAACTGATTTTGGTTATTTATCTATCAGAGATGATGATGAACACTGATGATGGATCAGCCCACTAATATGGCTGAATCAGTAGTTAGCATTTCCTTCAATTTTTTTGTGTCCATTATTCTTGGCTTGTTTGCATCCAGTGTGTGCATGAAGTGTGCAAGCTGAACAGCCTGCAAGACTGTACGTTGGACTGTGTGTTTTTATATTGGGACATATATATTTGTCTTTACTGTGTGGTTTTATTTATTATTTGTAGAAACGGTGTATATAAAATGTAAATAAGAACAGAATCCACTGACTTGCAACTCTCATGTCATATCATGAAATGAAAACTATGACTAAGAAGACCTGGGACCCAGGACTACTGTCTAGATCAGACAAGAATGGGACAGCATCCTCTCCCAAAAATCCAGTACAGACTGTTATTAAAAGAAGCGACACTGGTAAACATCCCAGCTTAATTGTGTTGCCTTCATCTAATTTAAATTAGCTTAAAATTGCAATTTTCCTAATTTAGAATTTGGGACGTTTCTGTGTTCTATTATAAACAAAATACGGGTTTATGTAAATCATTACATTGTGCTTTTGTTTACATTTTAGACAGTCTCTCAGCTTTTGGGGGTTATGTAATTATTCTTTAAAAAAACACATTTTGAATGAAATGTGGGATTTTGTATCACTGCTTTAGAATTCACTTGTTCATTAATAAGAAATAAAGCCACTCATGTCATTGTGTGTTAAAGTAAATATTTTAGTTTTATGTCAACCCAGAGTGTCATATATTGCAATTTTTGTATCTCATTGTTATGGTTTTTGCAGGTGGTCCTGGATGCAGTAATATATATATATATATATATAAATATCGAGGACCTGGGTTTGTCAAGAAAGAGACTTTGATTTGCAGCTTTGTGTTTTCCACTTGATTTTTTCCCCCCAGTCTGCTAATATTTAAATTTTTATTCACTTTTCATTGTGGTATTCAGTCACAGGCTTAGTCACAAAAACAGCCTAGCTTAGTGTAGACCCTAAAGGTTTCTTGCTTAGATTTGGTCTTGCTGTTGTTACAGTTTAATGCATCGCGCACTGATGCCAAATAACAACTTGAATGTAAAACGTGCTTAGCAAAGCATTTGTTTAGCAACATTACTCCACACCTCGAGAATAACAGCCGACTGATTTAATTCATTTCTGAAACTATTGTTCACATTTTTGGAAGTCACACCAATCTTCACAACCCTAATCTTTAGATGTATTTGTCATTCTTGCAGGATAATGAAGAGCACAGTTACTCCACTCTGAAGTCCAAAAACACCAGCGCCCGAGTGTCAGGGCTGAAGCCAGGTACCAAGTATATCTTCCAGGTCCGAGCCAGAACCTCAGCAGGCTGTGGACGCTTCAGCCAGAACATAGAGATCCAGACTGGGAAAGCAGGTGTGTGTATGTGCGTGTACACTGGTCTGCGAGGAGAAAAGAAAAGAGAAAACGCTGTATCGCTAAATTGTTTGGTAAAATCTCCTGCTCTCCATGAGTCACTAGAAACCTTTGATACACTGGGAAAAAAAAGTCCAGTAACAACAGTTAAAAGACTATCACCTCAAAGTCAAGCCAAACAGCACAGCATGGTCCTAGGCTGGAAAGGTTTGGGTGATAACTGCCCCAGTCCACCCCTCTGTTCCATTGATCTGTGCTTTGTTAGAGGGTCACCCCTGTCAGCAAAGCTGCAGCCTACACAGGCTTCAAACAGCTAAACACAGTGCTGCTGTGGGGTAGAAGTTTCATGTCTTTCACCTGAAGTAAGAACAACACAGACTGTTACAGAAAACTTCTATTCGAATATTTTTCTTTCCTAATAAGGGATTTGGCAGATAATGTCCTGAGCAGGCGCTAGGTCTGCAAAGCTCAACCACCTGCCTAGTTGGAGTCCCAGTGCTGTTTCACTGACTAATAGCCTCCTTTCGGAGGCTGTTCACCGGACCAAACTCTCGCTGACTGAACAAGAGGGCTGTACACATTCCATGAGCCTTCATGCTGAGTAATCAATAAGTCCTAAGTTTTATGATAAACAGACAACAGTTGCCTTTTTCCAGAGCTGTGTGTTTTGCCAACTGCAACTATGCAAATTCTAAGAACTGAGTTGTGCGCAAGCCTGTGACGCTTAACATGAAGACTAGATGGCTTAGTCAGTGCACCACTTTAGTCCACGCTGGGTGGATTCTAATGAACAATGGGAATGTGTACAGTTCCCAGAGGACAAAGATAGAATAACTTTTATTTTGCTGATACCCAACTTTCATTTCTAAAGGTCTTTAGCTGTTACACATTCACTGCAGCCCTGGGCTTTCCTTTTGCGTGCTTGCATAGGCAACAGTCGAGTTCATGTGTGACAACTGTTTTTGACAGTTATAAAATGGACTGGTTAAATTTGGTCACTTAAAATAAAATATTAAGGCTTTGATGATCCAACCTGTATTTAGTTCCAACATCAGGTCAAATTTTTAACTTGTCTAGTAAATTATCCTTTGGCAGAATTCTGTATTGTTCTCTATATAATGTGAAGGTTTGCAGTGGGACCAGTTTGAGGACCATTTGGCACCATCCTGTCTTTTCAGGATTCAGCTTTTTTTAACATCCAGTTCATGTCAGTGTTTGGTAGTGGAGGTTATTTTGCCCTAATCAGTTGACAGTGGCTGGGTAGTCATACAGGCTGTGACATTGGCTCAGACTGTTAAATCTAACATCTATGTGTCAAATCTATATGTGTTTTTTAAGGTTTGCCATTTCTGTTAACCTTTCAACAGCCCAGTCCATCCATTTCATCCACATGTCTTGCCATTTCGTTTGCAATCAATTCTGACTCCGGCGCAGGATGATGACATCTCTATTCTTAATCCTGACAAGTACAAGACTCTGATTTCATCAGCTGTTTCTGAAACAGAGAAAGCAACTACCAATAGCCATGCAAAAATGTGGGTGAACGTTAGGTCAGCTGTCAATATCACATAATTACAGAAAATTGCCAATAATTTTCTCACACAAAGCTGTAATTATTTCTACCATCATCAACATTTTCAAGCAGACCTTTTGGAGAAAAGGCGAAATTAGTTTCAAACTCATACTAGAAACCTTCTACTGTCACTTTCAATATACATGATATATATACAGTACTTACTTAACTTTGAAGATATACAGAATGGACAGAGTGAGCATGTTTTGCTATTACTTTGTACACACTAAAAATTGATAATGTGAAAAAATGTACATGATGCAATAACGTCTTTCACGGTAAGTCATAGTAATGGTAAAAGAAAGTACACCATTTCTGCTTCCATAGGAAATCCAACTGAAAGTAGAACCCAAGTGCTGCTGATAAAATGCACTTGCTGAACTTGATTATCTGCAAGCGTGAGCACCTTTATAGAAGCCGAAATTTTAGCAGTTTATTGGTTTTGGAGCATTTGTTAACTTAGTGTCAAGGAGAAAAGGCATCATCAGCAATTATTGCTGCTCAGTTGTCTTGGAAGGGTTATAAGACCAAACTAGCAAACAATACACACACACATACATAAAAAAAAATCCCCTCTCGCCCCTGCTGGTGGTCTATCCTTCGAGCTTGGATCCTCTACCAGAGGCCTGGGAGCTTGAGGGTCCTGTGCAGTACCTTAGCTGTTCCTAGGACTGCGCTCTTCTGGACAGAGATCTCTGATGTTGTTCCTGGGATCTGCTGGAGCCACTCGCCTAGCTTGGGAGTCACCGCACCTAGTCCTCCGATTACCACAGGGACTACTGTTAACGTCACCCTCCACATCTTCTAGGGTTCTTCTCTAAGCCCTTGGTATTTCTCGAGCTTCTCGTGTTCCTTTTCCTGATTTGCTATCACTCAGTATAGGTCAGCTGTCACCTCAGCCATCTTCCTCTGCTTGTCCACCACCACTACGTCCTGTTGGTTAGCCATCATCAGTTTGTTTGTCTGTATCTGGAAGTCCCACAGGATTATAGCTCATTCATTCTCAAACACCCTAGGGGACATGTCCCATTTTACCTCAGGGGCATTTTGAAACATCTGCACCTGAGATCTTCCTGGTGCAGTAAATCCCAGACTCTATCAATCTTGTGCTACCTGATATTCCTGCCAGTTCTTTTTGTACTGATGAACGGGTACATGGCTCAAAACTTGAGTGTTTTGAGCATGGTATGAGCCCCAGCAGATAGAGGAAATGATCAACATCCAGAAATCCTACCAGTGGCTGGACAAAGCTGGACTGAAAGACAGCACAGAGGCACTAATCATGGTAGCACGGGAACAAGCTCTGAGCACAAGATCCATAGAGGCTGGGGTCTATCACACCAGGCAAGACCCCAGGTACAGGCTATGTAAAGATGCCCCTGAAACAATCCAGCACATAACAGTAGGGTGCAAGACGCTAGCAGGCAGGGCATACATGGAACGCCATCAGCACGTGGCCGGCATAGTGTACAGAAAAATCTGTGCTGAGTATGGCCTGGAAGGCTTGAAAGGTCAAAATAGGAGCCGCCCCCTAGGGTGGTTGAGAATGACTGTTCCTGTTTGATTTTCAGATATAGACTGACAAACTGGTGATGGTTAACCAACCAGATATAGTAGTGGTGGAGAAGCAGAGTGATAGACGTAGCGATACCAAACGACAGCAGCATCACGAAGAAGGAACATGGGAAGGTGGAGAAGTACCAAGGGCTCAGAGAAGAGCTCAAGAAGATGTGGAGGGTGAAGATAACATTGGTCCCAGTTGTGATCGGAGCACTTGGTGCAGTGACTCTGAAGCTAGGCGATGGGCTCCAGCAGATCCCAGGAAAAACATCCAAGATCTCTGTCCAGAGGAGATCAGTCCTAGGGACAGTGAAGATACTATGCAAGACCCACAAGCTCAATTGTTTATATTATGAGAGATCACAAAAACCACATTGTGTCACAGGGATCTTCACACCTTGGATATTTGCATTTGTTGGCTTGGAGACTATATTGTTCACTAGCCTCAAATTTTGATCAATATTTCTTTTCACTCTATAAAACCTCTGTCTTTCTTGTTCCCACATTCACTGCTACTAAGCTCATCTGATAGTTGGTGCACACTTCTAACACTTACTGTGTACTTCAGTGTTCACTGAACCAAAACGTTTAGTTTTATTATGCAGATCAACTCAGACATCTACGTATCTATGTATGACAGTGTACTTAAAGATATAGATGTAATCTTTTATGACAACATTCGGTCTTTCTGGGTATTTGACCACATTAGCTGGATATTTCCTACCTAATGTGATGGACAAACAGGAGGTGATTATTAAATGGCGAGGCTATTTAACAAAGCTCCAAATTTCTGTTTATCTTGTTTAACCAATGACACTCTACCTGCCACCTGTGTTTACCAGTGTCTGTGTTTGTGTAAACTGTGAGCATTTGTGGCAGCGTTCCCTCAGCTAACATACTGTGTTTGTGTGTCTCTGCAGTTCCTTTGCGTTACAACACCATGACCATCATCTGGATCTGCATGGCCCTGGTGTCTGGTCTGGTCACCTTTCTGGCCATCATCATCTGCAGGAAACGGCAAGGCTACACTTTACCACACTACCCATCTCTGCTGTGTGTGGAACACTTTCTTACACTACTCTTACGACCATGCCTCTTTGTGTAGTTTCTTTTGATCAAATCTCTCGTTTGCACTGTATTTCTCTCAGCTGTTGCCACCTAAAAATGTGGGAGAAGATCTTGTTTAAGCCTGTGTTTGAGAAGTACCATTAGTACCGTTTAGTACCCCTTATGACGTTAAAATGTTTGTAATGCTGGATGCACAAGTAGTCTGCATGCTATATTTTCAAGCTTAAGTATAATGTATAAAGGAGAGTTTTGAAGGCTAATATTCCTTAGCCCTTGCTGTCTTATTTAGCTAATTTCCTAACTTGTAATTTCCACCTCATAGTAGTTTTAATTATGTTGATTCATGTCCAGTAGCTTGCAAGCCAAATATTCATACTTATCCCACCCCCCTACCCCTCCCTTTTGATGTCTTGTAGTTACATCTCTGTAGAACTGTACCAAATAATTAATTTCATTGCCTTTAATTAATTTACACTTCAGTGCATATTAGGTTTTTCATTGCCAATAGAAAAAGTGGGAAAAAATATAATGAGTTAGAGGACTCCAGACAAGATCCTGCTGTCGTGACTGGAAAGTTTTTAGCATATGCCACTGAGACAAAAGAAAAAGAAAAAAGAAGAGTTGGTATTTGAGTTTAGGGGGATGGCCACTTTACTCATGAAAATATTTAACTACAAGGCAATAAACCACAAGGGAAAGGTTTCGTTTTTACAAAGAAAGTAAACTGCATTAAACAGCTTTGCAAAATATTAATAGATATAATATATCTATTATACTGATTAAAATTTTAATGTAATATATATCTAAGAAAATAAAACAAAGTAGCCTAGCTAATGCTAGCAGTCATGCTAATGCTAGCATGCATCTCATTTGTCACTCATCTCACTTTTTTAGCTGATGGTCAGTATTTAGTGGACATACCAGGCTCTAGAGCTCTAGACCTACATATTTACCACCTGCTTTTTTTCTAATGACCTGCAGGGGGTGAGTCCTGCAGTTGCAAAAACACTTTTTAAGAGTAATTTGAGGTGAAATTCCCTCTTGTTCTGTGATACTTTCCTGATGACTTAATGGGTTCACTCACTAGTTTGAGGGCATATTGAACACAACATTTTGTAAATTATGGTCCAAATTAGAGTCAGAAATGAGAATAAACCAAGATTTACTTATAACATGGGTGCAGTGCCCCTCAGTTTTACAGTGTGATCAATCATCCTGTTTTAAAACACCAAGGTGATGACAGGGAAACCTCTCAGCTCAAGGCTCTAAAACAGAAATTTACTAACATTAGGTACATGGTATACATATACTAAAGTATACATGTAGGTTGGTAAATGGGTACCAATGGTAAAATCCATCTTATATATACAGTCTATGCTAATAAGCACCATAATCACTTTGTTGCACTCTGGGTAGGTTGTCAGTCACTGATTTATTATACATCTTTATCAAAATAGTAAACTAGGATATTTTTACATGTAAGCAGGAAATGAAATACCCTGCAGTGCATCAGTGTAGACCTAACATCAAAAAACACATGCCCTAAAGCTACAGTGGCAACATTTGAACGTGTAAGAGTGAAGAAGTCATTTTCCTTTTCGCTCTTAAATGTACTCCTGGGATGTCTTTGCTTTGCCTTGTCAATATGAATATTGATTCTAATAATGTTGAGTTTTAATTATGTGGACATGCCCATAGAAAAAGGTTTTCTATTATAAAAATGATACCTCACCTCGCCAAACTAACAGAAAGGAATTTTACTCTTTAACCTTTTATCATCCTCCAATTCACCAACAACCAGTCTAGAGTTAGGGGTAGGGTAATTGGAACCCCTGTGTGGAGAAGCTTTTAACAGAAAACATGCCAAAATGATGTACAGTATATACAATGTATGAAACTATAAGAAAAGTCCCCTTTTTTCTACATTACATTTTATTCTGCAGGTATAACAAAAAACACCTAGACCACCTCAACCAGTCTACCCCTTGACTGGTTGCCAGTAACACCGTAAAGTCTCACTGCTTGTTGTTAATAAATGACTAAGTGTCAGTAAGTGATGAATAGCTTTGTTAAACTTAGTAATTAATTATGAGCAAATATTGATTTAGTAATTTTCAACTATACTTAGAGTTTGAAAGTGTTTTCCACTATTGTCCTGTATTCATCCCTCTGTATATGTATGGGCATGTGTGTGTGTGTTTTTGTGGCCGTGCGTGTGTGTGTGTATGTGTGTGCTTTGTATAGACACTGTGGCTATAGCAAAGCCTTCCAGGACTCCGACGAGGAGAAGATGCATTACCAGAATGGTCACGGTATGTTTGGCCCATTTCTCAATTATTACTAATAATAGATTAGATGGCATTCTTTGACAAAGTCGCATTTTCATCCCTGTTTAATAAAGTTCATCCTCAGAGCAAACAATTTTCATCAGGCTCTGAGTGATTACAGGAGAATACACTCCTTGGCCCCTGCATGCTGTGTATTCTTCCACTCCCTCTGTCTGCTCTTTTTTCCATGTCATTTCTCTCCTCTTTCATCAGGTTTTCCCTGCACACACCGGTGACGGGGCTCAGATGCGATGTTGCTCTCATTCTCCAATATGTGACCAAATGCTAATGTTGTTTATCTTAGTGTCATTCCCCGATGCGAGGTTCTATATCGACCCACACACGTACGAGGACCCCTGCCAGGCGGTCCACGAGTTTGCCAGAGAAATTGAAGCTTCCAGGATCAAAATAGAGAAAATCATTGGTTCAGGTAAAACCATGAACTTGTGTGTGCTCACACACACACACACACACACACATACATAGTGAGAATCATTGGCTATGCTAACTTAAAATCACTGGCCGGTGTAAAGGCTGTGGTGTGCAGCAGAGAGGAGGATAGCAAAGTGGAATCAGAGCGTTGCGTGGGGCTGTCAATCAAAGCTCCTCAGACAGGAAGAGAATACTAACACTGTGTCAGCCTCACAATTCACTGTGCTACATATGACTGCTGCAGCCAGAGACAAATAGAAATGTATGACACAGACGCATTCAAACAGTGCAACCACCAGTTTAAAGTTCTGTTGAGCTAAAGATAAGAATGGATTGCTAATTAGCTCTTGGCAGCTTTTGCACATATATGTGAACAGATAGTTTGTAAGTGGGTTGTTTTCTCTTATCTACCCTGACAAATTAAATGACATGTTCTCATTCACACAAATGGCTTAGGCGTGGGTGGAGGGTGCAGGGAAGCACGACAAATATTTACTATTGTGGAACAGATTTAAAGGCTGAATATGTTTGATGTGCTGCATTACTGTGATCCTCTGCCATGTTTTCAGGGGAGTTTGGGGAGGTTTGCTACGGACGTATGAGGCTCCCGGGAAAACGAGACATCCCAGTGGCTCTAAAGACCCTGAAGGCAGGATACACAGAAAAGCAGAAGAGAGACTTCCTGGCCGAGGCTTCAATAATGGCCCAGTTCGACCACCCCAATGTCATCCGTTTAGAGGGGGTAGTAACTCACAGTATGCTCCATCAACTACAATATATCATTGTGAAAAATATAGATCATTTTCAAAACTATTTGCTTTCAGACACAGGTGTGGCAAGACCTGTATTAATTCTGAACTGCTTATTCCACTATACTTGCAATTGTGGCACAGAAACTCTAGAGAGGGAGGCCTGCCTGAAATGCTTTGGCAGCACACGTGTCGTCAACATTATCAACTATAGCATGCTAGCTGGGCTGGGGTACCCTTCCAGATGGGCAAACACTATTACAAAGGATGTGTTTATTCACTCTAATGCTTGATTTACAGTACTTCATTAAATCCCGATGCCCTATGCAGTTTCCTAGCTTGATGTACTCTTTAAACTCCTCATTGTAGCTATGCAGACCACAACATGCATATTACTACTAAATGATGATAGTGTATAGTTAAACAAAGTTCAGTATTTTTGTTTTTCCCATTTTCATAGCTCACATTCCAAGTCCAACATTAACAGCTCTGTTTAAATCTTAATAGCGGAGCAGTCCTGGCACATCAGCAGACAAGTGTAAAAGCAAACAACACAAGTCTTTGGGGATTCAATGATTTTATTTATTTTTTTGCTTTTTTGGCTAATTGGAAACAGAGGCAGAGCCAGACTTTTATCTGCTGAGGCTCTGGCCACGCATCGGACCAATCCAAATAACCAACGAAGAAAGCCTGGGAGCTACACATACTCACAGAACCAGGCTTGCAGCTAGCAACTAATATTTTGTCTAGCAAAAATCTTTAATGCAGAATTACTTCACAGTTGTAGTTTTGTCAGGAACATTCAAACAGTGCAAGCACCAGTTTGAATTCTAATTGTCCTGTTAGATTTATCAAAAAATGAGAAAGTGACTTTTTGTGGTCTTCCAAATTAAGTATTAATATCAGCCTTACCACACCTCTAAAAACGGTTTGACGAGGCACTGCAGCTTCTCTGATCACACATGTACATAAAGTCAATTTTGTCTATTGATTAAATAAATAAAGTTTCCAGTGAAAAGCCAGTGTTACTACAGTGCATCCAAACAGTATTCACCGTGCTATAATTATTCCACATTTTGTTAAGTTACATCTCCACGATCTCCTCCATGATGTGGAGAACCACACACCTGCTTATTTATAATGTCCTGTAGTTTACATTGTATGTCATAAACCAAGCCATGAAGTCCAAGGAATTGTCTGTAGACCTCCAAGACAGGATTGTATTGAGGTACAGATCTGGGGAAGGTACAGAAATAATTCTGCAGCATTGAAGTTCTCAGTGAGCACACTGGCCTCCGTCATTCATAAATGGAAGAACCCTTTATGAATGATGACTCTTCCTAGGCTGGTTGCTTGGCCAATCTGAGCTTTCAGAGTAGAAGGGCCTTAGTCAGGGAGGTTACCAAGAACCCGGTGGTCAATCTGACAACCATTTCTGCAATCAGGTCTGTATGGTTGAGTGGCTGAACAGAAGCTACTCCTCAGTTAAAAGCACATGACACTCCTCCTGGAGTTTACCAAAAAACACCAGAAGGACACTCAGACCATGAGAAACAAAATTCTCTGGTCTGATGAAACAAAGATTGAACTTTTTGGCCTGAATGCCAAGCATCATGTCTGGAGGAAACCAGACATTCACCACTCGGTCAATACCATCCCTACAGTGAAGCATGGTGGTGGCAGTATCATGATGTGAGGATGTTTTTGGGCAGCCAGAACTAGGTTGAAGGAAAGATGAATGGAGCAATGTACAGAGACATCCTTAAAGATAACTTATTCCAGAGTGCTCTGGACCTCTGACTTTGGAGAAGGTTAATCTCCAACAGGACAATGACCCTGACCACATAGCCAACATAACAAAGAAGTGGCTTTGAAACCACTCTAAGTATGATGTTACAAGCTTGGCACACTTATTTTTGCCAGTTTCTCCCATTATTCTTTACAGAATTTCTTAAGCTCCATCAGGTTTTTCAGATCCCTCCAGAGATGTTCAATTGGGTCCAAGTCTGGACTCTGCGTGGGACACTCAAGAATATTCACAAAAAGTTGTGGCTGTAATTGATGCTTCAACAAGGTTTTGGCCAAAAGCTGTGAATACACTGTAGGTATACTTTAAAGGCTAAAATTGTACTTCTAGTTTCTATTTCATTGTATATCCTTAAATCTCATACTACCATCATATTTAAATATTTTAATCAATTCAACACCAAAATAAACAGATGAACACACTGTGAAGCTGTTTGGAAAGCCTGGAGAACTATTGATCAAGACTACTAAGAAAGTCTAACTCCCTAAAGAAAATAAAGAAATGCGGGCATTTAAAGACCTTTGCACACAATTTATGATGTAGGCATCCCTTTTGTAACAGCATATACACTGCCAGGCCAAATGAAAAGTCTGTTTCATTGGATCACCTTTACTTTTAATGACAGGACACATTAATTGTAGCATAAGTTTATGCAGTTATTTCCATCCAGAGTTGCATTAACTGTGTGTCAAGATTTTCTATTGATGATGGGAAAATTGGAATACTGTATAAATTCTTCTCCGGCAAATCTCAAGTTTTCTAAATGGGGCTAAGGTCTAGAGTCTGCGGTGGTCAATTCATGTGTGATCATGTTGTCTCAGTGGGCTCAGAGTCCACTGAACCTTGGCAGAAGAAAAAGATCAGTTATCTGGTAATACTGCCTGAAAGCGTAAAACTGGACTTATCAGACCACATGACCTTTTCTCAATCCAATCTTTTTGCTCCCGAGCAAAGTAAAGCCTTTTTTTTAGTAACTTTACTTGTTAAGTGTTTTTGTTTAAGCTAAATAGTTACTTAGTCCCAGTTCCTGGAGTTCTCTTCATTATGTGCAGGTGGACATGCTCTTACTGAAACATAGCTTAGGTTTATCTTTTTACAATTTGATTTCATCAAATGTTTCACTGATTTCCAATCAGGAACATGTGATATTTTTCTTGATTTCTTACTCATACATGATGTTTCACCACTACCCTTCCATCCCCTTAGTTGTTTTCCTTGCTTGGTGCAGGCCAGTAATCGTACCCTTCTGAAAAAGAGTAGTATCTGTTCCACAACCATGGGGCATGTTTTCTAGCATGGTTATTTAAGCAATAAAACGATCAGCACTGCATTAAAAAACAACCTGTTGCCATGTGAATCATACTAATCAAAGCAGTAATGATTCAATACAAGGCTTTTATCTATTCTGGTGACTTTTAGCGCCTCTTTAATGGAAATGGTATGAGTTGGAAATCTATGGATTAGAGAAATAAGAATCTAATTATATGGTTTTATGGTTTATATGGTTTTGTTGAGATTTAGATGTATAATTTAGCTGTCTCATTTTGGTTGAAGAAGATTCACATTGTGCTGGAATTCCATACAGCATGTAATTTAATAAATGATACTGTAGATAATAATGTAGAGGAGACAGCCAGTTTGGGGGTGGGTGGGTTGTACAATGTGCAGCTTTGAAATACTAGAAGAACATTCCTAGATGATCACAGATTCAACATCTCTCTCGCATATTTTCCAAGTTGCATATATAACTGTCAGCAACTTTTCACAATTTATTTGAACAAATTGCTACAGTAAGCAGCTACCAGCGAAGTGTCGCATTCAGACCTTCCTTGAGTCTAATTAAATTGTTGTCTATTTGTGTGGAAGCACTACAGACTCACAACTTAATTAGAATTAGTATGCAGTGTTGTTAAAGACAAGAAACTCTTCCAAGAAACCACCTGTATAGTTAGACACTGACAAGTAAGAGAGAAGGACAGAATATTACAGGTTTTTGAGTGATCGAATCCCTTTAAGAAAATAGAGGTAAACACATTAAATAATAGAATTAAGACATTGCATTTGTTTTTATTCAGCACCTGCATCACTTACTGTACAGTGTGTACAAACAAATAAATAGCTGATATCCAAATAAGCTCATAAAGTTTTTGTTGGTGTTTCCAGGCAAACCAGTGATGATCATCACAGAGTACATGGAGAATGGTTCTCTGGACTCCTTCCTCCGGGTTGGTATTTAAAGTCTCAGTTAAAGAGCTCTATACTCCTTTTTCCTTTAATGCCATCTCATTTGAACTGTTTTAGTGCACTTCTGACTGTTGATGAGTTGTTCAGCTAACAGTTTGTGTAATGTCTTCCTTCCTTTGATTTTCTCCTAATGCGTTAATGGAGAGGTTTGTGCTACTCACTTTCAAATGCTAGCTGCATGTCCAAGAACTCAACCCACTGTAGCATCAGAAATAATATGGTAATAGACCAAACACAAAACAGCAATCATGTTCAGCAACTATTGAAATGTTCATGAAACTTTAAAGAAAAGTGTTGCCTTTTGGCAACCATCTTGGTAATGCCTGGGACAGTTATTGTGAAGCTCCTATCTTGGATGGGGAAAGACCCATAGCTGTCCTTTCAATGATCATTGGCACATAAAAAATGAGATCTGTTTTTAAAATGCTGTTCATGCTAAGATAAATGTGTCTGGCTCAGTCTACATGAAACAAATTCCATCTTCAGTTTTTCTATGCAGTAAACCAAGAAAATAAATCTTTATCATGAACCGTAACTACATGCATATATCAATGCAGCATTATAATTGTCTCATATTTTACCCAGTTTCTGTTACTGACTTGGTCTTTTTTGGGCAAAAACTGGACAACCACCATCTGCTCTGCTGTGAAATTTCACTATATATTTATGTTCAGGACTCACCGAGTGCCAAAACTCTGTTTTAAAATGTCTCCAATAACGCATAACGTGGTTGTGCAAATGGGTTTGTGCCCGGCTGTAAACTGCCCCTGGCACACACACACACAGAAATGGAAAATTAAAATAAGGCTTTGTTTTTCATTTATACTCAAATCTAATTTTGAAGCAACCTATTCATGAAGCTTTGATTCACAGCTTTCATTAGTTTTCTGGTGTTTTGTCAATTTCACCATGTTTCCCCTATTAACATTCGTCAGATGGCTAGTGAACCACCACAGGTAGGTTAGGAATAGATTTGTGTTTAGACACGTTGGATAAGCAGTTTCAAAAACTGCTCGTGTGGCCTTTCAGATCATCTCTGTCACACATTTTGGCCTCTCACCTCTGTGATAAGATTTCCATTTGAGTATGCCATATAGGGAAACACTACATACAGTTGGTTGGTATGAACCTAGCACTAACTTTACCAGTCATAACCAGTACCTGGTGAACTTTTAGCACTTTAAACTCTTTGAACTCACCTTAATTCTCATTAAAAACACTGAATCTTGTGCCCTCATTAACATCTTTGAAAAATAACACTGACACCACAGCAGAGATCAATTCAGTTGTTAAAATGGAAAAAAAAATCCTATCTTGTGATGTTGGGCATTTTTTCTGTTGATGTTTGGTGTTTGCATGTTTCAGAGTACAGTGACATTACTGACAGTGTGATGCAGAGCTGTTGCAAGGAGTTGAGAATAGTGTAGAGGAGCAAATATGAAAGTTTTCTTTAACATCATGTATAGGTTGGTTTAACATTGTATTACATTGACAATGTCAAACAGCTCCTGTATTTGCTCATATGATAATACAGCAGATTATTACTTAAAGCAAATCCCTGTCATGTTTTATTCTCTTATCTTTACTCTTTGCTCTATCTTGATTAAAATCTCTTCTATTATCACTGCTTATCTTCTCAGCTGCTATGCCATCGCATTATTTTATTTTTTTGATCTAGCCTTAATACTCTACCTCCTTGCCACTCCCTTCCTGATCTTTAAATTTTTTTGTTCCTTCTTGCAGAGACACGATGGCCAGTTTACCATTATCCAGCTGGTTGGCTTGCTGCGTGGCATCGCAGCCGGCATGACCTACCTGTCTGACCTGGGCTACATCCACCGCGACCTGGCTGCGCGCAACGTCCTGGTCAACAGCAACCTGGTGTGTAAGGTGTCTGACTTTGGGCTATCCAGAGTACTCGAGGATGACCCAGACGCTGCATACACCACCAGTGTGAGTTTTCACATTGAGGCAAGCATTAATGCAGCGACACACTCACACACACACACACATGCATGCAGGTGTGATATTGTCTCCTATTAACTTTGCTATAACACACAAAATGACATATGATTTAAGATGAATGAATGACATAATAATTAAAATATTTGTATAATAACACACTTAATGTAACATAATATTACTAATCACTAGGAATGATCTTTTTTTAACAATAGAATATGCATTTAACTTAATAATGTTTATTTTGCTTATAAGTGACTGAAAACTGGAGCAGTGGAGTATAGGCTAATGGAGATCATAGATCACGGTTCACTTTTCCTTCTTTTTAACTCAGTTGTAGTTCTCTCATTCTAAATGTAAAGGTTTAATAACATAAAGCTGTTTATATTTGCAGCTTATTAATACAATTTGTCCTGCCGTTATTTAAAAATGCTTCTGTTGTGCCTTATCTCCCATAAGATCTTGCAGCTTTTAAAGAATAGCCACACTAGCAACACACCAGAAGCTGGTATATCTTGATTCCCGCTGATTCCTTTGAGGCCCCAGTTTTGTGTAAATGCCCAAATA
Organism: Pundamilia nyererei; assembly: GCF_000239375.1. Taxonomy (NCBI): domain Eukaryota; kingdom Metazoa; phylum Chordata; class Actinopteri; order Cichliformes; family Cichlidae; genus Pundamilia; species Pundamilia nyererei. The sequence goes on from NW_005187422.1 coordinate 3,527,370, forward strand.
AATTGATGGAGTGCCTTTAATTGTGTTGCTCAAGGCATCAACTTCAGTAAAATATAATCACATTCTGACCTTTAACTATCTAATGATAAATATCTACGCTACACTTTTATGAACACATCGAGCTTCTGAGATTAGTATCACAGCATGTCTGTCCTGTCTCCACAACTGTAGAAAATACATTATCCAACACATCTTAAACTATAATTGGTGTTTGAAACCAACACACACACACACACACACACACACACACACACACACACACATACATATATATATGTATATATGTATATCTGTATAAGACAGAAGCTAAGCTCTCCTTGCAACATGGCAAATTGAACCTCCCCCACCCTCATTCAGATCTGGCGTTTGGAACTATTTTAGTTTTCATGTGAAGTATGACCCTGAAGGTAAGCGCGTCATAGACTAAAGTAAAACAGTATGTTGGATGTGCCACGCAATGCTCAATTACATGGGTGGGAACTAGTGTGTTAGCACAGTTAGCTCGTTAACTGTTGGCCGTCCAGCCCCATGCACGGGGTGATCGGCGGTAGCTCGTTAACGGAGATTTGCCGTGTTGTGGTGTTAAGGTCATTTCAACGAGATTAACGCTGACAGCACTAGTGGGAACACAACGAATATGACTGCACATTTACGCCGACATCATCCTAGTGCAAAGACAAGTGGAAGCAGACAAAAACAACAAGCACACATGCTACAAACTTTACCCGAGTCACTTAGACAGCTGTTAGCACATGATTCTCCTTATGGGGATATGTTTAATATGCTGCTGAGAATATAGCCCAGAAGAAGTGGATAGTATAGCTTTTATTTTGGAAAGAG
>NW_005187422.1:3533005-3536604 GCF_000239375.1 Pundamilia nyererei
TATATATACTGGCTTTGTCATCACTCTTGTAAATCAGCCATTGCTAAAAATATTGTGTATATATATATAGATCATGTTAATATTGCTTTGTTCTGAGCAATAAAGTATTTCATTTATGTATGGATCCTCTGATTGCTGTGTGCTTGACAAAGTACTCTTCATAGCGAGCAATTTGAACTTTATTGTTTAAAATGATGCTTTAAATTTGTACTCAGTCAGCACAAACCATTGAATTTTGTTCTTTAAAAACATATCTTGATTATATGAACATATCAGATAATTACAAGGATGAAAGTAGAAGCATGACAAACAAAGGCTGGAAATTAAAACACTTTTTATTAGGCGGTAAAAATGGATTTTGAGTCAACTGAAAGAGCTACTTTAAAGAATACTCTCATTTTAAACCAGTTTGAAAGAAATATATTGAGTGTTAACTAAAAAAAAAAAGTAAAAGATTCCAGTGCTTTCAGATCCAAATCGGCTTCAACCCATTTGTCTATTAGTCTGTAAAAGCACAGCAATCAGATTATAGACACCAATGTGATTATGTACAGCATCACCCAGTGTGAAGGAGAAACTGATTATGGATCGTGATATACGGACATTATGGCGTCACAATAACACTTGATTGTAGCTGAAGATTAAAACATTACTGCTTGGAAATTATGGAGGTATAAAGTTCTTCTATGGAGTCAAAGGTGGCAGCAAAGTAACTTTGAAGGAATTGAAAGTACGGAAACTTTGGCCTGTTTTAAATGTTTAGCAGAACACCGAGTGTCTGTAATTGGCTATATTTGGTGAGTAACCTTCAGAGGCTTAAAATTACCCACAGGGAGTGATTTGTTTGTTTAGGAAGTGATGTATCCATTTGTCAACTTAATTAAGTGCTAGTTTAATATCAAGTACAATGCAAGTAGTTCACTTGCTAACACAGTCTATTCTTGTCCTGAGAACATACACATACACATCGTTGCCCTTTAGTGTGTGCTGTTATTTTCTGCTTTCATTAACATTTGCTGTTAAACAGTGAGCAGGCATGTAGCTCATTTATGAATCTGTTTTACTTTAGTAGTGATTTTATTTAACTAGAGGTTCCTTCCATGGTTAAAATGTTGTGCTCTTTTTATGTTGCTAAATTTCTTCTATTGATGTCATTACTTTTCACTTTTGATATCTGACTAACATCCTACAATACAGTCGAAGATTTTAAAATATCATTTCAGATCAAGCTTTAACTAGCTTTAGTATTTAAATGCTGTCCTCCCATTGAAGTTTTAGCTACAGATAGACACTTTTACTTAAAGGAAGAGAGAGAGAGAGAGAGTGTGTGTGTGTGTGTGTGTGTGTGTGTGTGTGTGTGTCTGTGTGTGCCTTTGTGTTTTCTTCCTATATTATACTGAAACCCTTAGCAGAATCCCTAATCACATCATCACTACTTTTTCCTTCAAAATGGTCACAAAAGCTGTTACTCATGACATGACAGCTAACTTTCATGTGTGTTTTAATATACATTATTGGTGCTCTAGGGCAGCAGTTCTCAATCCTTTCCTCAGACAAAGCCCCCAAAGCCTTGTCGGATAAAAACCACCAGCTTATATAACCCTATAAGTCTAGTCTATTTTAACCACTTCCATTTGTTTCACTTTTTCCTGTAAAGTGTTTTCAAATGATCATTATGTAGGTCTGTTAATGCTTTACCACTCTTTATTTAAATAGATCTGCTAAATAACTATTTTCAAAAATATACCAATTACTACTGCAAGTGATTGAAACTATGCATCTATTGTTTTAGCTAACCATGATACTGATTTATCCTTTAATGACATGTTTACCTACTTATCTATTAAATTGACTATATTTAAACAATTTATTCATTACTGAGAACTATCAAAAACATTCAGGCTAACTACTTCTTGCCACAATGTAGCTAATACTGCAAGCTTTTCAAATTACTTTTAGCTTATCAATTTAACCCTTTATTGATTAGTAAACTATTTATCCATTTATCTAATAACTGAAACTAAATTCTGGTGCTTTTTATCCATTCATTTAAGCTATTTAGTCAATTTATTGTAGTTGAGTAAGAGTCTCTGACTCCTAAATCTAAATTGTAAGCAGGTTCCACAGTAGAGGAGCCGGACAGCTGAAGCTCTGCCTCTCATACTACTTCTGAAAACTTTAAGACCACAAGTAGGCCAACAGTCTGAGACCTTGGAGTCCTGTTAGGATAATAAGGTACTATAATGTTTTTGTCTAATAATTAAAGGTTTTGTATGCAAGGAGAAGGATTTTAAATTAAATTCTGAATTTAGCAGTTACCCAAGGAAGAGAAGCTAATATGGGAGAAATTTGCCTGTTTTCTATCCCCAGATTATTTAGCAGATTTAGTACTCTCACTCTAGCATTCTGGATTAACTGAGGACTTTTCAGGGAGCTTTTAGAGTGAATGATAATAATGAATTACATAAGTCCAGCCTAGTTTTTCAGCATCACTCTGAGACAGGAATTTCTCATTTTAGCTATGCACATTTTTATTTAATGTGCATGCTGAAGGACATATCCTGATCAGAAATAACTCCAAGACTCCTGACAGAGTTACAGGAGCAATGTCATCTAAAATGATTAGACACCATCTTTCTAATAGTTTCAAGAGTACAATAAACTCAGTTTTGCCTGAATCTAGAAATAAGAACTTACAGGTAATCGAGCCCTTTATGTCATTAGGGACTGCCTGTCCTTAATGACATTAATTGATTTGTATATTCTGGCTTGATGAATGAATAAAGCTGTGTATCATCTGAATAGAACTGCTTTTTTGTTTCTATTTTTTAGCATGACAACAATACAAAATGTACTGCCAATGCAGTAAAATTATACCTGAATAGAAAAATATAAAGTGTAACACTATCAGTCGTGGATTGGCCTCCCCAGAGCCTCAACCTCAACATGACTGAAGCAGTAAGAGATCATCTTGACAGAGTTCAGATCTCAGGTCCAAAGAAGAGCTTTTGGAAGCACCTTCAAGAATCCCGGAAAACTATTCCTGAAGAGTATTTAAAGAAATTGCTAGAAAGGGTACCTAAACAAATTGAGGCTGTGAGGACGAGGAAAAGTGCATCATACCAAATATCGAATTTCAAGTTTGTTCGAAATGTAGAAACTCTGGCTGTGCTTTTATGTTTGCACATTTTTAAAATAGATTGCTGAAACTATTTTCCATTTTCCTAGCAAAATAAAAAGTGATGAAGGGTGGCACTACACTTTCGCCCAATACTTGATTTAGTATTTATGTTTATCCATTAATGCGACTCATTAAATACTTTAAGCGACTTTTTTACTGCCACTATAACAATTTAATATATAAACTTTTTATGCATTTTATTTTTTACTTTTAGGCAACCAATTAAAAATAGTATTTAGCAATTTAGTATTATTAGACCATTTTAACTATTTACCCAACACTTTAAGCTATTTCAGCATTTCATTTGTTAGTTTACTCTGATCTATTTAGCCCACTTAAAGATGCTTATTTAGGATATCCATCTGTGTGTGTGTGTGTGTGTGTGTGTGTGTGTGTGTGTGTGTGTGTGTGTGTGTGT
>NW_005187422.1:3536638-3564943 GCF_000239375.1 Pundamilia nyererei
ACACAATGGCAGTGAAACGTTTAGCTCTGGATGTGGTCTGTCTTACATTTTTTCTCCAAATCTCTTCTGTATCCTTGCTTGAATTTTTTTGTCTTCCTGGCAGGGTGGAAAAATCCCAATCCGGTGGACAGCTCCAGAGGCCATCGCATACAGGAAATTCTCCTCCTCCAGTGATGTGTGGAGTTATGGCGTGGTCATGTGGGAGGTGATGTCCTATGGAGAGCGACCATACTGGAATCTCACTAACAGAGATGTGAGTGGTGTTTGCTGATTTAAATACCATTTAGCGACCAGAGGTAATGTGATGTTTATTTTTATGCTACACATTGTGGCCTTATGCATATTCTGCTGGACATGTACAGGTGATCAAATCTGTTGAGGAGGGCTACAGGCTGCCTGCTCCTATGGGCTGTGCTGCTGCTCTACACACACTCATGCTGGATTGCTGGCAGAAGGATCGCAACGAGAGGCCCCGTTTTTGCCAGATAGTCACCGTTCTTGACAAGCTAATCCGCAACCCAGAGAACCTGAAGTCTATGGACACGCTCTGCAGGTAGGTGGGCAACGGAATAAATCCATATTTGCAGCGGCACAACATGAGTGCATTATGTCACATGCCGAGGAGTCTTTTTGATTTAATTTGGCAAGACAGCTCGCCAAAATTTAATCAAATATTGGTTCATGTGATTAGCGGATTAAACTGCAAATCAAAGCAAGACACCACCTGCGAGGGCCTGAGAAGATGATCTCCGGGACAATATATGGTGACTGACTGTTAAGCTACTAAGTAACCATCCTGGTGTGGGAAGCAGAGTAAATCCAATCTCATCCCGCTGCTATCAAGCATGGGCGCGGTGGGATAAAGTTGCAGCCTAAAGTTTCCCTCAAAGTTGTCTGGCAGATGAAGCGAGCGGTCATGTTCGTTTTCCAATAAGCTCATCTCTGATAGACGCGCTGTGCATTAAGTAAAAGCCTCGCTGTGATATTGACATTGATCCATAGTGAATCTGGGAGCAGGTTTGAAAGGACACCCAGGCTAAAGCTAGACCTGTGTAAATTGCTCAGTTCAGATCTCAGGTCCTATGGAGTCAATGGTGCATGACACTGTGAGGTGAGAGAAACAGTAGGAATATTAAGAGGCAGAGAAGCAGGAGGAGTGTTAAACATTTCTCCATGTGTTAATCTACCCAAAGCAGCCATCCTGCAACCACGGTCACCACCTCTTCTCAATCATTTTAACTGCTATCGATTTCCTGTCTCACATACTTGTGCATTTCAAAAGCCCCTTTTCCCTCAGGATTCTCCCTCTTGCTCACTTTTTGACTCCTCTCCTTTTCAAGCTGCCTTCAACTAATCTTTTTGTCTTCCGATACATCTTCCTGTCTCTTTTACTTCTGATCCACTGCCATCTGTCTTTATTTGCTGCAGTTTAAACAGTCCTACACTGATGGAGAGAGCTATCCCTGACTTCAGCAGCTGTAACTCAGTAGACGAGTGGCTGGACACCATAAAGATGAGCCGCTACAAGGAACACTTTGCAGCTGGGGGGTACCACACTCTGGGTCACGTCATAAGCATGAACCAAGGGTAAGCGCTTCCTGGGGAAGTCTCAGCAGCTCAGAGGCAGTAGTGAGCTGTTAGATGTAGTAAAATCTTACCTGTTGTAGAGTTCTGCTTTGCAATTTTAACTTATTTTATGACTATTGCTTCTTTTATTAATGTTGTTCTTTTGTAAGATGACCTTGAGTTTTTGAAAGGCGCCCTCAAATAAAATGTATTATTATTATTAGTAGTAGTAGTAGTAGTGTAGGTGCTCTACCAGCTAATGTGAGAGAAAATCACCTCACACAGACCTTAAACTGCTTTACAGGACATAGAATGGCATAGCTTGTGCACAGAAAAGAGGTAATATATTATATTATAACACTTATTGATTATCATCTCCATTCTTCTGTCCCATGAGCCTCTGAGCTCAGTCGAACACATATTAAAACCTCCCACAATGCTTTTCAAATCTGACCCAGGGGTCAGGAACTTATGCCACCCAGCCTTCAAGCCTGTCCTTCAGCTAGCATCAAACTACATTAGCACAGCTTTCCTATAATATGAAACTAAATCACTCAGACTCTCTCACACCAATTTCTTGAGTGTCCATTAGTGTATATCCAAAAAAATCCCATCTCAAGTATGAGGCATTATAATATTTGCAGCTGATGGAATTACCGTATTTTCCGGACTGCAAAGCGCACCTGAATATTAGCCGCACAAGCTAAAATCAGGGGAAAATCCCGTTTTGTACATACATTAGCCACTACTTTGAAGTTTGTTTTTCGCGCTACTTCGTACGGCACTACGTTACCTGGCGGACGGACATGTGACCAACATACCACTCTTGAACCCCGATACTGTGTGTCTGATCACATGCCCTTCCGCCAGGCAACCTAGTGCCGTACAACAGCGGAACAAACAAAACAAATCCTCTTACGATATCACGAAAATCATGGACAATCCATAGAAAAGCCGCACCTGCTTGAATAATAACCTGGCCAAAGGAGGAGATAGAAGCCACTGACGTCAGGAAAAGGAAGCTCTTACCATGCATGGAGGGTTTCACCCCAAGTCCAGCACCCTGAGGCTGTACGCTAAGCGGAAGGAAGGAGGCCAGGGACTAATGAGTGTCAGCACCACAATCCAGGATGAGACAACCAACATTCATGAGTACATCAGGAAGATGGCCCCAACTGACCGCATGCTCAGTAAATACCTCGGGCAGCAGAAACTCAAGAATGAGGAGAAAGAGGAGGAACCATAATGGAAGGACAGGCCCCTGCACGGTATGTACCACCGGCAGATAGAGGAGGTGGCTGATATCCAGGAGTCCTACCAGTGGCTGGACAAAGCTGGACTGAAAGACAGCACAGATCATGCACTAATCACGGCAGCACAAGAACAAGCTCTGAGCACAAGATCCATAGAGGCTGGTAGAGGACCCAAGTTTGAAGGATAAAGACTGCCCGCAGGGGCAAGAGGGAATTTTTTTTCTTTAGATGGATGGATGGATAAATTATAAACTGTTGTGCAAACAAGAAGAATGTAAAAAACTCTATATAAACTACTTTGTAATGTCATATCTTTTTTTATTTAATTTTAATATTCAAATTTTGTTGATTGGGATTCTGTTGAAAGTAAACTGCTGGTATGAATCCACAAACCGTTACCTTGGTCTGTAGGAAGTAAGAATGTGTGTAGTTTTCAGAAATCATCTAAAGCCTTTGTCCTTTACTGACGGGCACCAATACAATCATTAAAGCCTTAGGAGAAATTTGGTTGTGTTACTTATACAAGGAAATAAATGCTATTATTTTTTAAATCCATAACATAGAAATATATTCCTAAAACAGAACACCTGGGCATTGTACTTTTTGACCACATATAAAATGTGCAAGTACCATCTTAATTACTCTTACACTGTTTCACTTCAGCAGGCAGCAACTGAACAATCAGAGGAAAATTTTTCAAACACTGATACCTGCATTAAAGCAGCCTATTAAATTAATGGAATAATCAGTTACAATTATACTCAGATCTTCCCATGTCCTAACAGCGGCGCAGTAATGCTAGTGAGATATTTAATGACACACGTGTCTTTCATTTTTTCCTCTAGGTAAATACACTCATTTATACAGTTGCTTTCCAGACTAACAGTCTTGACACTTAACTCTATGTTACTTGTTACATGTTGTTGTACTAAATTCAGTAATCACATTACAGTTATGATTATGTGTTTACTTCCATTACAAAGGTTTGTAATTACCTGCAAGATGCCCAGGTCCTGTGAATAATGTATTATGATTAAACAGGTTGTTGGTGGTTTGTCAGATTTCAAAACCAAGCTGTGCTGCCATGTTCATTTTAGAGAGAAGAGGCTTCGTCTTGGAAAACCTTCTAAACAAGCTGTAGTTGTTCAGTTGTTTTCCTGATCACATGTCATAAACTTTAACACACTAACTGGGGCCTGTAGAGTCCAACTTTCATAAATCTTCAAATCTGATTTGTTTTTGTGTGTGTGCCATATAGGGATATCCAGAGGCTCGGGGTGACATTAATGGGCCATCAGAAGAAGATCATGACCAGCGTCCAGCTGATGAGGGCGCAAGTCCTCAACAAGAGTGTGCCGTCGGTGCACGTATAATTCCAATGCCGTGGTTTCTCTGCTAAAATCTGGAAACCCAGGCTTCTAAAAGGTCACGAGGGACTCCACTGGAAATAAAAGGATCAGAAAACTGGGAGATGTTGGGAACTTTCCAAGACTTTTCTTCAAGAGATGAAAGAACAAAATGTGAAAAGTTTTACTGACAGAACAAGTAAATAATGACTTCTTTGGGAAAAGTCCAACCTTTTATTTTGTTTTTTTCCCAACCCAATTAAATTTTCTGAGTTTAAATGTCTTGTTTGTAAATGAAAAGACTGCCTTAATTAGCACAAATGATTTTATTGTATTCTACAAAGAGAAAATAATTTATCAATCATGAATTTACCAGAGAAATATGATTTGCGGAACCAGGCAATAGCAAGAGTGGATGGAGTGATGTAGTAAGTGGGGGTGGGGGGTTTAAATGTTTCGATGGCGCTTGAGAAGCTTGAAAAGAATGAGGTCCACAATGAAGCTCGAGCCGGGACAAAAACAAAGTTGAGCAAAGTGAAATAGGGCTCACCCGAGTTGCCAGATCGCCTCCGCAGTGTAGAGGACCTATTTCACCTCGGGCTATTAATACCAACAACAGGCACATTTCTCCACCGCCCAACCTTGATGAATGACCCCAGGAGAGCCCAAGAGCCCTCTGCCCAGTCTGAAGCTGCACGGCGCACAACTATTGTACTCGGAAGATGTGTGTGATTCAGTTACAGTGCACTTTATTCTACAATCTCTCTGTGTTGTAGAGGTCTTGCAGTTGTGTCACAGATCTCTTTGCAGCCACAACTGCAACTAGATCTTCCTCCAGTCCTTTCAAAAGTTAGCTGTTTTAAAGAATAATAAGGAAATGATGAAGTAAAACATTAATAAACCCAAGAAGTAGAAGAGAAATCTAACATTTATTGGGGTTATACAGTAAATACATTGCTTATGAGATTTATTTCAGTCTTTTCTTCACTGCATCAGAAAGCAGAAAAGAAAATATGTTGAAATATTATGCACTGTTATTCCATGTGCATAATATTAAGCAATGCTGGCCATTTTTATGGTGTGGTAAATGCTATAAATCGGATGTATTTTAAGTATATTTGGGCATATTTATTCCAAGTGCACTGTCATCTGAAATTCATTTCAAATCAGGTGTAAATGTGACGCAAGATGAATCCGTTTAGTTTGTAATGACCTTGAGAACAGCAGGTTGATGAATTGACCTTACTTCTTAAGTTCACTTGGCAAGAATGTGAGATCAAGCTAGTAAGCGTCGAACTGTTTTCATGCCAATGGTTTTAAAGTCTGTTTTCATCTTATTGTACTTTTCCTACAACATATGTTGTAGGATATCAAAGCAAATATTTCCTGAAACAAAACTATGTTTTATTGTTGCTTGAATGGGTCAGTGTGTCAAATTTACTGGAGTCTATAGGCGGAACTGAAATAGAGGTTTTAAACCTAGGATTTCATTAGTGGCCTGTAAGCACATGTTGTATATAAATGATACATGACACTCATTGGTTTCTGAACATTTTGATGCCTCAAAGTTAGCATTTTGCTGTGTTGCTTTTGGAGCCAGAAATTAGAACATTTACATAAAGGGTTGTGTGGTTAAATAGAGGTTAAGGGTATTAGGCTTGGTTAGCGAGTTGCATTCAGAGAGTCTATGCTTGGAACCCACAGTATGTGCTAATTAGTAGCAGACTAATAAAATACTAGAAGTTCCCTCAACAAAACTGGAGTACAAATTTCTTAGGCAGGATGTAAACCACAGCAGGCCATATTATTTACCAAATAAAATAAAATGCTACAAAGGGCATCGACAGCACAAACATGGCCAAGAAGTCCAGTTCAATGAAAAAAATTAGAGGAGGTGAGGATTTACGAGTGTACTGACAGTACACCTGTAAATCAAAGTGGCCGTGCCTCTAACATCAGTATCCAGATTAACACATTATGACAGGAGAAGCTGTCATAAAAGCACCAGGCTGTAAATTTACTTTTAGCTGTCCTAAAGCTGGGAATTCAACGTTCTTCCTGAGATATTAGAAAGATCCAATTTTTTCCGACTTCATAGTGACTTCGAATTTAATTTCCCAGAGGTTACAACTTTATAATACAGCAGTTATTTTAAAAAATGTGTCAGTTTTAGACCACTTCTTCTTATTTATATAGGTGGAAGGGTTATCTTTCACATGGCCTGCCAAGTTACAAGGCCATGAATGGATAAACCTAACTCTGGCTTTTTGCATTGAAGTGAGGCTTTCACCTGTAGGACAGCAAAGGAGTCAGCTGCAATGTGCTACCTCACCATTAAATCTTACACGGTAAAACTATTTTAGGCTGCTTCCTTATTCACGCGTGATTACCATAGTGGAGAATTCCATGTTTGATTTGGCAGAGGTTTTATACCAGATACACTTTCTGAAAAAAACCCAAAGAGCATCCTCCCGGGACCAGTGAACTTTTGCTTTTTAGGTAAACATTTAAACCACTACACTATAGAGACATTGTTCCTTTTCATTTTTAAAAAATAAATTTGTATTTTATTGCCAGTTCAAAGAGCTGTTAAGCTATGTTTAATGAAGGAGAGTGCTAAGCAGATATTTATCTGTTAGCAAGAAAAAAATCTATAAAATACAAAACAAGTTACATGCATTTGTGAAATAAATATCAATGTAGCACAAATTTATATATTTGCCGATTTCCGTTTTCACATAAGAGAACACCTGTTTCCTGAATATGGGCGTCAGTGTCCCAAATACTGAGCACCCAATGTTAGCTAAATCTACTCCATGTTGTTACCACCATTACACACAACAAATGCGTCCTGTCCAAATAGTCCTGATCAGGTCGATCTCAAAGTTCCCCATAAATGACAATGAAAATTACTAAGCATACTGTACATTTTTATATTTTGTACTTAAATAATCCCTTAACTAGTATTCCAGTAATAAGTTACTATAGCTTGCAATTGAAATGAAATATTAGGGTGGAAATTGTAGATTCTGTATCTTCTGAATAATATTTTACTGGGTGTGTTACAACTGGAAGCCCTCATACTATTTTGGCAGTTCATAAACAAAATGCTACAATGCGTGTTTAGTTCAGTGAAACTTACTCCTGGGATTGAGCACTGACACTATTCAGTGCGATAAATCTGTATCCCAGCGTTCTGTCTTTCAATAATGGGATATAATACACATAAGCTACGCAGACTGTAAAATAAAGTGTTACTTCTGATCAAATGTGATCACACTGTTTACCTCAGTGTTTGAGGGAAAGGTTAAGAAGAACATGTAAGTAGAATGTTTATTTCGAGACACTATGAAAAAGTACATAATCAGTCCTAATTTATACCCCCCCTCCCCCCGAGCCATCAGGAGAATGTCTTTTCTTGTGCACCTTGGTAGGTTTTTCCTCTAGATGGTTGATGTCAGTTTTTATTAGAAGAACCTCATGATATTTCATGAATATGTATTATAGTGGCATTTCACTACTGGTTTATTTTTCCTTTAGGATGCTTTTGAAGATACTGGACTGAAAACCCATATTTTATAAAGTTAGGATATGTTTTTGCTAGATGACTTGATTTATAATGTATACAGCAAGTTCAGTCACTGGAAGGAAGAAAAAAATGATAACAACCGGATTTATTCACCTTTCATTATTTATTCATGCTCATTTGTTTTCCAAATAATACAAATCAGAGAGGTTTTATTACAGTCAATGAATCATTCTTGTTGCTAATGATAAATCATTAATGTGCAAACTGTCCATAAATACACAATAAAGGAACGTTTGTCTGTGTGTGACTGCAACAATGATGTTGCGACTGTTTTTAACACAATGGCTTTTACTGTTTTTAATTGTCGCTGCACTAGCTTGAGTCATGAATGTCTGCGCAACTTAAGCTTCATCAGAGCTGTTGGTGTTTTTTCACATTTGTTGTTTTAGTCAAATGAGTCCAGAACATAAAGTGTGATGAGCAGTGTCACTTTCTAGTTATTATATGCTTGACTGCATGAGCTGAGGGACTTTCCTGCTGGCACTGATTATTTTGTTATGCAACTGTGATTGATTACATCACTGTCAGGCAGCTGATCTGGGATCTTTTAGATTAGCAAAGCTGCTAGTTGAATTTCTACCTGCTTTGCTAGTATTAAAGACCTCTGAAAAATTATTTTGTAACTGCAGTTGAAAACATGACTGGTTTTAGTAGATTTCTATTGAGAAATAAAAAATATCCTTAAACTAAAATATCTATGTGACAGCATCCCCATCCAACAGGCTAAAGAGCAGCCAATTTGCACCATGAAAGTGAAAACAATTCCATGTTATTTTTAAATGTATCTGTGACTAAGTTAAACACAGCATCTCTTGAGCTCTTCATTTTTACGTAAGATTTGTGTGAAATATACTAAATGTATGTGAGTATATATGTTTGAAACATTTTTTATTGCTATAATTCACATTAACAGTCACATCAAGGCACTATATAACTGCAAAGAAATGCCGTACATTAACAGTGAGAAAACCCAAACAATCAGATGACTGAATATGAGCAGTGACGGTGGGAAGAAAAAAAAACTCCCTTTTGACAGGAAGAAAACTCTGGCAGAACCAGGCGAAGGGAGAGCCAGTCATCTATTATGAACGCTTAGGGGTAAGCAGAAAGAGAGCGGAGGGAGACAGGACCAGAGGGACACTGTGAGAGCTTGGGTTTAATAATTACCAATGATTAAATGCAATAGTGGTGTATAAATAGAGATATACACAGAGACTGAAAAGAGGTGGGTGAAGAAGAAATGCTCAGTGTATCATGAGATGGACTGAGCATCAATAGCCCACAATGACACCAGAAATCCAATATCAGCAAATTCCATGTCAAATCATAACCTCATGGGGTGGTTATAGCTCAGGAGGTAGAGTAGGTCATCTATGAATCAGAAGGTTGGTGTTTCTATCCCTGTCTACTCCAGTCTGCACGTCAGATATCCTTGGGTAAGATGCTAACCCCAAGCTGCTCTTTGATGCAGCCATCGGATTATGACTGTGTGTAAATGTTAGATATAAAGCACTTCAATAGAAAAAGTGCTTGTATGAATAAATGAATGAGGTAAGCTGTATAGAGTACTTTGAGTGCTCAGGTAGAGTAAAAATACGCAGTATAAGAACCAGTCCATTTACCATGGCTTTAAAGACGGAGAGAGAAGAGATAGAGAGCAGATAGAACCGAATTATAATATTCAAAAGGTTTAATATGTTTATATGATATGTTTTGAGTTGAGCATTTACAAGAATACCATTATTGTTAACTGTAAAGGATGTGCATTACCAACTAAAACTACACAACTGAAAATATAATATTATTATTATTAATATTATTATTATTATTATACTATTTATATGTGTTTTGAAATTTGTGGTGTCGCAAACGTGAACTGTTAACTGGGATGAAAGAGTTGGAGAATTCTCAACATAGAGAGGTTTTAATGCATTTATCCAAAACAGAAGAACATGTTTTGTTACTAATGTGAGAAAATTAGCACACATGTGATATATTTTAATTGTACATAACGACTGTGATCTGAGAGGCATGTTTTAAACCAGGCATGTAAAGTACCAATGGAACAATAGATTCTAGTCTCTTCAAGAAAATATCATCAGCGATTATGTCAAAGGAAGTATAGTTAGGAGTGCAGAGTCTGCTTACATCAGTAGATCACGTGTGATTTTGACCAGGGCTGTCTCTGAAAACCATACTGAAATTAAATATTATTAAGGTGAGTGAGGTAAATCTGCATAGCAACACTTTTTCATACATTTTTGAAAGCAAAAGTAAACTAGCACTAGGACCATAATTATTTTCACTGAAAGCGTCTGCACTTGGTTTCTAAAGAACTGGAATTATCACAGCTGTTTTGAGGGGTAAAGGAACAAAGCCAGTGATTAGGTTTTCCCTAATCTGTGTTAATGCCAGTAAAAGGCAAGAAACTGAGAGGACAAACTGGATTTAACCACATGAGTGGGAAGTGGGTTAAAATAACAAGTGGAAAGTTTACATTTCTTAATAAATTCCGATATTTCCTCAACAATCAGGAGTTTAAGCTAGAAAGAAGAGAAGGGGGATCATTCAATATATTACCTAGAAGACTCAGCTGTTGGCATATTACTATTAAAAATTTGTCAAGTTGTCAAAAAATATTGTTTATAGTAGAGAAAAAAGTCCAAGTATTCCTTTCACCAGACCTTATTAGTGTTGCATAATATTCAGGTTTATCTGTAGACACAGCATCCTTGCAGTGGTCAGTGTTGGGAAGGTTACTTTTAAAATGTATTCCACTACAGATTACAGAATACATGCCCCAAATGTATTTTGTAACATATTCCATTATGTTACTCAATACCATACCAATAGCAACTAGATTTAAAAATCTTAATATAAAATGAGTAACAGTAGGTGGACATTAGGTAATTATTATTATTATATTTGCATGCTTCCATTTCCCGTTTCTGCACGGTGACAACTCGTACTTTTCCACTCTCCTTTTTCTCCCTCCCTCGCTCACAGACACTTAACTGGTATGACAGTCCATTCTCCCTGCAGCATTCTTTAGGCTGATGCCTGTAACACTCTGCCTATTGCCTTCATATTAAATACTTTTTGTGAATAATTTTTTAAAATATTTCTTCACGTCATATTGTGGGCCGCAAGTAAAGGTGACATGGGCCGAGAGATTGAGACGCAGGCATTAGAGCCTCTTAATGCGTGTTTTGTTTGGGTTTGTATCCCGTTACTCCCCAACACTGGCAGTGGTGCATGTGTTGATAATACATATCCTAATGAAAAACAAGACTAGCCTTTGTACAAAGGCGTTCTAAGCAGTAGTGATGTGTCGGTCGCGAACGAAACGGCTCTTACAGCCGACTCTTTGAAGTGAGCGACGTGAACCGTGTTTTTTTTTTTTCTTTCTCTCACCCTCTCTCGCACTTTTTTCTGCTTCACTCCGCACGAGACTTGTGCTTTGCACTGGGACGAAGGGGGCGGGGCGGTACTTACTAGTGATGTGCGATACCACTGATTCACCAATCCGATACCAAGTAAGATTCAGGGTGGTATCGACGATACTGATCCGATACTTTGTACAAAAACTTATTTTATTTATTGTATCTCAAATTATAGCATCATAATGATTACAGGACATCAGATTACTTGTTCTTATCACTTAATAATGCAGGGTTCATCATATAGAAATAAAAAAACTAAAGTTGTGGCTATTTGAGCATGTTGCCTGCCTGCAACACTAAAGGACTCCGTGAGAGACGTCTGTCTCGCCCTAGCAGCACCTGTCCCTCTCATCCTCTTCAGTCTCAACATACGCTCGTCATATTCTGTGATATTTACTCTGAGGTGTTTGACAAGGTTAGTGATGTTGCCACAACCATACATGCCAACCCTCCCGATTTTTCCGGGAGAATCCCAAATTTCAGTGCCCCTCCCGAAAATCTCCCGGAGCCTCCATTCTCCCGAATTTCCACCCGGACAACAAAATTGAAAAACCATATCGCAGAATTCATAGCGCAGCCCAGCCAACTACAGTCTCCAACAATGACGGCAGCTGCTTAGTTTTAATATTACTCTTATTTCTCTTTCTGGGTCGCAAAAACCTTTTAAGCTATTTTCAGGTGAGCATGTAGCTGTGTAAACTTCAAATATCTGAGCCGACACATCGTCTTCAAACCCCCCGCGGTCTTTCACTACTCGGGTCAAACATGATATATAAGTCACTTTGATAACCTAAAAATATTATTGTTTGGCTTTTTCAGTGTTTTATTTGTTTGTGGGTAAATCGGTTTGGCTGAGATTAAAGTTATTAGATTAGATTAAATTAAATGTAACTTTATTAATCCCTCGGGAGGGTTCCTCAGGGTTTTCACACAGCTGAATAAACGTCAAACTGATTAAACAAAGTCTGAGACGGTCCAGAGTTTACGTCAGCGCCCTATTATATTTTAGATAGCAAGGAGCAGATGGCAGAGTTTCACTCCACCGAGAGAGCCTGTGACGTACTACCCGGCTTTCTTTAGACCGCGAAGGCCGGGTCCTCAGGTGGAAGCAGCCTCTGAATTTGGACACCCCCACTGTTTCCGGGCCGGCCAATAATAACGGTGACATTTAACGTATTTTATCCGATAAATAAACACTGTAAATTTATTTATTCCCCCCCCCAACAGCCCCTCTGAATGTCTCCCTAATTCTGAGGTCTCAAGGTAGGCAAGTATGGCCACAACACCTCACTTTTTTGCCACATGTATCGCAAACCACGTCTCAGCTTTTTGTGGAGGTAAAATACGTCCGCACAATTACACTCAGCCATTGTCGTGAGTGCGCATGCCAAGGGGCTGCGAGACATTTATACAGCAGTATTTCGCACAGTTTCTTATGAAAGGCGGAAGAGGAAGTAGTTCCTTTCAATGTAGACAATACGAATGTTATAGTTTCTTTCCACTGTGTTCCTGTTAATGATAAACTACAAATTTACCCTAAATTACTAAAATATCGATATTTTAATGTGAGAATCGATTGTAGAACATAAATGATTGGTATCGGAGGAATCGATATTTCAGGATCGATCCGCACATCACTAGTAGTTACACTCGCAGTAGCACAGGAACAGAGCGGGAGGGAGAGAAAGAGAAAGAGCCAGGGACAACAACATCACAGTAGTATAGTATAGTAATCGTCCACAACTATTTTCAGTTGCAGATGATAAAGGATTCAGAAAGTTTATTCATGCAGGTCCATATGACAGAGCATGTGCATGTTTTTGTTTTCCTATTTTAATTTATATTTAATTGTGTTTTAAAAGCTGAAATGTAAATAGTTGGTTTTTGTATTATATGATTTATTTATTACATTTTATGTGGAGTGAATAAATAAAAGTATATTTAATGTATATTTAAAGTATATTTACGGCACATACAAACTCCAAAACACATAAAAACTTCAAAACACGTAAAAACTCCATAGCATGTACACAAACTCCGAAGCACTTAAAAACTCAGAAGCACGTACAAAACACAACAGAAGTGCTCCAGGATGCTAGGGGCAGTGTTGAGCTGTGTGTTGAGATAGAGTGTACACACACTCTGTCCCACAAAACACTGGTATGTCTGGAGGCAGAGGAGTTTAGGTGCATGTATGGGCACATTCATAAATATTCCCTGGTGCTGGAGGACATTAAGTATAGGGCAAAACGCATAGACTGAAGGCTGTGGTAAGCTCACGGCTGACACACCCATTGATTTTGGGGAAAGATTGACTCAGGTTTAGTAGATTAATGGGGCAGTGTGTTGGTGTGCGTTCACGACAGGTAGGGAGTCTGTGCTGGACTGCGCTCAATGCTGACTCTGGGTAGTCCGATGTAGACTATGGGGAAGAGGTGGAAAAAAAACTAAATTAAAATTTCTTGGATCCTTTTTTACAAGTGTCCAAAAAGGGTTAACAGGAGCTGAAGCAGTTTTTGTTGCTTCCCAGTTATTAGCCATTTCAAGCTTTAGGGTCCCAGAAATCATTACATTTGTAATTTGGAAAGAACAGTTTGGTGCTTAAATCAAACTTCTTCCATTCTCTCCATCTTCACAAACATTTCTGGCATTGTAAGGTTTCAGAGAGAGATTGTGTGGAGAAGTGCTGCATCATTTAAGCAAGACCCTCATACTGTCCGAAACTTATCTTTAATGGATGACTTTCCTGTTTTCAGTGAGGGCAGTGTTCAGGAAAATTCATTTAGAAAACACCTGTGTTAAAGCAAACCATCATTATGTGCTCTGCTTGGTCATATACAGGGAGTGTATTTATAATCACCATGAGGTTTTTGAGAACTTGCAACTTGACAGAGCCCTGAAGATCACCCTGCAATACTCAAGCTAAAAGCTACTGTCTTCTCTATTATACTGATTGGAGGAGCTTTTGACTAGATAGCTTTTATGTCTGTGGGAATGAGCCCTGACCCAGCTTTGAAACATTATTTTGTTTACAGCCAGAAAGGGAATGGTCTGGTGAATCTGTTTCAGAGTAATTGTCCTTTCCTTCACCTTAGGAGGGCTGCTCGGAGATAATCCTCTCCTTAGTGAAATGAGACCTAACACAACATCATTAATCTCATTACTAAGGCCATGTTGCTTTGTTGCCATTGAGTCCCACGCCCAATTATCAGATGCTACCCTGTCTTCGTGATGATGCTTATTCCCACATATCACTGACAACAATCTCCGCTGTCCCCTGACTGACTTTTCTTGAGTGGCAGTTATAGCACTCTGTATCTGTAGTCACAAACCCTCAGAGCACTTGTGTCCATGCGTCCCTCCGTCATGTTGGTTGCGATCACAGCGCAAAGCCGATCATGACAGCAAGTGGTTTTGCCATTTCTTATCGCCTCACAGCAGGTCCACGTTGCCAGCAGAAAACAATATACACGGATTTAAGCGTTTATTGTCAAGTTTGCTTCTGTCGTTAAAGAAGTACAACAATAAAAATTCATTAACACACTCTCAAATCTATGTAAATCTCTGCAGAGCTGTAATGAAGTCTTTGTGAATAACCTTGGAACAATGCATGTTCATAACTCACTGCTGTAATTCCCTCTATATGTTTCATCAGGAAAACACTGAAAGAAGCTCTCATTGGAGACTGCCTCAACAGTTCACTTTATAACTGGTTTAGTTTTTATTCCCCACTGTGAGCTCTAAACAGAACATCACCTCCACTATTAGCAGTTTATTTGACTGGGAGAAAGGTTTCATCACCAGCTGGATTAATTTGTCACTGTTCTACTTGAGATACAGTAGGGCTGGGCAATATATCGAGTTTTTAAATATATCGATATATTTTTATACGAGATATGAGATGTGACAGTTACATTATAATTACACTTGTGGAACCGCAAGTTTGCCTCTCTTTCATCCACTTTTGTCTCTACGCAACGTTACTCTGCCTCGCCTCTCTCCTTCACTGAACATAACTCCGCTATTGCTTCACCTGCAGGCAAAGACAAGATGGACACGGCAGCTATCAAAGAGGAGCTGGTTGATAAAAAGAAACCATTTTGAGATTACTATTTTAGTGCTGCAGCGTTACTCTCGTTAAAACGACATTAACGTCATAACTGTATTAATGCGGCAAATCTCCGTTAACGAGTTACCGTGGATCGCCCCATTTGTGGGGCTGCACGGTGTCAACGCATTAGCTTTGCGGTTAGCTCGTTAACGCCGTGCAGCTAGCACTACTAGTATTTTCACAGTTTACAACAGCGCCATGAAGTGCAAAATGAAGAGTGTGTGAAACTGCGTGCTGTATCCGAAACCGCGAAGTCTCCCAGCCTCCTGCCCCAAAACAAATCACCTTACAAAACTCAAAAACATATACCGTATTTTTCGGACTATAACCGTAAACTAAAATCCTTTCATTTTCTCAAAAATCGACGGTGTGCCTTATGTAGGAATTCTGGTTGTGCTTACTGACCGTGAACCGATTTTGTGTGGTACACGGCGCACAGCAATCTGTCAAAAATGTTTTAGTACGACTTTGCTAAGCTATGAAGCCGCACCACTTGATGGATTGTCGGAGCATTATGGCTGGCGTAGTCAGGAGCCTCGCAAGTCATGCATACTGTGCTTCAACATAATATTACCGTATTGTGTGCGTATAAGGACCACAAATGGCACCTGTAAGAGACACAGTTAGGAAGCAGATTTCAAACTCCAGGCTGTCAGTCACGCAGTAGAACTTGGGAACAGAGCAGCTGCAAACTCTGTCTTTGTTATATGCTCAGCGTTTAGTTTACATTTTGACTGCACAATCGTGAGTGTTTTGTTATATACAAAAACAACATTGCTTTATTTTATTTATGGAGAATTATTATTTAATAAATGCTGATAATTTATTTCTGACTAATTTTTTCATGTACATCTGTGCTGTATGTTAATAAAAGAGCCTGTGTGACATCTGGGACACAGTGTGAGTAAGAACTGTCTTTTTGTTCTTACTTTATGGCTTTAACAAAATATCGAGATATATACCGTATATCACCATCCAGCTAAAGACTATCGAGATATGAATTTTGGGCCATATCGCCCAGCCCTAGTTAATAGAAAAAAGAAGAATGAGCTGCTCTTAGTTTAGTGTTAAAGAGCCTAAAACAGGTCTTTCCATCAACATGGAAATATTACATTTCTGTGCTGACAATTGCTTTTAAAGATCATATTCAGTGGTTCAGGGTTCTACAAAAAATGCTAGTAAGTTTGTTTACATGTATTTAGATGAGCTTTCTTTAGATATCGTTAATAAGCAGTTGAACTGGTGTCAGTTGAGTGCAGAAGTCTCAGAGAAGGAAGATTACCCTTGTTCTCTGACCTTAGCAAACACTTTGTCTGATGATGTTAATGGTGATGTTCATTTTGTAAATGTTGTTCCCATTAGAGTCAAAAAGGCAGGATACGCTTCAGGGACAAACATCCTTAGCCAGATAAAAGGTAGATATAGCCCCCATAATATTACCCATTGGTTTGGAGATCATACATGCATGAGCATTAGCATTTTGGCCATCATGTTGTATTTTTGAAACTAGAAATTATATGGATCACTATCTTCAATTTGGTTAACTAAAGGATATTTTAGTGTAAGTATTAGTTTTGTTTAGTAGAAAAAGTGATGTTGCCATCTCTCAGTGATTCAGAAGATTTTCCACTTGGGCATCTCGTGACGACAGCCTACGCTCAGCATTTGACAGAATGATAAAAATTTATGATGACTTGATGCGCCCTGAAGCAGCGCTGACCTACCCGCATTTTGAATTAATTCATGACTGGCTTTACCGAGTGAGTCGTGACACTCGCACAGAGAAGGAACACACCCAGTCGTTCCCTGATGGTGCGCATTGTGCCCGGAATGTCAGCTGGTTTACCTGGTTAAGCTGCGCCCATTACCGTTAATGGAGATCCCATTTAAGCATATTAGCATGGACTGGAGTGCACACGGATATGGCTTTGTGTTAGTTCTGGTGGATTATATAAAGCCAAATCCCAAAGCAGTCTCACTGCGCACCATTTTTGCAAAGAGTGTGGCGCAGGTGCTGTTTCGGGTCATCTCTCAAATCAGATTCCCGAAAGAGATACTGACCAACTACAGAACATCATTCATATCTCGCACAGTAAAAATGCTGTACAAATCTTTGGGCATTAAATCTGTTCGGCCCAGCATCTGCAACACTCAGACTGATCGGTTGGTGGAGCAGCTGAATAAGACTTTAAAGCCCATGATTCGTAAGTTCATTCATAAGGATGAACGCAATTCGGATCACTGCTTGAAGTGAATTACTGAAAATCACGGGGGTGTTGGAACTGATTAAAGAAAACTAGGGGTAAGGTCCAACCCCAGCTAAAAGTGAGATACGTCCTGGATCTGAGAGCAAAGCTGCACACGATGGGGAGGTTGTCACAGGAAAATCTGCTCCAGGCCCGGGAACGGCAACAGCGCCTGTACAACAGAGGGGCTAGACTCAGGCAGGTTTCGCCAGGAAACAAAGTGCTTTCATTACTCCCGCCTATCAACTTAGTGTTACTCGCCAAGTGGCAAGGACCCTTCCTGGTCAAACAGCGGATGGGTGATATTGACTATGAGGTGGTAAGGTCGGACAGGGCAGGAGCCTCACAGATATATCACCTCAAACTTCTTAAAGCATGGAGAGAAACTAAAAATGCTTCTCTGGTGAGCCTGGTTGGGGAGAGAGATGAGTTGGGGCCGGAGTTGCTAAATTCCACCTTTCCCACCTCCCTCCATTGTGATAACCATCTCACACAGGCCCAGAGGGTAGATGTTGTTGCGTTACAGATGTGTTCACCAAAAAGGAGGTGAGACCGTTCCTGGGGCTGGCTGGGTACTACCGCCGGTTTGTTCCTGGCTTTGCGGAGCTGACCAGCCACTTGACTGATCTCACCCAAAAGGTTTCCCCCAGATCTGGTCCAGTGGATGGAGCAGTGCCAGGTGGCATTTGTGCAAATGGGAGCCACTGCTCCACACACCTAACTTCTCCCTCGCTTTTACTCTGCAGACAGATGCCTCGAACAGAGGGCTGGGGGCCATTTTGTCCCAGCAGGTAAGGGGGTCCACCGCCCGGTCCTCTACATCAGCTGACAGACCAAAAAGGAAAATACTGCATGATCGAAAAGGAGTGCCTGGCTATCCAGTGGGCGGTCGACTCCGTCCTGTATTACCTCCTGGGAAACTCATTCACCCTCTGCTCAGACCATACGCAGAGGGTACCAGCGCCTGGATCGCCAAGTGGTATCTGGCTTTGCAGCCCGTTAACTTCAAGGTGGTTCATAGGCCAGGGGCACTAGTCTCAAAAACTCTGGATGCAACACAAGGACAAACTAATCAACATATTTGTTCTAGTTGTACCTTGAGGTGGCTGTTGTTGTAATTTGGTGTACCATAAATACAACTGAATTGAAATTAATTCTGGGATATTTGTACCACACCACGAGCCATAGTATCAGTAAGATGCTCATGAAAAATACTCTAGAATGATCCAGCAGTACACACAGTGAACAGGTCCAGATTAATGACTAATAGTAGTGGATGAGGCCTAGCAGATGCCAGCTACCTGTATTGGGACACCTATCAAACAACAAAGCAACATCTCTTATTCAATTACTATCCAGGTGTATGAATTTAAAAAAAAAATACACCCCATTCAGAGTTTTTATGAGTTGGGGAAACTACCCAAAACAATTCTATGTATGACTACTGTATATATGGCTATTCGGTCTATAGGGATTAACTCAATTTTGGAATGAGCGGCAATGAGATGAGCAGCAATTTTGTCAATTTCAATGTTTGTTTCATTTTTCAGCTCTAAATACAAAGATGGCAACAAGAAAAAGTTTAGCTTAAACCTACACAATGAGATTTCACTAACCTTTAGAAGTTCACCATTTATTGGAATTTTTGACCATTCTTCCAAAAGCTCATTGGTGAGGTCAGACAATGACATTGGAAAAGAAGACCTAGCTTGCAGTATCTGCTCTACTTCAATCCAAAGGTGTTCTATCTAGGTCTTGAAGTCAGGACTCTGTACAGGCCAGTCGAGTTCTTCCACACCAAAACGAACTCACCCGTGTTTTCATGGACCTTATTTTGTGCACTGGTATGCTCTTATATTGGAACAGAAACTGACCAAAATGTTTTGATATGCAGGGATAACTAAGGGGCTGAGCTGCTTTACCTGCCATAGCAGATAATAGCAGTTAGGTGGAAAGAATGGAAAGTTGATTCCATATTTACTTGGTTCCAAGCACATTCAGATTAATAAGTGACACCAAATAATTTCTGTAATAATAATAAGAAGAGAAAGGTGTATGAATTATGCCTTACAATTTAAAAAGGACTGAATAAACACAGCAGATAGATGCGTTAATGATAACTTAACACATCTAAGCAAAAATCACTGTGTCAAAATGGAGTTAATAATAATATTGTTTACTCAATGGTAAATATGAATTCGTCTGGTGTCACGACTGTTGAGTAACATGAAAAGCTGAGTTTCCAGTGATTGTCAGTGCAGACAGTGAGTTTGACAATATATTTTCTATGCACCATTTTTCCCAAACATCATTTAATATGCATATATTCATGATTTAATTGTGTAGCTCTGTAAACAGGCCATATATTATACATAAAGTACACACAGACTAACAAAATAAACATACATTTAGAAATTCAAATGAAATACAGGTAAGTAAACCTAACACTCCACATAGTCACCTGGATTCCGTGTCATATGTGAACAGGTCATAGTGTTAATACTGAAAAGAGAAAAGAATCTGTTGAATTTTCCTTGTACTGAAAAGTCAGGGACCCATGTGACACAACTGAAAGAGCCATGCACCACATCTCATGCAATGAAGGGGCTCTGCAAACTGAACCTTGGCATTAGGTCATGTCTTTTATTCAGTAACTCTGAACCATGTGTGTAAATATTTAGGAGACCTGGTGACATAATGTGTATGGCGAAGTGATGTACTGAAGCCAGGCTTTTAAAATGAAATCTGAGGAATCATCATAAAGACGCCTGTGCTCACATATCAGTTTTCACATCATATCTTAAAGATTAGTGGTGCGTCACAGTCCCTTTCCCTGGATTTTGAGGCAAAAACTGAAATGATCGTCATTGGTTTATGAAGTCCACAATAACATTACAGAACAGATCATTAATCTGATTCAGTACAAATACTGTCAATATATTATATCACCAATTACAACCAGTGACATTACTGGTTATAGCGATCATTTTGGGAATCTTTGAAACAGTCATATGTATCAGAACTTTAAAGACTGCAGTAACACTTGTGTTATATTGCACAATGGATGTACTGGAACTACTGCAGGACTACATGAATGGAAGGAGCACTGATGAGCAAGCAGATTTCTGCACATCAACATTCATGATGTGCTTTGCATTTACTGTGCATGGTTAACACTGTGAAGTCAGTGTCAGTGATGAATCTTGGCAATCAGGACAAAGCAAATAATCTCTGTAAAACACTGGTGTGGAATTAGGACTTGGAGCTCGGTGCTAGAGGTCATCGTCAAGTGTCAGAATGGCTGAGTGGTCAAAGGCGCTGTGTTTAGGCTGCAGTCTCCTCTGGAGGCGTGGGTTCAAATCCCACTCCTGACAGGAAATTTCTGCTGCTATGTTAACTCAAATCCCCCCCTGGAATTAATAAAGCTTGTCTCATCATCAGTTGTAACTTAGTACTCAGGATACTCAATTTAAGCATGCAAACGAAAACACATTTGCAAGTGTATTGTAATTTATACAGGCAATGTTCCCTGCAATGGGCTTATGCACTATTTTATACTGATTGTAAAGAAAAGATGAGACAGGAATGTCACACAGAGTTTTTGAAGTCTTTGAACTTTTAGTATATATCGAGTATGTGAACTTTTTTCTCTTTTTTTGGAGCCAGAATTAGTGATTAGGTTGGAGGGTAGAGTCTTGCTGCATCCATATAAACTATGAGGTTGCACTGCACAGTATGTACTCGGACAGTGTGTAACAGAGAGCAAGCCGTACTGTCAGAGAATTCCATTAAAAATGCTCCAAAAGGCACCAACAGCATAAAAAAGGCAGAGAGGTCCAGGTCAGTGAATTGAGAGGCCTAGCTGACTGGTTACATCTTCCCGTGTCAGCACAAAGACAGTCTGTAACTTAGCCACAACTTTAGGATGTGTAATAAAAAGGAAAAAAGGTATCTCCTCATTTTATAAATTTGTATCTTTTGTGAGGACAAACCAATCGTTTCATAACAATGAGCTTTGTGTGTCACTTTGTTGGGCCGAAAGTGTCTCCATAAGTGTTTGCCAAATAAGGAATGTATGCTGATGAATTCATTCTAATCACTGTGTAAATGTTTGCCACACAGTAACAGATTTAAAGCTGCACTCGTCCAATTATTCACGTGTTTGTTCAGAATAAATTACATTAAGTCACAAAAGTTTTAATTAAACCCTGCAACCAGGTAGCCTTCCTCTCACTAACTAAACATCACCACGGTTTTCCTTTAAAGAGTTGAATGAGATGGGTGTGATTTTACTTAACACTGTTTTCTCTGAAATCACCTGCCCATCGTTGACAGTTTAATGAATCCATGAAATGTATTAAAAATTTTGTTTGTCTTTGTCTGTCTGATATAAATATGTTAATTATGAAGCCTCCTTTCATCGAGGGATGATAAATGCATTTAACGCTATCACATTTGTTTATGTGCAGCACTGTGTTTTCCCATATGGAAAAGATATATATAAATCTTATAAAGTTTGTATCTGTCTTGTGTGAAACTTGTATGAAAAGCATACAAGAGTGATCCCTTGAAAAATTATATAAATGAAACTTGTATGTTTTGGATACTTAGTAAAACAATATATGAAAGCAATGAGAAAGTGGCCACTTTCATGAGTAAATCATATAAGTTTTTAATATTTCTTTTCCAAATGGGTTGCTTGAATAGTATCAACCTTAAATTAACCTTTGATGTCGGCCGGTCAATGTAGATAATCAATGAAATAGAAGAAAGAGAATCTTTAACACAGCGTATAAACTCTTGACAGTCCCAGAGGTACTAGCCCAATTTCTAAATCACTTTTAAAAAAGAAGCTGCCTGCTGAGTTGTTTGGGTTGTACTCATGCCACGTAGCAATAACAAGGAGCCGATGTGAAGATCTGCACACATCAGAAAATTCAACTTGGGAAGGGCAGCACTAGGATACTCTCAAAACAGAAGCTTCTCCAATGCAATAATTAGGGACGCATTAATTAAAATTTTCATACTACCACTCCACCAAATGCTTTTGTGTGACATAAAAATAGTGTCTCATAATAAAGGCGAAACAGAATTATCTCTCAGTTCTGTAGTTAACTGGATGGAGCTTTGTAGTGTACTCCAGCTCACCGTTTTGATTTCATGGTCAGGCGGAAACTTTAACAATTTTAAAATATGTTTGTACTGTTAGGTCATCACCCAGTCGCAGAGAAGAGTTGAAGCCGAAGTGAAACCGAGTGCCAAAAAGAAAGAAAAATATCATCCACGTCAAGGAAAATGCAGTTGGAATTTTGGAGAACTGCATTGGAGCACTTTTACTCATTAAAAGTTAAAGGTTAAAGATCCTTATCCTTACACTGACAGACAGAATCACAGAATCATAAATTAAGCATTGTGTTGTTTGTTTTTTCCTGCTGAAGTAGACAGTACTGGCTTTTGAAACCAAGGATCTGTTCATTCTTTTCTACATAAGGCTGAACAGATGCATTTGTGTTAAGTATATCATTTTTTAACTCTTGGTAAAGCTATAGTATTTGTGAGATGTATTTGGTTTTACAACAACAGCTAGGCAAGTTAGGTAAGCTAAGTAGAGCTAAGTACTAGCTTGTTTGTGTTGCCCACTTATTCATGCATTTATTCCAAATGCAGTGACAGCAGACTAATCACTCTAGTCCAAAAATCTCTTCACTCACAGCCTCCAGCTCCATCCTAAGGGATCCTCAGGTAAGATAAAATATGCAGTATGATGTCTGCAGCCTTTTCAGTGTCTCCTGCTAATCAGTCTGGAATACCTCCACAGGGACACATCTGAGTGACATCTTGATCAGGTGCCTGAACCACATCAGCAAGAGCAGCTATTTAGACTTCCTCTGACATACTGTCAGAAGAACCTAAAAAATCGGACACTGCTTGCACCATAAAACCCCTCTTAGCTACAGCATGTAGCATTATACTTTTAAACTGTAAACTGAAAAAAATATTTAGATACCACACAAATGAAGCAAATAAAATCTGGTTATAATGTTTTCAATTATCAGTGCTTTGTCAGCAAGACCACAAGTTCCTGTCAAGAAGTCTAAGGAGCTTGAAGTCTAAGGGGGAGGGGGTCACTCACATCGTGGGCCCTTTGACCTCAGTAAAACACATGATAGCGTGGGGCTAGATTTCACAATGGGTTCACCCAAAACCTTGGCTGATTGTGACCCACACTCGTTTTCACACCTTGGCTCGTGTGATTAGGATTATGGTTTTCTTATATCCCGCATCAGTGATTTTAAAATTTTGAGTGTAAGGTAGACGAACATTTTGAGACTTTTTATTATTTTTATTTATTATTGTTATTATTAAGGGCAGCACAGTGGCACAGTGGCTAGCACTGTTTCCAGAAAATAAAATACCTTGTTGTACCTTTAGAGTTACAATATTTTGATGCTAGGAAGTAACCCCCATAACATTATGAACAATTTGTCCTCAAAGCTAATGTGCTAGAAGCAGGAAAATCTGGTGATTTGAGCAAACGGATCAGAGCATTTTAAAAAGTGCATTTCTTGTGAGGTGTTCCAAGTCTGCAGTGGTCAATATCTATCAAAAGTGGTCGAAGGAAGGAAGAGCAACAGGGTCATGGGCAACCAAGTGATGCACATGGGGAGCGAAGGCTGGCTCATGTGGTCTGATCCAACACACCAGTTGTAGCTCAAATGTCTCAAAACGGTTAGTGGTGGTTCTCGTAGAAAGATATCGGAATCCACAGTTGGTCACAATTTGTTGCATGCATAAGCTGCTGAAAAGTTAGAGACTAATCTGATCCCAACGATGGGAAGTTTCACATTAGAACTGGGCCACGAACCAATAGAAGATGGTGACCTGGGCTGATGACTCATGTTTTCTTACACCAAAATGCACTATGGGACGAACGCAAGTCAGCAAAGGTACAATGTTCTCCTGGGAAACCTTGGGTCCTGCCATGTATACCCTTTAATAGCAACATTATTCCATTTAACCTTGTTAAGCAGGATAATGCACCTTGGCACATTCTAAAGTAAAAATGGTTTTAGGAGAACAACAATGAGTCTGAGGTGTTGACTTGGCCTCCAAATTCATTAGCTATCTGTGGAAAGTGCTGGACATACAAGTCCAATCCATGGAGTGCCATGCCAGTACTCACACACTGGAGTGTGTAATGGTACTTTAATAGGCACAGAGTTACTTTGAGAGTCAGTAATTAGCCCCAGAACACTCTGTATTTGTACCATAAGATGTTGATTATGAAATCAACAAACAAAACTTGGTTTCACAGGCAGCACTTCGATTATCTGTACTGTATACTTCAAAATTCACATCATCCAAATTCAAGGTCAAAACTGCTATCCACAGCCTTTCTGTTGCAGTATACGCTTTTCTTTTTGGATCTGATGTCTTTATTTGTCAGCATGTTATTTGTTTGTCTATGAGTAGGAGGTGTTTGATGTTATATCAGAGCTGCTAAATCAGAGCCTCTACTGGAAGTCCATGTGTGGCACGGCATTGGTTGAAATCCTTTATGCTGATATAATGGACTCGCCACTTTTAGAAAAACATATGCTCAAAAGATGTTAACCAATCGATACATTAGTTCTGTGACCTCAAAGAGATCTGATATCCAGGCAGAAATTACAAACATAATTCATTATGAATTATTCAGATGATAATGAGCAGTGCTCTGTGACCACTCACCAAGCAAATCAAATTATACAACAAATGCGGGGGAAGAAAGCTCCTTCAGCAAATATGATTACAGTACTGTGATAGCTCTAATGTGTTTTGTTTGTCACGGATGTGTACAGATGGAAAAGCAGTGATCACACACGATAGCACATCAGTAAGTTGGTCAAAAGCAGTGCCTGCAGTAAGTACCATTCATCTAGCTTTGGAGTGTGATTGTTTGAAAGTCTGAAATTTCATGACCCAGTTCCCATGCAGGTTTTTCAGAAGTGGCATCAAATGAAACTGTTCACAGGGTGATCATGTGGTGTTAGCAGAAACATCAATGATTCGCCTCACATCAAACACATCATTCATATCAGCACTAACACGGACAATGGCGGGAAATCAATTGTGTGGTTGCGTTTTCTGTATGGGCTTCTACAGTTTGTGTGTGTTTTGGAGGAAAATCAATGCCTGAAAAAAGAAAAAAATTACAGATTGTAATGTTTTCGAACCCTGTCAGTCCTCTTCCCTGCAGCCAGGACAGCTCATCACTTCATCACACCATTGGCTGTTTCTGCACAATAACGAGAGTGCTATTAACATATATGGAAATGCTGCATGATAACAGGAAGCTTCCCCTTCCCTCATGCCCGCTGTATGCACCCGTCTGTGTGTGTGTGCCTGAGTGTGTGTTTTTGCATGCTTGCCCGCTGTGTGCACTCGGATTCTCTGTTCAGAGGGAATTGCTCGCTTTGATGTTCTCTGATGCAGGCAAGTGCTGATACCCCTATTAGCTTGCATGGAGCTGATGCAAGCTACACTAGTGGTCGTCTCCAAAAAACTGGTTCACTTCAATGCAAAGCAGAGCAAGATAGAAATGAGCTACATTCAAGAGCAGCCCGGGGATGTCAGCACAAAGAGACAAAGCCGCACACTTTATTTAGGAAGATAAGACTCTGGAATTAACATGGTGATAATGATGAAGATAAAGCCGCCTTCTTACGACACAGCTAAAGGGTCTGCGATGAATCAGAGAGGTGTGGCTTGTGGTAATGGTGGTTTGGAGGTGAGGAGATAGGAGCTAAGGCAGAGAGAGAGAGAAGGACAGGAAAAGTTCAGGAGATATAACAAGGAGTGGAAGGAAAAACAGCTATAGATGGGAGTTGGGTACAGCACAGGGCATTTTCCAAATACATATTCTTTTTATCGTAAATTTGGAACACATAGCCATGGAAGCCATGGAAATACTGGCCAGAGAGAGGTAACGGCCCCATTTTAGAGACCCGGAAGGCTACATTAGGAAGTTAGTGAGGCAGGTTTGTCATCCAGGAGACCATGATTCAAATCGTTGTGTTCCTTATTTGAAGCCTCAGGAAGTTAAACAGGCCGGTAGGTTTTGCTTTGATGGGCTGTGACTGACCTTGACTGAAAAACACCAATGATGTTTGTACAGCCTGCATGCTCACTGCATGAGATGTAATACTCTCTGTTTTTGGTGTCACAAACTACTGCTTTGAGCAGTCATTTATTCAACTTTATTCATGGTCATTGGGGATCACCTAATCAGTTGGGTTATCTCTCAGTTTTCACCTTTCAATAAAAACAACCTTTACACAGCTGTAATCTGTGTAATCTGTAATCTCCCTGGACTGGTGACGGCACCAGAAGGTACAAAACTTCAAGGCTGACTATGCTAGAGAAAAACAGGGCTATAAATTCTGGTATTAGGAAATGCGCTCTCTTTCCCCTTTCTTTAACAGTAAAGGATAGACAACAACCTAGAGATGGCTGCCATGGTTAAGTGGGAAGGGTCATCTCCGATCCGGTCTTTAAGTCTGATGTCACTAGCTGTTTCTAGGTCCAAATTCTGCTTCAGGTCCCAAAGTCAAACAAACACTGCGTCATCACTGAGAGTTAAAACTGTCTAAATTATTTCATCTTTAATAAAATGATCAGTGTGGCTGCTCTACCAGGTGTAACAATAAAGTATGACATCCAGGTGAGACCTGAGTCTGGGAACCACTCCTGGTGGGCGGAGCGGGTTTTTGCCCCTTTCATAAGCTCAGGTGTGGGCAATTAGCTGTTCTCTAACAAACCTGAAACTGTGAGTGCTTGGTCCAAGCTGGGCAAGTTGGTGTTTTTAATTCCTTTCTATGAAAGCTTGATGCGGGTCCCACTGAACTTCTGTTAGAATGGTGGGAAACATTGCGTTCCTGTGAGAGTAGTGGACTTCACCGCCACTGACCCACATTTATTAGGGTGTGACGCAAACTTGTGGACAGGTAACGAAACCAATACAGTTGAGGGATACGCCTGCTGTGTTTTACTGTCCAGCGTACCGAGCTGCTGCTTTGCCAAGTGGATTTCTGGCTGCGGGTAAAAGGACCGGACACATCAGTGTGTTTTAATTTGTGTTAAACTAGTGTAATTCGACAGACTGTGACTGCTGCAGCTGTCGGTTTTGTTTCTTGTTTTATTTTTCTGTATCAGTAGGCACCGCAGATATTGATGGTTTTCAGTGTGTCATCATATTTTTTTATAGATTTTTTTTAATATGTGCATTTATATCACTGCAGACGGTGAATGCGCTGTGTGGAAAACAAATCCTTTTTTTGTACTGCTGCTTTTGCAGCACTGTGGTGGGCCCGAGTGAAGACTACACTGAAGGTTTGCTCTCTTTTTCTATCGGGTCGTTAAGTCTGACGTCACTAGCCGTGTCTGGGCCTAAACTCCGCTGCAGGTCCATATATCAAACGATCACTATGGCATTACTGAGAGTTGAAAAACTGTCTAAAGTCTTTCATCTTTAATAAAATTTACAGCGTTCTGCTCTACCAGGTGTAACAATTGAGTTTAACATCCAGGCATCCAGGAAAACGGAATTTATGACATTTAACGGAGTTAGAAGTTAGCAGGAAGTTAGCTCGCTAGCTTCAATCTAAATACAATATAGCATGTCCTGACTGCGGGGTTTTGGAAACAAATTAAACGTACAGCTCTGTTATCACTTCCAACATAAATGAAGACAGAAAACTAAACAGCAGTGA
>NW_005187422.1:3567740-3574359 GCF_000239375.1 Pundamilia nyererei
ACCCCCGTGACATCACGCTCCAAAGCCCTATACTGCTGCATGGGCTGGACTGTAGTTACATCCTAAGGTTTTAAAATCTGAGCTTTAAAATGAATAGTGGTAATAAAAACTGAGAGGC
The DNA here is from genome assembly GCF_000239375.1 of Pundamilia nyererei. Taxonomy (NCBI): domain Eukaryota; kingdom Metazoa; phylum Chordata; class Actinopteri; order Cichliformes; family Cichlidae; genus Pundamilia; species Pundamilia nyererei. The sequence continues at coordinate 3,567,859 of NW_005187422.1, forward strand.
CGACAGTGATCACTGTTTTTAGGGGTTTGCTCAGATTAAATAGAACAAGATACAAAGCATTAAAACATGTTAAAAGCACAACAGCCGGAAGCAGGGTCAAACGCTTAAAAATCGCTTAAAAACTGGACTACGGGGAGATATTCACAAGGTGCAGAAGATGAAACGTGGGGTCTAAAGGCTTTCCTCCAATTTTTGATCAGTCATGTTGACATCTATTTCTGTGACCCACAAAAGTGTTTACTGCCTGGGCTCTTTGGATCGTTTGGATCTCCTGAGTGAAGAAAGAAACATGACAGCAAGTTTTAACATGAACCTTTAACTGCTATAATAAATTTAAGATAATGCACTTAGTACATGTCTTCTCTCTCATAAAATGAACCCAACAAGCCCCATAGGTTCACGTGATCTCCTTCGTTTTGTTAAATAAGTAGTCTCTCTTTTTTTTTTTTTTCTTTTTTTTTTTTGGCTTCAGTTTCCTATTTGTCTTCCTCCCCATAGTAAAAGCCTTCATCAAGCAAAGGCAAGTGTTGACCTTCTATTCACCCTATTCTTTCCGATGCCTTGCTATTGATGATGCCACACATGTAACCACTAAGCTGCAGCAGAAAAACTTTAGAGTGAAGAGAAATAATCGGGCAGAGGGGGAAAAAGCCTCCAGAAAATAAATGGATAGACTTTGAACTTGCAACTCAGCAAGTTTTGTCTGTCAGAAGTAAGCCCAGAGTTCCTTCCTATAATAATAATAATATATATATATTTTTTTTTAAACATACTGTCAAGTTAGACTTCATGGACTAATCCAGCTTGACAGCAAACTTAGTGTGATGAGAAGTTCAGATGCTTGAAGCCAACTGAAGAAAAATAAGACAAAACAATTATTGAAAAAAGAAAAGACAAGGGGTGACTTTCAAAGTTTTTTTTTATTGTTTTGTTTTTTTTGCTAAATGAACAGCAAAAATGTCCAGAAAAAAAACAGTGGCAGTGGAGTGAGATGGGAAGTGTATTAAAGCTCAGACAATTGCACTGGTGTAACCTTTCTTTTGCATGTTGGGGAAAGGTTACCGGGGATTGCTTTGGGGATTGCAGGAAGCACAGAAGCAGAAGCAAACACCTTCAAAATACGTGGCACAACCCAGCAGAAAGATTAAGCTGTAGCAAAAATCGATGTAATAAGCCAAGACGTAATATTGCAATGTAAAGCTGGGACTGAGAAGACTTGCTTGTTCTTGTCTGTCATTTCACAATGTGTCATCTACGACTGCAAGTGCTCGCAGTCATTTAAACTCGGCAGAGATTTAAAAGGCCGGACGTGCAGCAACTGATAACAGCTGTTATCAGTTCAAACTGCTAGAGGGTGAAATGTTAAATCTGAAAACCAGCACCTTCTGTGTGAAGATTAAGAGCTACTTTGCTTGAATTTACTTTTAAAAGCGACGTTGATTCAGCATTATTAAAACCAGAGATAAAGCACGATGAGTGTAATGTGTGTGGTGTGTTGTTTCCCATTCAAGAGATCAGGTTTTATATTTCCCACGATACGCATTTTCAATCTTTATGTGCACATTTTTTTCCATTAATGATCATGTAGAGATAGTAAACCAACGAGGGTTGTTATACATTTAATTTGACTAAACATGAGAACCCCGTGTTTTACAAACTGCTCTAAGGCAGCTGGCGCTAAACTGGTTCTCTCTGCCAAGATCCTTCAACATACAAAGCCCACCAAAACACACACACACACACACACACACACACACACACACACACACATCCTGCCCCCAAATTCAACTTTCAAGGGCTTAATTGGAAACCTGATTTTCAAGCGGTGCCAAAGGCACGTCGCCCCGACTAAACTAACTCCTTCCGCTTGGGGAAAAACAGGAAGGGTGAGAGGAGGACGTACGAAGAGTTCAGAGAAGGATAAATGAATGCAAATGCAAAATATAAGATCCAGGCAAGAATGTGCTAATGGATACTAAGATTAGTTTATGAAGATTTCTAGGTCATATCTGAAATAAATGGCATGTATTTAGCACAGGAGCGGAGGAAAACAAGCTACTGTCATGTAATGTGTAGGAGTCACAGTGCAATCAGACACCTGGGTTTTTAACATTTTCATGCTTTTATGGGTAGAAATGAGGAAAACTGAGCTTGAAAGTGTTTGATTTCAAAAACATATGCGTTTATTTGGATGAGAAATTAATTTTGCTTTGAAAGTAACCAGTGTAGGTTCAGGCTCTGATGCAGCGGTAAGCATCGTTGCCTTGAAACAAGAAGTTTCTGGGTCTCCTTGAATCTTTTATGTGTGAAGTTTCAAATCTGTGGTCTTCTTTGATCCACCGTTCCTAGCAATCATTAACCAGCCATCTCAAGGTGCTTCACTTTGCAAGGTAAAGACCTTCCATTATTAAACAGAAAACACCTATTGCCTATGAGCAAGCACTTGAAAACAGTGTAGAGGTGTGCAGAGTGTTTGGTGGACCCAGGTGCTGACACAGACGCAGGAGGCAAAACTTTTGCTAAGCTCAAAGCGAGCCTTTAATCAGGGCTGATACAGAAGGCAAAATAACAAACCATAAACTATGGAAATGACAAAACTAAGAACCTAAACTGGGAGTAACTAAAGGCTATGAACGAAGACCAGGACTGAACTATGACAAAGTATTGCGGACAGACTATGAACACGACATGAAAAACTGTGAACAAGATCTCGGTACTGGCACACGAAGGTGCAGGGAAACATGACTGGAGAAAGTGACTATGAACATGTCCAATACCGACTCTTGCAGGCTAGAATCCTGACATGCGGCTAGAAATAACAGGGTGCATGAACAGACAACACAACACTGACATGAAGACACACTGGGCTTAAATACACTGAGGAAGTCATCAAGGAATTAGAGACAGAAAGGGAACACAGCTGGGAGGAATAAGACCTAATGAGATGGGGGAACAAAGCTAGAAACACTGACATAAGACAGGAACATGAACCTTCAGAGTAAAACAGGAAACAAGACACCACTAAACAAAGACGCAGACACGACACTGAGAGACAGACTAAGATAAGATAAGATAAGATAAAACTTTATTAATCCCTCGGGTGGGTTCCTCTGGGAAATTCAGTAGACACTGAAGTAAACCTGCAATAAACATGAGAACACAAAACCTACCTAAACAAGAATAACTGAAACATAGATTCATAATGATCATCATTATCATAATAAGAAAAGAATCCAAAATGCAAAAACACACCAAAACATAACAACTCAAAATACTGGGTCAAACTGACCCAGAACCGTGACAAGAGGAAGACCTCCCTTCCAGAAGGAAGAGACCTGCAGAAAAAGGGTGGGGAGGGGCAGCCACCTGCTGTGACTCACTTAAGATGAGTTGAAAGGGAAAAATGAAAATGGTTTGTGGGTTTTAATGACTGCGGGATACCATAACTTATAGCCAACACAGCTGACTACAAGCAATGGTATTAAGTGTAAACTAAAAGTCAGTATCACTCACCGATGGTGTGTCTGTGTCTGGCTTTTGAGGACAGGTGTCCACATTAATCAGCATTGACTTTCTGGTGCCATTTTGAGACTGATTTTATTTTAAAAAATTATTAATTTTTAGGTTTTCCTTTCTATTGCTCTATCTAGGCTCCACAAAATCAGATTCATGGGTATTATTGAGTGTGTGTGTGTGTGTGTGTGTGTGTGTGTGTGTGTGTGTGTGTGTGTGTGTGTGCGTGATTCTGTGTGTGTTGTGTGTGTATGTCTGTCGATAAAGATTGATTGATTGATTGATATATTGTATCTGCATTACATTTGTGGTCTTAAATGCTATTATATAACTGGCTTTGTTAGACATTAAGCAATGGTTAAATAAATTATGGAGGAACTACATTGTGTGTGGTAATTATAATAATTGTGAATTTTCTTTGTTTCCATATATCTACAAATTAGCCTTGAAAGACTGTTGTATTCACTGCATGCTGTTTTCCATTCTTAATGTTACATGCATTTTAATTTCAAACACATTTTTGTGATGCCTCTGCTTTATATATTAGACAACAAAAGCAGATTTTAAATGCAGACTGGGAGAGCAAGGCAGGAGTTTAATGAAAGCTTAAAATGTTGCCCCAAGATAAGAGCTTTTTTTTTCACTTGGTGTGCGTAGCCACCAGATATTAATTTAATATTATCAATAACAAACACACTTCCACCAAAGGAGACGGCTTGGTGCAAAGTGAAACGTGTGCACATCTCAGCATATATGTTGTAAGTGCAAGTTTGCAGGTGTATGAAGGTTTGCATGTTTATCAGTGTGTTTCTGTAGAGCGTGTGTGTGCATGTGTGTGTGAGAGAGAGAGCAAGAGGCAAAGTGTTGTGTGTGTTTGTCTAGAGCAGCAGAGTGTGGAATGTCCCAGTTAAACAGCAGATCTTGCCAGTGCTTTGTGTTCACAGCATGTGACGGCACCCCTGCTGCTATCTGAGAAGAGGGTTAGGAGACAGAACATGTCGAATGGAGCAACGCCTCACAAACACATAAACACCATGAGCGTGGAAAAGATACTGTATATCGATAAAGTAGAGCTGGATGATTTAAGGAGAATAACACAAACTGACATAATCTCTGTAGATTAAAGTGTGAACTTCACTGCTACCATGAAATGTATTTGGCTAGTTTTTGATCTGTTTGATGGAAGTTACTTTCCTCTATTATGAACTCAGTCTTACAGAGCTAAATGATTTGGGGTATGTTTGAGGTCTAGATGTTTATTTTGAGCTAGTCTATCCTAGAGTTCAGTCAAGCAATGACTAAAAAGATGGCAAACTTTGGGGGACTTTTATAGGTATTCTCAGAAAGCTTATTAACATTTTGTGCTTTTTTTTATTCCTACAACACTTTAATATTTATTCCACTACAACGTTCCACTGAAACTGAGTGTATATAGACATGTAATAGAGGAAGCTTTCACAGGACTCTATGCAGGTAGGTACAACCTCAGTGACTCCAAAGGAAGTAACAGAGTAAGTAGCAGCCAGGTGCTGCTACTGTGTGTGCTACTGATTAACTGATCATCACCAAGTGTGAGCAGCTCTACAGAATAAGAGGTTTCGGAGGTTTGCTGGTCTGGGGGACTCATGTGTGTGTTTATTCAGTGACCTTTCCCTAAATTTGGCTGAGAAGTGTTCATACCAAAATTAGACCAAATAGTGACTGAACACAAAACTCAACAGAAAGTGAAAACAAAGTGAAACTAAGTCCCAAATGGGACACAAAAGGCAGTCTTCCATTTTTAAACAGGATCGTAAACAGGACTTTTGTAGTATTACCGAAGCCACTGTATTTAAGGCACCAGCACCAAAGGACACCCTGTGCAAATCTCTAAGACACCAGCAGCTTTGACAAAACTGTATTTGACGTTCTGGGAATGAGACGGGGTTGGTGTTTTTTAGCCTTTTCTTCCCCACTGAACCCCAGGAGATCAATAAGAAACACTTTAAAGGCTTTCTTTTTTTAAAGACCTTGTCAACTCACTCCTTTCATATCCTCTACTTCATTTGGAATTCAAATCAACTGTAAAAAATAAAAAGGCTTCATGCATATAATTCATATATTAAACACAAGCAGCACACCATTCTTGAGGTGTTGTGTTTCTTTTCTCACTGCCTGAAGCTAGAGAGAGAAAATTATTCCTCTCCAGATGTGTTGCATATGGATGAATGAACGAGTGCCAGGGAGATCAGGCGCTACCAATATGCAAATGGGGAGACTAATCGCTCCCAAAATAAAAATGACCAACATCAGCAGGATTCCTGCCTTCCTCAAAAACACAGCTGAACACTAGAGTTCAACCAACACCAGCCTTTGAAGCCTTATACTTGATTTAGCAAGGAAACTGCTGATTGTCAGTGCTGACCTAAACATCTGCTTTGCTTTGTATAGAACACGAAGTCATTGAAGTCAAACAGGTAAAGCTTTTTTATTGATGGATATTGGATAAAATAACTGTGTGAGTATGAAATGGATTGTTTTGAGTTTAAATTTTAATTTTTAATGGAAAAACTTAATACTGATTAAGTCATCATTAGTGGGTGGGATATATTAGGAAGCAAGTGAGGATTTTGTCTTGTAACTTGATGTGTTAGAAACAGAAATGAACAGAAAAAATGGGAAATGGTGATGATTTCAGTGAATTTCACAAGAGCCAAATTGGGATGGGTAGACTGGGCCAGAGGCTCTTCCAAACTACAGCTCCTGTGGGGTGTTCTGGGTCTGCAGTGGTCAGTGTCTAAAAGCAGCTATAAAAAGTGGTCCAAGGAAGGATCAGTGGTGAATCAGTGATAGGATAATGGTCACCCAAGGCTCAATGATGCGAGTGGTCCAATCTAACAGACGACCCACTGTAGCTCAAACTCCGAAGGTTACAGATGCTGGTTGTCATAGAAAGGCGTCAGAGTACTGTCATGGTCCTGGGCCATGTGGGCCCAGTATTCTTAGTTT
>NW_005187422.1:3576127-3585457 GCF_000239375.1 Pundamilia nyererei
AGCCCTTTTAAGCGCTAGGAATCTTGAGGAATAGCTTTTATATTAACTGGGATTGTCGTGTCACTTTTAGGGGAAATTCTAAGAAAACGTCATGACTCTGAGAATTTTCTTAGAATTTGGCCGCTAGGAGCCACTTTTTGCACAAAGATTCTTTAGGGATACGGGCCCTGGTTTGACACATGGAGGATTACATCTTACTAAACACCTTTGTACAACTTTTTTCCCTACAGCTCTGCTTCCCCTGCCTTTCATGTATTCATCAGTTTAAAATGCATTTCAGTGTGTGTGTGTGTGTGTGTGTGTGTGTGTGTGTGTGTGTGTGTGTGTGTGTGTGTGTGTGTGTGTGTGTGTGTGGCTACTTCGGACCAGCACAGAGATGAGGGAATGTTCATGAATGAAATATGCTCTCCTATACAGTGAGGAATGAATAGAGTAACTCTTAGACGTATACACAGCACAGGCATACAGAGCTGCATTTCCGTCACTTCAAGTACATTACATCGACCTCCATACATTTCCTAACTATAACAACTATTTGCCGCACCTTTCATATTCATAATAATGTTTATAAATGATGTTAAACTCTTATTCCTAAATCCCACAGATCTGGACAAGCTTCTGTAGACAAGACCTCACCCAAAATTTATATCAGTCATTAATCTGCTCAACTACCAACACTCTGGGGGATCCAGTTTCAATCTTCATGCTTCATTTGGGATTCTGCTCTACAATGCCCAAACTAAAAGTTAGATTTATTTACATAGTTGTAATAAAAAGTGTGTGTCTGTGTGTGTGTGTGTGTGTGTGTTTTATTTCTTTTTTTTCTTTTAAATGATCTGTACTCACTGAAGGTCAGGGTACACCAGGTCATGGTCAAAGAGTGGAACAGTCCATGTTCACAGTCTCTGTGTTGGTTACCTCCAAGAAGACTGTAGGTATCAGATCTTAGTTACACAGTCAGTGTTTGGATGATTGGAAACTGGGAGAATCGCTACCTTGTTGAGGGAAAATGGTAAAAAGTGTCTATGATCAAATATGTCCCAGCTTTAATAGCTACAAGTGTTTTCAGTGCTGTAGCCACAGCACTCAAATATTTTCACCTTTTAAAGTAATGTGGTTAATGCGTTCACAGTTGTGTTTCTGAGCACCTGACAAAAGACTAGTAGTCACCGTCAAGAGCACTTCGCTCTCGCTCTGCAGGCCTACTTGTTGTTCCTAGAGTATTTAAAAGTAGAATGGGAGGCAGAGCCTTCAGTTTTCAGGCCCCTCTTCTGTGGAACCAGCTTCCAGTTTGGATTCGGGAGACAGACACTATCTCTACTTTTAAGATTAGGCTTCAAACTTTCCTTTTTTTATGCTGCAATAAGTGTAGGCTGCTGGGGGATTCCCATGATGCATTGAGTATTTCTTCTTCAGTCACCTTTCTCACTCACTATGTGTTAATAGACCTGATCATGACCATGAATGTCATGGCAATTTGGACTTTCAATGATTGTTTGAACAGTTTTTTGTTTGATTTTTTGTTGTTGTTGTTGTTTATTTGTGTTTTGTTTTTGTTCCAGCATGAAATGATTGCACAGCATACAATTTTAATTATTAAAAAATAAAGAAAAAAACTTTGTCTTGTCCAACCATAACTCTTTTCTCCAGAAGCCATGTGGTTTGTTCATGTGGGCAAATGCAAATTTCAGTCAAGTTTGAAGGTGCTGATTTGGGGTGAGGCTTCTTTCTTGGTTGGTACCCTCTGAGTTCACGGCAAAGTAGTTATTTATCTAGCAGTAAATTCCTCAAGGTTGACTCAAAATGCTTTTATAATGTAAGTTAAAGACCCTCCAATAATACAAAGGAAAGAGAGAAAACCCTAACAACCATGTCACTCCCTATGAGCAAAGATAAAACTCCCTTTTAACAAGAAGAAACTTCCAGCCAAATAGTCTTAGGAGGTCAGGTATCCAAAAAATTTGTATTTGCATATAGTGGTACACTGATAATTTTGGAATCTGCAGTTGTTTAGAAGTTTCTCCATGTGTAAATTTACAATCCTCATTCTTAGATAGTCACCGAGTTCCTTAAACATTCCCACTGTTCTGAGTACTGGTCAGTCCAGTGAATGCTTTCAAACAAATCCTTTTTATGCTGGTAAAGAGAAACTACCAGTTGTACTCAGTCATGATCTGGTCAAAAAAAAGTTAACAGGCTTTGGCCTTGTCAAGTTAAAAGTCATTACAGAACCTTCTGCAGCACTTATTAAATATTTAACTGAGTGTAAGTTACTACTAAGATACATATTTGGTCAATTGTTACCAAGGATATTTGCTGTGGTTGTTATTTTTTTATTAATATTAATGCTGAGTGGCTCTTAGCTAGGAGGAGTTCAGGGATAGTGTGATTTGGAAGTAGTTGCTAATAACATGCACCACCTACCTTTATAAGGTTCATGTTACCAGCAGCACATTTTATAATGCTCAAGTCATGGCAGCTGCAATGTAAAGATTTAATGTTGTTACACACGAGAAAATGACCTAAAATATTCATAATCAGCAGTCTCAGCCCAACTTCAAATCTTTTGGGTAATCGCGCGTTTCAGATTTCCACAGAATCTTATTAGTGGAGTGTCAGACAGAGTGGGAAGGACTGAAGAGCTAATAAATGAAAAGGAAGAGACCAGTTTTAGTCTCCCACACGACTGTTGCGAAATAAACAAAAAACAAATTCGGACATTGTTTTATTTCCACAAATAAGAGTGGTAGCCATTCCATTAGCTGTAACAGCACTTTAATTAAATGCCTGGTGGCAGCCATTTACCAACGATGACCTGGGGTCTTGATGCCTTAAGTGGAGGAGCAGAGGTGTGACAGTAGCTCATAGCAGTTCGTGGCCGGTCATAACAGGTATTGGTTTGATGCTAATTGGGGCGGCATTGCAGTGGGCAAATAAGGTAGTGCTAATTGGTGGTCAGGGACACATTTCAAGGACACTTCAAATAGAGGCATCTGCGCACTCACGAGCAATTGCAAACAAACACATACACACACACACGTACGTGCACAGTCCCTGGACAAACAGTGGCATCTGTGCTTCTCTGCGGCAGTCTGAGGCTGAGCAGAATGCCTGCTTGTTTTCTGCAACAAGATACACTTTCTTTCTAAAGGGATTCCACATTCACTCTTGATCCGCTCTGTAGAGATGGTAACTTTATAAGGGCATTTGGGTGCACGTATGTTTGCATCATTCCAGTCCTGCATGCCACAGATGAGCCGTTGTCAGTGAAAGGGAAAGTTCCAGACATGCGAAGGGCAAACTCATCAAGCTCAGAAACCCAGCAGGATAGAAAAACACAAAAGCCTCCATCTCTCCTCCAGACTGCTAAGAGCAGGATTAGGCCTTCTTACCACAGAACAATGGGCAGACTGTTGAGCTGATAACATAAAGTTAATCACTTATATTTTTTTCTATTGGCATGGGCTTCATGCTTGCTGTTAACTCTTTGAGAAACATTAGCCGTACCCATGCCATCATCACGTGATGCGATACGCTACTGTAACAGATGGTAAGCCCAGCAGGCTCCAGAGGGCCACAAATTCCTTTTACCATGTCACTGAAAAGCACAGGTACCAGAGGGTAGGCCTAGACTGTTGGCATTGATGAATGGGATGAAATCATTTTATATATTAATTTTAGACTAACTACGGATTAATCTTCTGACATATACATTGTCATTGGCTAGGACCAGTGATCTTTTCAAGATTAGTCATACATAGTTTGGGTTAAGTTTAGCACCAGCGACATTAGACAGTTGTGTGTACTATGCCAAACATTTTTATTATTATGTAGCACTTGGTAGCTGTGGATCAGGAGGCAGAGTGGGTTGTCTACCTGTTGGGACTTCAACTCCTAGGTCCTGCTGCCCACATGTCAACATTTTTCCTGGATAAGACATTGAACCCTAAATTTCCTCAGATTCATCCATCAGACTGATTGTGTGATTTAAAGTTAAGCCATAGCATGAATGTGTGTGTGTGAAAAGGTTACTAAATAATTGACAGTAGCTAAAGTGTTTGCATCTTTATTGTTTCCAATCAAATTTCATTAAACATTAGTGGCTCATTGGTGGCAAGCATGTGAGGGATCCTGCTGGCATCAACCTTAGTTTGTGAAACTTCTGACAGGTGAAAAGGAAGCAGCTGGTGACTCAATGGGGGAGGAATCTCTGCCATGCGCAGTGGGGGCCATCGCATAATGTCGGGTCACTTGGAAAAGATAGAACTAGTCAATGTGCAGATCGAAGTTGAAAAAATTTATTATGAAAATTTGATGAGTTGCTCTTTCTGAGATTTTCTTCATCCAGATAAAGGGCAGGGAGTATATTGCATAGCATGCTCTGGAGCCTTGTGATTTGTAATACTAAGTAACATAAATAAAAAGTATTCAGCTTGAGGTCCGTTTACACTGAGTTAAAATGGTTCTGACCCACCCATGGGCTCAACAACATTTCTAATGATGCCTTGTGGCTGATCTAAGCAGCAGATCCTTTAAGGTCTGTAAGTTGCAACGAAATCAGACTTGTTCCAGCAACAACCCAAAACCCTTTGGGATCGCAGGCTCAGTATTTACCTACCCTCAGACTGCTCTCAGTACACACAACTGCTAAGTAGAAGCACCCCATAAACTCACAATTGTAAAATTGTTCTGATCCACGTGTTTGGCCAGAATCAATCTCAATCCGAGCTAGGGTCATATTCTCAATTTTTATTTCTCCCACATCCTATACAAGTGAGATAACCTGCCACAGCACAGAACTGCCTATTTTAAAAGAGCAGAAGTACATTTGTTCCATATATGGGTATTTTCCTTTTTTCTCTTTCAGATTCTATTTTTGTGCTTTTATTTGTGCAGACTCAAAAAGAAAGTCGGCACAAATGTGCAGTGTAGGCAGTTGTTGCCAATGCTGGAATAGCAACTTTTTCCACAACTGAATTAGGCTAACTACCATCTGAGGGGATGTGCAAGCACGTCTGTATTTGTAGAACACCTGCACAGGCTAGATTTTCAAAAGCCTGAAAGCCGATCCAAAGGTGGGGAACAAAGCTCAGATTTTTATTTTTATTTTTTGGTCAGACTGCTTAATTGCAATATGCTAAAAGTTTATAGTGAAATTATTTTCTAACGATGAAATGCTTAAATTAATAGAAATAAAAACTTCAACCTAAGCTTCAAGATTTAATGAGTGAACTGGGGAGCATTTTTGGCTTTTCACAAGGACATAAATAACAGAAACCAACACTGACTGAGGGAGGTTCTGGTGATGATTATGACTCCACTTTCTCTTTTTCCCATTTGAATCTGTAAGTTTGAGGATTTTCTAAAATCACACACAGTGTTGTTTGTCTTGAGAGAACATGTCTTTGATGCACTGCTGCTGTTTCTCCTTTTATCACCAAAGGATGTCAGAAACCGGAAGGACTGCACTGTTTGAAAATATTCAATCTAGTATGAGTAAAGAAATCATTGACAATCCCCCCCCCAAAAAAAATTCAATATTCAAAAGTCGACTTCTAGAAAATATATCTGCCTTCAAACCTCGAGCTGAACTCTTGCTGAGTTCTTCAAAATGCACCGCAGTTTGAACTGTGGTGGAACTCATCCTATTTATACTGTCTGTATGTGGTGAATGCCATACATTACAGAGCCACAGACTTCAGTGGTCTGACAGTTGAACTTGTTCTCTGCGTGATAGTTGCAGGTCAGAAAGGTCTTGCAGTGCTGCGTGTCTGAATGGGACCATTGCATGACTGATTTTTCCAGTCTGAAAAACGTGTGTGTGTTTGTGTGTGAGTCTGTGTGTGCTCTCACCAACTGGTCAACTTACTCCAGTCTCTTCTCTCCTCTTTGACTGCACGCCTCACTGGGCTAACACTGTCTGGAGCTCCTCCTGAGTGTGTGTGTGTGTGTGTGTGTGTGTGTGTGTAAGAGAGAGAAAGAGAGAGGGAGAAAGAGGCAAAGTGTGTGTATGTATTATAGAGAGAGACGGAAAGAAAGACAGCCAGCCCCTGGGAAGTAGGATGGTGTGATAACACTCAGAAATGATAGTTTAGCCCTGGAGAGCACTTGACACGCAATATCTCCTTCCTCAGATCGACACACACACTCACACACACACTCACAGCTGTCACAGTGAAGGGTAAACAAGCAGTGCCAAGGGCTTTGAGAGCAGGCAGGGAAAGGAGACTCAGCCTCATCTGTATGTGTGCGTGCTAGCGTCGGCGTGTGGGTGGGAGTGGCGTCTGTGTGTATGCCTGTGTGAAACATAAGTAAAGTGGACCAAATTGACTATATTGCCACTCAAACAATAGACAGTGTGAGACTAGAGAGAGAGAGAAAAAAGTAAGGAGTCTACGTGAAAATGCAGCTTCTAAATCTCATCTCACCTTCTGTCTGACTTTTCCCAATTCCCACCCCTGCCTTCACCTGCAGACAGTGTGATGGAACACAAAAATGTCCAGCATAGTATAGACACTTCAGGTGATATGGAAGTGTATAAGTCTCACTATATGCAGCAGCAGGACTTTTGGTCTGAAATTGCCAGGTGATGCCCTAAAATGTTGTGAAATTATCAGGGTGTTTTTAAGAGCAAACAAGAGCTCTGCGCACAGGAATCCGTTTTCTCACTGTGACACCATTATGTGAAGGAGGGCTGAGAATGATCTAATTACCACACTGGCAGAATGTTTGTCTGCGTGAAGTGAAATAACTCCTAATCATTGAATCTGTGACAAAATGATGTGTTAAACAAGGTGCTTTCTGCTGCTCGATTTTGGATTCATTACTTCTAATACAGTCTGAACGGGGTTAGGGTTAGATATGGTTAAACATGTGTAAATCACGTGGTTTAGATATAGTGCTGGTGCCCTGGTGGCAGACCCGTTTTACAAACTATTTTAAAATGACTGTAACTCTGTTACTGTTTGTGACAAAATTCTAATGGTCTTGGGAAGAAAAGAAGATGAGCTTTATGGACATATTTGTATTGTGGCTGCACAGAGCATTCACAAGATACCGCTGTCTGAACAAAGGCAAAAAAAAAAATCAGCTCCATCTAGATTTTACCATGTGCACTTCCCATTACCGTAGCCCCTCAACCAGTGTGGGTTGAAGGGAAAATTCAAATGGTTCCTAAAAGGTGAGAATTATTTTGGAAATTTACAGCCAAAATAACCAAACAAGACCAGCCGACCTGTATGATACTTGGGCGATAACGGGTTTTAACCATTGCACTTCAAGAACCCACTGAATTGGTCATAATTTGACTACTAATGTTGTGCATAGAGAAGTGCTATTGGTGTTTTGGTAGATAAGTTTAGAGCAGCTACAGTAGAACAACAATGCACCACAGCCCCAACATACAACATTGCACATTTCACTACACTGCATTTAAGGCTTAGTTTTTGATATTTGTAACTTAGAATGATTATTGTTTTTATACCTTGATTGAAAAAAAAAACTGGGAGAACAATTTTTAAAAAGAACAAAAATATTGCATGTCCTAATAGCCTAGGGTTAGGGTCAGTGATGGGAACAACAGCGTTACAATTAACAGCGTTACTAATGGTGTTCCGTTTTTCAGTAACAAGTAATCTAACTAATTACTATTCCTATTGTTACAACGCCATTACCGTTACTAACAAGACCGCGGTGCGGTTGCGTTACTATTTTTCAACAAACAGACGCATCTTATATCAGTTGCACGGAATTAGCTGTAAGTAATCTGGGCACTACAGCTTTAAGCAGCTGCGCGCTCCCGCGCACGGCGATCACGTTCTGATAGAAAAATCACTTTTTGGCACAACACCTGGAGGTCAGGTGAAAACAACTGCATGAGTGCTGCTGTTTGACTGAGGAAGAATAAAGTAGTCGTGGTAAGCCAATCACACGACCACTTTAAGATGACAAAACAACAAGGTGATGTATACCAGTTTTTAAATTGTGTTGATAGTCCACGTAAAACCAGAGACATGATAAACAATATACACGTGTTTTTTTCTCAATAGTTTCGTCACGTTTACTGTCTAAGGACAGCGCAGCGAGCACTCTCTGCTTATGAGCAAAAAAACCAAACAAAACAAGAAACAGCCCGTTCGTGTTGGTGGAAAAATGCACCATGTCGACCAATCAAAAAATAATATGACAACATGACATTTGGTTGTTTAGGAAGAGGGGGAAGTTTTAGGAGAGAGAGAGAGAGAAAGGCAGCAGAAAAAGAGAGAGAAAGAGCGAATTTTGAGATGTGAGGGATTTGTGACGTTTAGCGTGTTTGGAGTGTGTAGTTAATGTGTTGTCTTGTGTAGTTAGTGTGTAGTGTTGTGGATAGTGTTGTGTTGTGTGTCAGAACAATGAGAACAATGTTTTTTTTGGAGTGGCACAAATAATTTGTGTGGCATCTTGTTGAATGCAGAACAGCTGATTGTTATGTAAATAGTTTGAAATGGTTATTTGAAAAATCAAGGTAAACGGGAAATGGATGCAAATAACTTTGTTGTTTGCAAAACTTGTGCATATGATTTTAAAATTGACAATTTATATTTGCATTTAAAGTTCTGAAATATGATTCAATAAACATGTTTGTGGTTGTTACAGTAAAAAATGTAACTTTCTACTCTGATTTTACGTTTTTTGTCTGATTTTAGATCAATTGTGTTAATACAGTCAAAATGACAACATAACTGTAAATTCACACACGTGAGATTGTGCTGAAAAGAATGAGACCAAACAAGCAAATAAATAGTTTTTAAAGGTGAAATGTGGAGGGAACATCAAAAGTGGTTAAAATGGCCAATTATACCCTGGACCCCAGAGGGTTAAAAAACTTGTTTAAAGTAACGCAATAGTTACTTTTCAAGTAATTAATTACTTTTAGAGTCTTGTAACTCAGTTACTAACTTTTTTGAAGAGCTAACTAGTAACTATAGTTAATTACTTTTTCAAAGTAACTTGCCCAACACTGGTTAGGGTAATCACAGATGATTTAGACCTCAGAGGTTTAATCAGACTAAGTTGATGAAGTTATTTTAAGCTCAGTTCAAGCTCAGTTTTGGCACCAAACAGAACCAAAAGCCGAAAGACAGACCAAACACTTTAGAACAGCGTGGGCTAGATGTGTCCCAGATAGGGATGGGTATCGTTTAGGTTTTATCCGATACCGGTGCCAAATCGGTACTTTTGAAACGGTGCCGGTGCTTAAACGGTGCTCGAACCGGTGCTTAAAGAATGGAGAACACAAAATTGGTCCAAAAACCTCTCATGTTCAGCTGTTTTGTTTTGTTTTTGTAAAAA
>NW_005187422.1:3586180-3595709 GCF_000239375.1 Pundamilia nyererei
GGTCTGGTTACTACCGTTTATGTCAGAACCGGTGCCATGCCTAGTCCCAGAGATTAGCCATTCTTGAGTTAGGATACAACAAATGTTGGACGGGCCAAATTTGGCTCAAATGTTTCAAATTTACCTTACATCTTGTCATCTTGAACTGCAATCTGGACCCAAAGCGTACACTCAGACTACCGCTAGTAGTTTAAAATTGGTTTTATTGAAAGATGAAGTACTCATTGAACTGGTCAGTGGCTCGGGAGGAAGTAAGTGGGGCTGAAGTTTGTATCGAAGAGGAGAAGAAACATCAAGAGTGGCCAAGATAAACCTGGAAAGAGCTTTCAAAGTTTGCAGTATGTTTCAGGGGCCTTACTTGTTGTTTTCCTGAAGAGATGATATGAAGGGGCAACAAGGAGAGAGGTGATTAACAAATGATTTAGTGGAGACTAAGGAGATTGGAAAGAAAAGCATCTGGACTTCTTTAAGTTGCTTGAAGACGTGACCTGGATGACTGAGAACCTTCACAGACATTTAGTGGAGAGCATGGACAGGCGAGTTAAAAGAACTGATTCTTACATAACTTGGGGTTAGTATTTTGACCAGCAACTTTTGGGATGCACACTAGAGCAGCTGGAGATCGAACCACCAATCTTCCAATCACTGGATGCCCCGTTCTACCATCTGAGCTACACCCAGCCCTTGTTTTTGTAATTACAGTGGCAGGCTGTTGGTCTCGGGCATGTTAAAATGGATGTTTTTGTCAAACTCCTTGGTCGGCTGCCGTCACGACTGCTCCGACCACTTTTTCTTTGTCTTTGTTTTTTAAAATTTGAATTTGAATTTGAAATACAGGTAAGTCAACTTGGAAGTTTCACACCAGCTTCAGGCAGCTAGAGAACAAACAAGAATCGTAAATTAAAGGACAAAATGTATAAGACCTTGGAATTAATAAAGCGGTGCTACAACCATGATGGTGACAATAATATAACAGACAGTAGCAGCGCAAGCCAATCTCCCAAAGTGAGTTGTAGACACATGCAGGATCCTATGAGACAAGTAGACTGGTTGATAGTGGCTTTTTGCACCTCTTATTCTCATGTGTTGAATACCTATTCTCTGTGTCATTCCACTTTAATAGACATAACTTCATTTATGGACTGTTTTGATTTCTTTGTATAAGCGGATTATTTCGGTTGCGTGGAGATCAGGGAAATATTTTACTGCTACTATTCATAACCATTATCATTAACCATTGCATTAATTCTTATTCTCATCAAAAACATTGATTGAAGCTGTTGGCATTATGTTATAATTTGTATTACTGGTGTTATCATAATCACGTACTAACCTTTTCATTACAGGTGTAGTTGTAATCATTTTATATGCACTTTGCATTTCTGTGCTTATTTAAAGAGTTGAAGCTCAGTCAGGTAGTTGAAGGTCGTGAACTTTGTTTAACACTATGATCAGACAATACATGGTGTAAGGGATGTTGAGCTATGGAAAGAACACGCTTACACAACACATATTTTACATTCTTTTATTAAGCCTTGAGTAGGGTCATTTTGGTAAAACATTTATTCAATAGATCACACATACTTTTAGTTAAGATTATTACACATACCACTGAGAGCTTCTGTCTGGGAAAAGGTTAGAAGCGCCAACGGGTGGGGTGAGGCTGAGTGCGTTGGATGTCGACACACACACACACACACACACAGACAACAGTTGGGCTCATGTTTAGGCTAGGAGTTCGAATAACAGTTTGCAAATGCCTGTTGCTGCAAAAGTATGCTCCAGGAGATAAGTGAGACCTGGCCTCGAGACGGAGAGAAGGCTCTTTCCATATATGTCGAAAGTCGTCAATATTATTGTATGTGAATTGTATCTGTTTGACGCATGAGGGGGCATCATAAACCAAACCCTGATGGTATAAAACAACCGTTTGTGTATCATTGGGCGGAGATCGATGCTGTCTGCGGGCAGTGTTCATCTCCCCACGCGTGTGTTCATTAAAATCATTGTTTGATCGAAGCTCTTCTGGACCATTATTGTTTTTGTGCTCACCCTCAATATCTGAACCCGTAACATTTGTTACCTGCATATGATGAAAATTTCACTTTAAAGAGTCCAGGTTTCCCTCGCTTGTCCAAAGTAATTTTTCTCAAGGGATACATTAATCTAATCTAATCTAGAAATATATTTAATGAGAAAAATGTCGATGCATTTAATAATTACTTTACCTAATGTATCTTCATGGAAACATAAGATTTAAGATAAAAAGCACATTGATTGCGTGGGTCAATTCATTCAAAGGAATAGTTTTTGAAGAGAGGCAGATCTCCCACGGGTGTGTCGTGGGGCTGGGGTCCTTTGCCTGTCAGCCAAATGGCAATTCTGGTCTGCAGTTCTAAGAAGGACTGCCTTAAGCTGAGCTAAAGGAACAACCACTTC
Organism: Pundamilia nyererei; assembly: GCF_000239375.1. Classification (NCBI taxonomy): domain Eukaryota; kingdom Metazoa; phylum Chordata; class Actinopteri; order Cichliformes; family Cichlidae; genus Pundamilia; species Pundamilia nyererei. Next base: position 3,588,620 of record NW_005187422.1, read on the forward strand.
TTCTCCTTGGACTGCGAACAATGGATGCTGGAAACCTATAGAGGCTTCAAAAGATGAAAGACTAGTTGAAGATGAAGTTAAGGTATTATGTGCGTATTATATCCAGGGCAGATGGGAGCTTCAAGAGGCAGGACAAGCTGACACGAAATAGCATAAGGGTTGCATGTAGCTCTTTATTCACTCTGTTTGTCAAATGGATTGTGGGTGGAAACTTCAAAGTAAGCTGAATTTTGCTGTTTTGCATTTTGCGTCATAAAATGCTCTCCAAACTGGTGAAATAAACTAAGACCATCTAACAAAATACAGAGTAAAAGGTAATAATATATGTACAAGTGATTTTAGCTGTGATTCACTCACCAGTATTCCCACTGGAGGCCACTGAAGCTTTTGGCCACATTAGACAAGAAACACCAAAATGCCTGGGCTGATCACAATAAATAGCTTCAATCCTCTGCTGCTGTTCCTCTGGCGAGAGTTTCACCCACATGATTTTCATTTGTTTCTACTGATTTTAAGGTGAGGAGTTTGAAATGCTGGTGCTAGAACCGGTGTTATGTTAACCTAGTCAGTTATCTGTAGACAATTCTCTACTCCAATAGCAAAAGGCACTAATTCATCAAATGATTTTAGTTCATCTTGAGATCTCTATTGATCTTTAATTGGCTGTTCAATGAATGACAGAATGATGGAGCTGTGGAGTCCTACCTGGTTTATTTACTGATTATTTACTTCTGATTTATTCCCATGATGCTAGTTAACAAGGTGTCAAGCTGCTTCTTCATGTAGGATGAAAATAATATAAAAATCAAATAAAAGTAGTTTTGATAAGTGTCTAACTCAGTAGGATTAGTTAACATGTACTTCCGACTTGTTCTCTATGCTCACGGTTATGTTGGGTCAAGTGTAGCAGTCATGATCCACTCCACAGAGGAAGCCGAAAGAAGAAGAAGCAGCACCACAGGTCAGATCACATAGCAAGCAAATAAAGAAAGCATGGAGTCATTTTTACGCACTTCATCACATCTAAGAGTCCATCCATGGGAACTTTAACCCCTAGTTACTGTTTTCCTTCACAGAGGAAGATTTATTTTCTATATACAGGAAAAATGAGCCAACAAATGGTGCAGCCTTTGGCCAAAGCTATATAAAATAGAAAACAGCAAGTCTTACATTAAAAGCTGCCCTTAAGATTACTTAATTAGTAGTAAAGTAGTAAATGAAAAGATGCAAATGCCATTAATTTTTTAATATGTAGCTAATTTGAAAAACAATTAAGTTAGTTTTTTGGTAAGATGTGAGGATTTGCTGCATATTCTGAAGGTTAAAACACACAGTTACATAAAATCTGCTATTATAATTACAGATGTAAAGGTAAACATAAATAATGGGGCATGAAAGAAACAGAAGGTGAGGAGTTGGTGTCAGTGTACTAAAGGTAAACTCTTTAAGCGTTCAGTGAAGGATGTCTGGTAGAAATGAAAAAAATGAAAGGACTTTTATAAGCGTTCTATTACATTTGTCAAATTATGCTCCTCCAAGGACAAGTGCCTCTCTGCAAGCAGCAAAGCAGAAAATCACCCAGAAAACAGAAATAGTTATGTCTGGCAGAAGTCATACATCTCCTTGCCTTTCATTGTCTGAGTACTGAAAATGTATGAGGTGAAAACTGAAAGTGATCAAGAAGCACTGTCAGCCTCATAACATGCTCTCTCAGTTACTCCATCACACCAGGTGCTTTCGTTTTTATAGTGTTTTATGGAAGCTCATTAAAGAGGCATGTCAGATACGAACATTTCTACACCACAATGCAGAGGTTACATGGAAGAACAAGCCTTGTAAAGTGGAGGCTAAGCTTGACATAACTAAGATCTTTATGTTTGGGATTCTCACTGAAAGATGAGCCTTCAATATTCAATCAAAGATCATTAATTTCACTCAGAATCAGAACTGAAGGATTCCTTTATCTGCATGATAACATACAGAACTGATGAGAGAAATAAAAAATCTAACATGTAATTAAACTGTTATTATCTACCACGCGTTTGTCTTTATGAAATGAGACCCTTTGTTTTACCCATATGTGATGTAAGATAAGGGAAGTAACTGAATGTAGTAGCATCACAGCCATAGTCATGTGCATCATTCAACTATTGTTAATTTTAATTGAAATTATTGTAAAATGTCTTCTATTAATGCAAGCCTGAATTGGTTGTGGAAGCGATTTTGAGCCAAGGTGGAGGAGTGGGCTGCTGCCTATGCATAACAACAGGGGAACCATAGCCAGAGCAAAGCAGGTGAGCTGGACAGGTTTTTGACCTGAGGAGAAGAGCTAAGGAGGGTTCTGACAAAGGCAGAGCAGTGTGGATGGTGGATGAGAGGTTACAGGTCCAGTGAGCATAGGCTGATGTGGACGGTGTGATAAACTTTTACTGTTTTACTTTTACAACAGTTATAAATAGTAAGATGTCCTAGCTTTATGGAGAGCAACAAGTTACTTTTCCAAGCCAGTAAAAAGTTTCTAAATTAGTAAAATGCCATTTCTTCTCCAGCTTACGAATTATCTGCATTAAGGCATGGCAATTCATGCCTTAATGCAGATAATTATGGTGAATTATGGGAAGAGGTCAAACATTTGATGCTTCCTTTCATATGCACTTATCAAATGATGATTTGCAACAGTTTGATGGTCTGGAGAATTTATTGTGCGTTAAAGCACTGTCATTGTCTTCCCAGGAGTGTATATCCCAGCAAAATCACCACGAGGACAGACGTGCAATGCTTAGAGAAAATGCAAAAAATGCAAGAGCTACATCTCAGACTCTTTAAACCTCAATTAGCATGTTAAATGTTAAGGTTCATGACAATATAATTTAAAAAAAAAAGACTGAATAGGTATAGATTGTTTGGAAGGTGCTGCCAGGAAAAACCTTTATCTTGTGTCTGAACTCAAGACTTCTAAAAAAAAAAAATTCTTTGGATAGATTAAGCCAAAATGGAGATTGTTGGTCATAACGCATGCATCATATTGTGGAAAACAACAAAGCAAAAAACAAACACTTTTATGCCAACTGTCAAGCACGGTGAATGAGAGGTAATGATTTGGATTTGTTTTGCAGCCATGAGATCTTGGCATCTTTTACTCATTGAATTGTCCATGAACTTACAGTCACATGTTAGGCCATCTGTCTGACAAATAAAGCTTAACCAAAACTGGGTCGTGCAGCTGAACAATGATTACCAGCACACCAAAAAAACCCTACAACCAAATGCCTTAAAAACAAGAATCAAGGTGTTGCAGTGGCCCAGTCAAAGTCCAGACCTCAGCCAGACTTAAATGCCGTGGTGTGACCCTATGAGAGGTGTGGATAAATGAATGCCTCAATGAACTGCAGCATTGTGATGATGAGTGGACCAAAGTCTTTCCACAATGATGTGACAGAGGAATGAAGTTATAAAGAAAATGAACAGTACAAGTTATTACTGCGAAAAATGGATCCAGAAGCTACTCAATCATGGGGTGTACTGTACTTAGTTTTTCGCAGGACTGCATAAAGTTCTGTGAAAACTTTCTTTTTGTCATGGACATGATTGTCCATGAACAACTAGTATTGTAATAACCACTGAAATAAACAATGGGTAAGCAACACAAAGAAAGAAGATCAAATTTAAATACAGGCAATGCTGTGAATTGTATTTCATTGTGTAATTTGTTTATTCTTTGTAGTGAAGTAGACAATAGAACTTGAATAACTGGCTGTAACAAAATAATCTGTATCTAAACCAAGTGAGGAATAGTAACGGCCAACCACATAGGGAGACTGATTGAATGACTGAACTCATGTGAGGCACAAAACCAGGAAACAAACAGAAAGCAAAACAAACCAGAATGCATGAAAGCGAGAAATTTTGCAATGCAGCAGGAAATAACTCGACCGACAGTCATAGCAAAATCCAAAACCACAGCAGCAGGCCCACGTATTAAAATCAGTTGGCCCAGAAAACACATGGTCCACACAGTCCAGTGGACCACAATCAATTTTCTTAGAGAAGTTAAAGAGTATTTCCAAAACATACAGATTTGCTTCACAGCCATGTAATTCACCACAGCATGGGAGCACCTGGAAATTGGTATCATGGCAGGGTGCACATCTCCCCTCTAGCATTCGCTATTGCAATGGAGGAAATCATTAGACCATCAAAATGGGTTGTGGGTGTAGAAAGCCAGCAAGTAGGAATTTACCCCCACCCAACGGGGCATTTCCAAATAACATGTCGACCAGCTACTAGAATAGCAACCTGCACAAAAAAGCTCCTTGCCAAAAAGCTTCTCATTTTGAAACTAAAATGAAGAGTGAAGCTATTAATATGAACCTAAGCTCCTGCTAAAAAGAACGTGCTAAAACGAGTTTCTATACAGCTGATAATGCAACTACTGGTAGTAAATCTTGTTGTATAACCTGTTTTCCTCTGTAAACTGTTTCTAGAAATAATAAAGTATTGTTTATTATTGTTGTAGCCACTCCTAAAGGATGCCTCCAATCCATAGAGAGTCCAGAAAGAAATGTTAGAGAAAGAGGGAGAGACTCTGCCAGCTACCTCCATGACAGACATGACACTTGTAAAATATCAAATTGTCATTCAGAAGACAGGCCCGGCCTAGATCATACCATTTTACCCTGCTCATGCTTGACTTTTTGAAACAAATATAAGGTTTTATTCAGTAAGACTTGAAACTAGTGACTGGGAACATACACTCATCGGGACAGTGCTTACTAAGATTAGAGCTTTAAAGGAGCCAATGATGATTTCTCACTGACTTCTATACATTTGGCATATTAATATCGCAAACCTCCTGTTCGCAATTAAAAACAAAGCATCTCCACATTAACTTAATTTTTCGGATCAAGAAGTATTTTCTTTTTTTATACAAGCAACCAATCTAGGGTTAAGGATATGGTTTTGGTTCAAATAACATAACTTTTTATGGAATTAATGACTATTTGAATTGCCCAGATTGAAAAGGATTTACTAGAAAAGTTAATGCAGGAGACCTTATCTGGAACAGGAAATCTGCTATCTCTTCTACTTGCCTATTTAGCATGTGACTAAAGCAAACCCAAACTTAGCGCTAACTTTAGGTGACAGCTAGCTGATATTAAGAGTTCAATCCTTGGGTAACGGTATCACTTCTAAGATTTATCATTTATTGCAAGAATGGTCAGCTGACCTCTCCTTAAAGTTAAGGGCTATTGGGCCCAGGACATGGCATTGGACATATCTTCAGTTGAATGGGATTCATGTTTTCATAATGTTAACACTATGTATAAAGAAACGGGTAGTAGATTTATCCAATTTAAGATAATCCATAGGTGGCATCGAACACCGCAACAACTGTATAAATGGAACTTGGCCCCCACGGACGATTGTTGGAGATGTGATGGTCGAAACACTTCGATTTTACATATCTTATGGAGCTGTTCGGCCCTTTGGGATTGGTGGGAAAACATAATGGAGATAATTTTCAGTGTTTTGAAAAGGAGATTTGGTATCTCACCAAAACTGTCCATACTTGGTATAACCACAGAACTTTCTGATGGAGACTTTTCCAGTTATACAAAAAGATGGATTATTCTGGCTCTTACTACGGCCAAAAAGAACCCCCCTAAGAGTGGCTAATGACGATGGCTAAGTTGGCGTCTTACGAAAAAGTGACTTATGGTTTATTAGATAAATTGCATCAATATGATTGTATTTGGTCCCCCTTTACAAGCTGGATTTCTGTAACTTGAAGAACAGGAGTAATGAGAGAGTGGTGATGTGGGGATTAGTGTGCGAACAAAGAATAGGACAACCTCCCATTGTCTTTATTTGTTTGTTTGTTTGTTTTTTAAATTATTTATTTATGTATTTATTTTTCAGTTCTCTTATCGAAGTTTAAAATGAAATAAAAATTGTTGATGACAAAAAAAAAGAGTTCAAGGTGACTGTGGCTCATAAAGTAGATCCACCAACTGAAAGGTCAACAGTTGACCCCTGACTTCTCTAGTCTGCATATCAAAATATGCTTGGGCAAGATGTTGAACCCCTAATTGCCCCCAATGGATCCATCACAGTGTGAATGTATGTGATAGTTAGAACACATAAAGGCACAGAAATAGGGCTTGTATTAATGTATGAGTATTAATGAAGGCAGCATATAACAAAATAGTGCCAAGCTAGAGTACCAGTCGATACACCATTTAATTGTCCAAAATACCATATATGTCAGTGTCAGCTTCACAGAAATTATGAAGGTCTCAGTACATGAGCATAGTCTTGAACATGTAATCAAGTCACTGACGTGCATCAGCCTTGGGGTGACAAACGGAGCTTTATTGTTGCTGCCAGCTGATCGTCTTCAACACCAACACAGCTGGAAAGTGCTGCAGAAATTCACCACGGGGAGAGAAGTTTTATATCTTCTACCCTTCGTGTGGTAGTAAGTAGCTGGTGTGTTGTGAACACTAAACGTTATGAACTTTTCACGGGCCACAAGATGACAGAACATTTTGCTGAATCTGCAGCCCACAGATCACAGCAGGGAGAGAAAAAGTCCTTCGGTGTTGACGGCCCACAGCCGCAATCACCATCGCCCACAGCTAATGTCACACAACCTCTACAAGGGAAGGAATTTTTCATCACAGCGCTTACTTTGGTTTGTGTCAGAGCTGTGTCCCAAGGCTAGAGATGAAATGGTCTTCATAAAATTGTATCAACAAGAAAACACAGACACATGCATGCTTGGATGCGTTCAAATGGCAGTTCCCACCATCAAACTGTTCTCGAGGGTGATCAGAAGGAATTTGCATATATCCTTAAATGTAAACACTGAACCCTGTAATTATGTGAAGCACTGAGTGTGTGTGATAGACTGCACCCATAATTGTTTGTATATGGGAAGAGGAGGCATGTTTTCAGCAGCAGTGAAAGGGGAGGTGCCCTTATTGAATACAGACCCTCTGGCAGCTGTCTTAGACAGCTGTAGCAATTCATAAAAGATACACACACACACACACACACACACACACACACACACACACACACACACACA
>NW_005187422.1:3596733-3598083 GCF_000239375.1 Pundamilia nyererei
TAGATAGATAGATAGATAGATAGATAGATAGATAGATAGATAGATAGATAGATAGATAGATAGATAGATAGATAGATAGATAGATAGATAGATAGTGTTTTTTAAATTAATTAACTGCTTTGATGTCGTAGAGATTCTTTATACAAAATGAAGACAAAACACTATGGAAGGTTACAGGGAGCATCACAGTGTTTGTACAATGACAACACTGATGTACAGTAAATACTGCTTGAGGCTTGTTCATCTGTTGTAGCACAAAATAACTGAAGCCTCTTCTAATGGGGCATTACACTCATCTAAACAGCCCTGCTGAGACTCATAAACCTCCACTGCCCATGTTTGTCACTACTGTAGGCTACTGGTGTGCTGCAGTCTGTTGTTGCAGCCAGCTTCATTTAATTGTAAAAGTCATGTTTTTAATTTCAACAACTCTGGGAGGCTTGTTTAACATTCCTCCTGTTCTGTTCTGTTTGTATTTTTATTTTTAAAATGTGTTTCCACTGGTTAGGAAGGTAGATTGCAATTAACAATAGTCTCACATCCCATGATAGAAAACTTCATTTAATCTGTGTCTGAGGCATAAACTCAGAACCCATTTGTTTTCCTCTACAACATACCATGCTGAAAATTCAAAACCTACTCAAAACTAACTGGACCTGTAGGTTCATATCTGATGTTAACATACATTTCATTGGGGCTTTACAGGCTGGAGAAAACCTGCTGGACTGTATGGACAGGGCAGACCGTCATCAGATCATATTAGACAACACCTCTGGTGTGACTGGTTCATATGTAAGTTTCAATAACAATTCAATGTTATGCCGCCCTGAACCTGTCTTTGGGGCTGTAATGACACAAACTGGTGACACAATGAGCTCCAAGATCATCTGAATTCAGCCATTCAAGTCTGATAAAACTCTTGGATTTTAACTATATGTCAAATCTGACTAAAGTGCAAAAAATTTAGGTCAATTGTCATTAACGCAGACAATCTCAAGCTGTGGTATCAAGCCGCGTAATCAACGAAATGTTAATGTTAAGGAAAATTATTTATTTTGTAATCACATTTTTCCACATGAAAGGACTTTTTTGAGTAGAACACAAAAATTGACAGAAAAAAAGTTTAGCTTATTGTGAAAATGCTTGTTTTTATTCTTACCAAGATTTTGCATTACAGTTTTTCTCAAATGTTAAAACACAAAAGCCAATCCTGTAACCCAAATGACCAGTAGTCTAAACACATTTACTAAATGTAGCCACCATATTCCAGTACCATAAACACATGTCACATGAAGACACAATTCACAAAACACAACCCTCTGTACTCATAAATCTAAACACATTTTTCCT
>NW_005187422.1:3600807-3613389 GCF_000239375.1 Pundamilia nyererei
GTGTACCTCTGGTGCAAATTACTGACCTCTGTCATCATTTTAAGTGGGGGAACTTGCACAATCGGTGGCTGACTAAATACTTTTTTGCCCCACTGTAACTTCCACGGAGTGGCGAACTCGTGGGGTGTTTGAAAACAATGTGCTGGGAGTCAGGCGTTCTCGCCGGCTCTAGTGAGCCTCGACCTCCTGGTCAACTATCAAGCTGGTGGTGTAACAGATATCTCTGAAAATGTGGGAGCACTTTTGCAAGTAGGTGATTTCTTGGTAAATCAAGCAGATATTTGAAGTTTACACATCTACATTCTCGTCTGAATGTTTTCCTATTTATTTTTGTGAGACAGGAAGAGTAATATTTCAAACTTTACTTGCAGTTTTGGCTGCTCTCTTTTGCTATTGCCTCATTTTAATATTGGATGAAATGCATTCTAGCATATTTGGCTGCACCAAGTCCACAGAAGTCACCACCAATGCATGCTCAATAGAATGGGCAGAGCAAGAGCACATCCGGGCATTTTGTGCGTACTTGACTTGATGTGTACTTTGAATTGGAACAGTACTTGGGCTGTGACTGATGATGTCCACGAGAACACAAGTACACACAAGTACACACAACTATGCATGCTGAAAAACAGCCAGAGTCAAGGTATGAGGGAGACGACTTGCCCATCACTGGGGGCAAGATCACTGAGCTAGTTAAACAACTGCTTGGTGGCCGAGCCCCAGAGGTGGACGAGGTTCACCCTGAGTTCCAAAAGGCTCTAGATGTTGTAAGGCTGTCCTCATTGAAGTGCCTCTGAAACATTGTGTGGTGATCCGGGGCAGTGTATCTGAATTGTCAGACTGAGGTGGTGGTTACCATGTTTAAGAAGAGGGACTGGAGGGTGTACGGGTCAATCTATGCCCCTACTATCACCTACGGTTAAATCAGTGGGTAGTGTCCGAAAGAACAAGATTGCGGATACTAGCAGCAGAAATGTGCTTTCTCCGAAGGGTGGCTGGCCTCTCCCTTAGGGAAAGGGTGAGGGGTGTATTCATTTAAAAGGGGCTGAGAGTAGAGCCACCTTAGTGTCAAAGGAGCCAATTGAGTTGGTTCGGGCATCTGATTTGGATGCCTCCTGGGAGAGGTGTTCCGAGCATGTCCCACCACAAGGAGGCCCTGGGGCAGACCCAGCACACACTGAGGGATTACATAGTCTTGGCATTCTGCCATAAAAGCTGAAGGATGTGGCTGGAGAGGGGGAGGTCTGGGAACTCTCTGCTTAGGCTGCTGCTCATGCGACCCGGGTCCAGGTGAGTGGAAGAAAATGGATGGATGGATAGAAAATGGATGGATGGAAAGTCATTTGTCTGACCATCTTCAGCAGCTCTTTCATAGAGTTTATAGTTCTCTCCTTCCTGATGTGTCTTCTGTCTTTTTCCATCTTTCCAGTGGGATAGTTGCCTCTCTCTCTAACTTTGATGCAGTCTCTCACCTTGGTGAATTTTGAATTCTACCCTTTTCACTGAGTTAACATCACAGTTACAGATATATCTGACTGCTCAGGTGGAGGCTGGATTTCAACCAGGTGAGAGGTGTTTTATAGCAAGCTATTCCATCATGCAAACCTAAAATCTGTATTAAAGCTGACCTGTACAATGTGCAGAAAAACACACAATTATGTACAATCAGATCGCAACGTATGTGCATGTTGGATTTCTACAGTAACTGTGTCACGTTTAAATGCACACAACGTGACTGTTTTTCTGTTTCCATGTAACTCTATTTTTTCGCCTGAGAATTATATACTGGAATATTAAGACACTTCCGATCGTTCTAATTCCCATTAATGGTAGCAATTGACAGACATGTCATTGTTGTTTTATAAAGATATGAGAAAAGAATAAAAACAAACTACATGAAAGTGATTTGTGGGATTGCAGAGCTGTGTGACTGCTCTTGTGTTCATTATCGATGGATTTTTACAATATGACTACAATTCACTGCATATCTATCTGCTCACTTAAAAAAATATCTTGATTGCCTGAATGTGTTTTGTATTGTGGCTCCCCTGCAGGTTCTCAAAGGGAATCTAAATACATATTTAATGAGGTCATCTGCAATAATAACTGTGTCCATGGGCCAGATTTACTAATGCTCTCCACAACGGCAAAGCCATCTTTTGGCATGAAAAAGCTGTTGCTGGAATGGAATGATGAGGTGCAGCATCATTTGAGACTGAAAGGCATGAACACAGCAGGTATTTTGTTGACTGGCAATGTTATCAGAAAACTGTGTAGATGTGATGGATGGCTCAAAGCTCAGAGTACAGTGGTAAAACTTTGGCTCAGTCCTATAACTCACTCAGTCCTCATTATAACAGAGAGTCCCTTTCTGTGCTTCATTAATATGACTAGTGTTTTATTGAAAGCCAGCATAAGTGTTTTTAGTCACATTTCTGCACAAAGAACAGTACATAATTTAAATGTCTCTGTACGTCTTTTCTCAGCAGTGCACACACAGCGATTTTCATGTAGTTTCTTTTTTTTAACTTCTCTCTATCAGTTATACTGAAATGTCCATCAAAATGCAGCTGTTAATGTGACTGTGTTAGTGTGTCACAATTTATACTAAGTACTTGCAGCCCCACGCAGCTTGCAGAAAAACAAGAGTGATGAACATTTGCAAACACAATAACAGTAATTTTATGAACACATCCATCCTTATCTTTATCATTATCATTGAACCGTATACCAACTGTCACAGGGCGAGAGGCGGGGTGCACGCTGGACAGGTTGCCAGTCTGTTGCAGGGCTTTCATGAACACAAAAACACAAAATAATGTTTGATGCTCTCCTTCATGTTGCATAGGTGAGCTGTTAGACAGAGATTTCAGGTTCTCGTGGTGGAATAGTTTGTCAGATAGTGCTCATCCGTATTAATTCTGCACTCCACTTAGTACTCAGTCCTCTGGATCCCAAACACAGTTCCAGAAATTTCTAAAAGACAATTTCAATTTCAATTTATATAGCATTTATATACAATTTATATATGGTAGACTGGCTGCCCCTGGTTGGGTCCGGGGCGGGCGTGGGGTTCTGGGGATGCTCCGTCTCCAGGCTGGGGCCCTGGCTGGGCATTCGGGGCTTGGGTCCTGGTTGGTATGTCGCCGGGATTGAGGGCGGGTGGGTTTATGGGGGCTCAGCCCTGGCGCAGGGTGCCGTCAGTGCATCGAGCCACCTGGGGGGCTCTTCAACTGGTGGGGGAGGCTGTTATATCTTACAGGAGGTCTCCTTTCTCCAGGAACTCACTCTGCAGGTGGGGGAGATATAGGAGAGTGGAGGAAGAACTCAGCCTGGGTGTCTATGGTCTTGTGTAGTCTGGAACAGCGGTCCCCAACCCCCGGGCCTCGGACCGGTACCGGTCCGTGAGTCGTTTGGTACCGGGCCGCGAGAGTTGAGGCTCAGGTGTGAAATGTATGGTTTTCAGGGTTTTTATCGGTTTTCAGCGTTATTTTGTTATCGTTTTTATCGTTAACTCTGTTTTCCTGGGTCTTTTCACGTGTGTTATGAATAAATCTTCTTTTTTTCGGTACCGGTACTAGTTTTATTTTGCTGTATTTGTCTTAAAGGCCGGTCTGTGAAAATATTGTCGGGCATAAACCGGTCCGTGGCGCAAAAAAGGTTGGGGACCGCTGGTCTGGAAGATGAGTGGATGACGGGGTGGGTGTTTTCTCTGTGGTGGGGTCGGGTGGGCTGTCCCGGGCTCTGTGGGGCCTTAAAGCACTTGTTGCAGGCTGCTGAGTTTGCATCTTTTGCTGTGAAGTACAGCCAGACTTTTGACCGCTTCGCCTTGGGCATTTTTAATCTGTAGCTCTGCTCTAAAAGAACGTACGTACCTGGCCCCGCCTACTATCCTCGGAAACGTAAAATGATTGGCTAGAATCTAAAGTGTATCACAGCTCAGGAAAAAAAAAAAGCACTGAAATAAAGCACCGAAATGTGCGCTGCTTTTCGGTCTGGTTACTACCGTTTATTACCATGGGAAGCAGAGCTTTCAGCTGCTCTGCTCCCAGGCTGTGGAACTCTCTGCCCCCTGAAATAAGAAATATTGGTTCTCTCCCCCAGTTTAAATCCCAACTCAAAACTCATCTGTTCAAATCTGCATATTCACTGTGAATACACTGTTTGTTCATTTTATCTTGTGCTTTATTTTATTGTTCTTATTCTGCCATTGTTTTACTAATTGTTTTATCCTATTGTAAAGTGTCCTTGGGTGACTTGAAAGGCGCTCATAAATAAAATTTATTATTATTATTATTATTATTATTGTTTATGAAAGAACCGGTGCCATCATGGCATCCGGTACCCATCCCTAGACGGAACACAGACAACCTGACAAAACCTCAATACACACAGGTGATCAGGGGATGTGGAAACACATGGGTAAACAGCTGACACAAATTAACATAACAATGTCACAGGGGAAGAGTAAAACTACAAATACTGAACAAAGAAACACAAGACTTTCAAAATAAAACAGGAAATATGGAGAGATGTAGACATGACAACACAACCTTGACCACATGAAACACGCAAACAGGAAACACATGACATACTGACACAGAGGAAAACAACAGACTCACACAAGGGGACATAGATGGAAACCTAAACTAGAATAAAACTCAACTAAATCCTAACTGATAATGGCAACACAGAAACTAAGCATATATTCAATATAACACATATAACACAACATAAGTCGCCTTGAGGCGACTTATGTTGTGATTTGGCGCTATATAAATAAAATTGAATTGAATTGAATTGAATTGAATAATATAAGAAATCAAAAAATACAAAATGAACTCAGAATTCTGGGTCACAGACCCAGCCCCTGACATGGGCATTGTAAAAAGACTTTGAATGTTACCTACATTCTTGCAGAAGTTCAATATGTAGTCCAGAACATAGCAGGAGTCGTAAAGAAAGAAAAAGACAGTCCCAGGAAAATAAAACTGTACCCAACCTTAATGTTAGGTCTCTGCATACTCCTCTCTTTTTTTTGTCATGGCTGTGGCAATATCGTTTGAGCTGGGGGAGTTTTCATTCATGTGAGCAGGGCACGATCAGAGGGCTTGTCATTCACCTTGGATGGAGCCGGTGTTTAGGGCTACCGATAGCCATAATCATACCAATCCACACAAACCCCCCTCTGCCTGGGCTCTCTGCTGCCAAGGGCACAGATTACCACAAAAAAAAAAAAAAAACAATTTGGAGGGGCCGGGGCGTGCTGCGACCATTGGTGTCAGAACGGATATGAAAGGCAGGTTCTTTGTTCTCTCTGATATTTATCTGGCAGAGGCCGAGCAGGAGAAGAGATGTGGCCACAAAGACAGGTCTCCCAGGTCGACTGTGTGGTATTAAACTGATCTATGCATGCATCCAAGGGAGATAACACCACACACTGCAAATCTGCTCAAAAGAGAAAAAGTGGTGCCCAGATATACATTGAGTGGAAGGTCTGCCAAAGACAGCACTTCTTAATAAGGGATGTATTCAAGGACTCTTCTAAATAAATAGATAAATGTTTCTTATAAAAAAGGAAAGACTCCTGTTCTTATATACCTTTAAAAAGTGACATCAGTACAATAATTAAATGAACACGTTACTGCATTTACATTTCATTAGCGTAATTCATGAACTAATAATACCTTCTAGATTTTATTGTCTCAAGGCAAATCTTTGCCTTTTAGTGTTCATCTGAAGCCTTGCACATTAATTAAACTTTTAAAAAAAAGTTTTCAAAGACTTGTATGGCTGTACAAAAGTTTGCACTACACCAGGCTGTTTGTGAAGCAGATTACCCTTGACTGGCTGCCTGTAAGTCTGGACAGACTGCAGTCCCAGCCTCACTGGCACCAACGCAGAGAGAGAGCATGTCAGCAGCAAGGTGAAAAAGTAGCACTTACATAAAAGAGAGCAAGCCAGAGCGAGCCTCTCCATGCTTCTCCCATTCTCTGCCTCCTCTGGGTTAAACCTACGAGATCAATCCACAGCTGTGAAGTAGGTAGGGCACCTTGAAAATGCTGCTATTTATTTGTTTGAAATGTTCCTTTCCTTTCTAGTCCTCTTAAGGCCACTGGGGATTCCGCCATTGATTTCCACTTCAATAACTTGACCCCTGACCTCCAGAAGGGACGTGACGTCCCTCAGCTGACTACTCACAGCCAGGTGTAGTGAGGGAAATCTCCAATCTTCTGTTGTACAGTCTCATTCATTTACAGAATTTAAAGAGCTTTTTCACTTAGGTTAATTACAATCTCTATTTGAGTCCACAGTAAGAGTGTAGCGGGCTGGCGGAGACTCACAGCTGTTTCATGTTTTTCCAAACGCTCAAAAGGCCAGTGACCTCTATTTCAGCTGTGAACCCTGGATAAGGGAAAAAGAAAATTGAAACATTTACATGCATCTTGTAGACTGAGATAATTTTTGAGTAGCCACATATCTCTTCTGACGTGCATCTGTTTCAGTCTGCAGTCTCATCTTGCTACGTGTAAATGCTGTTTGAGGAGTCTTTTGCTGTTTACAGATGGACTCCCTCTCTGTAATGAAGTCCGCACCACCTGGAGGGAGGCTGTCAGCCACAGGGATCACCCAGCTCTGCAATCTTTGAAAATTGTGTTAGCGCACACGGAAGTCAAGATCAGCGCAGAATACAGAGGTTGGGCTGTATAACGCATCAATCAATATTGTCTTAATTATGCAGAGCTCACTCCTATTGTGGGATCACACTCAGAAAGAAGAACATCAATTTGCACAAGTTATTGTTGTTTCTTCAGGGAGTTGAGACAGCAGAGTTTAATAATGGCACAGCAAAGGCATCGTACATGTATTGTTTGTATCAACGTTTCACTCTCAAAAGACAAGAAAGGTAGAGGAGCAACAAATCAACAACACTGATGCCTCTGTGGGGTGAAGAAATTGAAATTGAACCAACATGAAATTAAGTTTGTTTCATAATTTATTGAAAAAGCACATTGACAATAAAGGCAAGTAATACTTAACAATATGCTGAAATGGTTTTAATTTTTGTTTAATTTCTTTATAAATTATCTTTCGATTTCATTTGATAAATTAAGAAAGAAATTTTTCAACATCTACAGTTTAGATGATGGCAGTTATGGTGATGTGTGCTCATGTTACAAAGTGCAAACCATTTGTTTATGCAAACGGTTGAAGCAGGAAATGCACTTTGACCTGATCTACGGCAAAAAGAGCCACTGGTGTGCAAATGTAAACACAGCAAAACAAATTAAATTCAGAATGCATGCATTAGAATCCATTGTTTTGTTTTTGATAAATTAATTGTATCTTGAAGAGGAGAGGCTCCTGTTTTTAAAATGTTTTACTCTATAGTACACAGCATTTAGCAAGCTTTTTGCGTAAACGGTGATGGCTATGTATCCTGTTTGTTATTATAGCCAAATACGTTACCCAAGTTATGCGTACCTAAATGTGTATGCTGTAGCTGATACTGCATAATACGTATAATTTTACAATCCTGGAATAGAACAGGATGGTAATAATAACTGAAGGAGCTGTAGTAGTTTAAATGATTCTCTTCAGTGAAGAGTGTGAGTAGAAAGAAACAGAAAGTTCAGGGATAAATTGAGCGTTATTCTAAACCTAATACTTTTATACTTAGTCTTCCATGAGGTTTTTGTATTTTTATGAGTTTAAATCCAGTACAGTGACATTTTTTACTGATCATTAAAAAAAAAGTCTGCAAAAGGGAAAAAAGTGTGCTTCCATTTGTTAAGATAATGATGAATTCTCTACATTTAATTCCACTACTTGCAGACTCTGTCTTTCATGCCCTCAGTGTTTGTGGAATAATTTTTTATCTGCCAAATAAAAGTGCACATAAAGACAATAACTGACTGCCAGAAATATTAGCTTGAGATTCACATTTACAAACAATGGGATACAAGAATATCCAGATGCGCCAGTCCAGAAAAGCGTCAGGAGGCTCGAACACAAGCTGTGTGTTGAGGTGAGTCCAACTATATCCAGCTGTTATCTCTTAAGCACTAGCTCAGGCTGTGGTTGGGAAGGATCCCAACCCTTCACCATGCAACACACATTACAGTGCCCCCTGCAGGTATTCAGACTGGGCCCCATGGGATGTCTAGTGATCTTCCTCAAGTTCCCTCGCCAGGCTTGTTGGGACCTATCCCAGGCAGGGTGAACTGGTCCCTTGTTCTCTTTTCTGTAAGGGTTGTCTGAGTTGTTCTGCATCTGACCACTCACCCAGGACCAATTTTGCCTTGGGAGACCTTACACGGGCAAAACGCCCTGACATTGATCACATAGGTGGCTGTCCTTGTATCCCCTCAGTTTGCTGCCTGTACATTGGAATTTTTATCAGTGGACAAGAAGATTGCTTTATGTGTTTGGGGTGCTTATTGTTGTTACTGGGTGCATTCAGTTCTTTATTACTGTATTTCCGATGTATACTTCCAATCCAGCTAAAATATTTTGGTTAATTATGATTCCGATGGGTGACGCTCAGGCACTGGATGGAACAGCTTTGGGTGTGCTTTAGTGCAAGGACAGCCTGCAGAGTGTAGCTACGCTAAACCGAAGCGCTTGTGTTTTTGTATTTGCAGATGAGCACGAGTAGTGTGAGGATGTATAGGCAGAGCGATGTAGATATATAAGAAATGTATTAGAGTAAGGTACTGTCAATGTAAACACAATGCTCATGTCAGATTTTGTGGTTTACATAATATACCTGAATTTGTGTGAAACGGGATATTACTTCGCAGATGGTTAATACGGGGATCGAGAGAGTAGTCAGTTGCTACGTTACTAGTTGGGTGAGCATGCGAGTGTGCAGAATATTGTAATATGAACATTGGCAGGGAAATAATGAGTAAATGAGTACTTTAGCACATGTTCAGTAGTTACGTGAAAAGTTATCCTGTGTGTTTTAGTGCAGGGACAGCCTGCAGGGTGCAGCTACACTAAACAGAAGTGCTTGTGTTTTTATATTTGCAGAGCAAATGAACAAGTAAAGAGAAACGATTCTAAACTCATGCACGCCTGGAAGTGTCGTCTGTCCAAGTGTGCAACAACAAGCTGTCTGAAAATGGAATATTTAGACAACTTAACTGTATGAAATACAATACCTGCACCTAGACTACCTCTAGCAATAGCCAGTGGTTGGCTTAGTTCACCAACATGTATGTCTTGCATTATCAAATTTTACGAAAAATAATTTTGTATTTGTTTATCCAGTGAAAAATAGCACAGAAAACAGAAGTAACAGTAACAAAAGTAAGGTCACTTTCTCTCACTACTGCTGAAATTTCCCCATCATGCAGCCAATAGAGACTCACACAATTTGAATGAATGAAGCAAAATTATTAGTTTATTAAAAGAATGCAACACTGTGTTTTTAGTTATAAATTCAGTCGAATAATCTGTCTTAATCTTAAAAAACAAAGGTGGATTTTACTGCTATTCAGGAGAGTCTATATAGATTCATCGCTGTGGTCTACAACCAAATATCTCTATGATTTACCATAATGGCTTTAGTGGCTTTAGCTTCCTGTGCAATTGAATGGATTTCCCTTAAAATGTCTCTGCTATCAAACCTCCTGGAGCTGTCTGTGTCACAGGCTGGGTCTCCGACCCAGCACTCTGAGTTTTCTTTGTATTTTTTGATATGTTATTAGTTTTTGTGTTATTTCCTATTTTGCCTTTATAGGCAGTTATTGTTCCTGGGTTTTCTATGTTTTGGGGTTTGGTATTTATTCATCACGTATTAGGTCTGTTAAGTTGTGTTGTCATGTTTAGTTTTAGTATTTCCTGTTTTATTCTGACAATGTCATGTGTTCTCTGTTAATTGTATTTAGCTTTTCTCTCCTGGTCCTGTCATTAGGTTTTTTGGCTGTCAGCTGTTTCCCCATATGTTTCCACTTCCCCTGATCACCTCATGTCTGTATTTAAGCCTTTTGTTTTCTTCATGCCATGGTCGGGTCGTCTGTTTATTCTGCCCTAGTTCTAGCCTGGTTCTGTTTATTTGACCTCAGTCTTAGTTTCGGTTTTCGTCTGTTATGTATTATTAGTCTTAGTCATGGTCTTTGCTTGTTATTTTCCACCACAGTCATAGTTTAGGTTTTGGTCTCAGTACCGTTTTAGTATTTTGTTTCTTAGTGTCTTGTCAGTTTACTTTGGTTTCCTGGTTTACTTCTGCCGTCATCTAATAAAGCCTCACCTTTCTGTAAAACCTTACTACTCCTCATCGTCATCTGCTTTTGGGTCCTGTTTCCACACACATCGGTGCACCCCGCCGTGACAGACTGGTCCAAGAGGCTTTATTGGAAATACAGTACAATTATTGCAACAGTAAAAGCTTGAAATTTCACACTGACTTAGGCTACGTCTGAACTAATCGGGATAAATTTGAAAACGCCGTTTTCTGTCTAAAAAAGCTCTGTGTCCACACTATCTTTTTCAAGGGTTTCTGACCAGTTGTTCATCCAAACTGAAATGATCGAAAATGCTACATTCCTGTATTGTGCGTGGGTGAACTTTCAGACCTGCATTATTTCTGTCTGAAATGTATTTACTTTCCAGCGCTTTGAAATATCGCGGCAAAATGTCGAGGAAAAGCACCACGTTTTTTAAATGGACTAAAAATGAGGTGGAGTTGTTGCTGCGAGTAACACGAAAGTACAAAGTTGTAAAAGCAAGTGAGAATTAAAGAATTTAAAGAAAAGCTATCTGGAGCAGGTACAAACTGATATTAATCTTTAATAGGGCTGTCAAAATTGAGAGCAAACAAAACAACTGCTGTATAATGCCCTCTGCTATCTTGGTTTAATTGGTCACATGACTGCATCATATGACTAAAACACATCATTTTTAAAAAAGTCTCTGTTTACGCAGTCTACACTGGACCGCGAAAACAGTGTTTTCAAATGTATCCGCCGTGGAGAGCGTTTCCAAAAAGCTCCATTTGCCTTGACCAAAAACGCCGTCTCGGTGTGGACAGAAGGTCAAAACGGAGAGAAAAAGATGCATTTTCAAACTAAAACGTATTAGTGTTGGACATGGCCTTACATCCTGTTTGGCTTATCATGAGAAGTATTCAGTCTTGTTTGCAAGCACTGCTGGGGAAACAAAAGGCTTTTAGCTTTTTATTCAGATCACATACATGTGGAGGTGCCCAGGAGAGAAGACAGTGAGCCTGGTTATTCAATCAGATAGTAAATGGATGGAATATTATTTATATAACACGTTTTCTAAAAGGCTCATTCACACCTGCATTACTGCATTGGGGACAATTTGGTATTCAGTCTCTTACCCAAAGATTCTTCGACATACAGACTGTAGTCGCCAGGGATTGAACCACCAACCACCCTAACATCTACCACCTGAGTCTAAGGAGCTTGGAAAGAAAAGTGTTTGGACTTCTTTAAGTTTCTTGAAGACGTTTCACCTGTCATCCGAGGAGGTTCTTAAGTTATAGGAGCAACTGGTGGAGTGTCCCAGATTTTAAGAACTATGGGAGTTTCCCCCCCAAGAGGGTCATGGACCACCTATTGATCCTCTAACTAATCACACAAGCCAAGGTGTGAAAACGGGGTCACAATTAGCCATGGTTTCAGGTGAACACACTGTGAAATCTGGCCCCACCCTATCATGTGACTTATTGAGGTCAAATGGCCCAGGATGTGAGTGGGCGTTAAGGCGTCTGGGAAGGATCTCAAAACTGGATTATAGATGTCATAAGCCACCACCTCTGTTCAAAGATGGTTGTTCACAGTAGATATAGGCTCATTGGGCCCAACACTCTAAAGGCACGCCATAGAAAAGCCACCTCGACAGAACAAGACTCCATCTGCATCTAAAGGAGAAAGTTCGCTCTTTCAAGGACGCTAATGTTCACATTTTGGACAGAGAAGACAGATGGTTTGAAAGAGGATTGAAAGAAGTCATCTATGTCCACTGGAACTTTCCAAAGTTTTCCAAATGATTGCTGACATGCTTGTGACACAATTAATTGACATCTCTAAATTGTGGTGTACACTGCTGTAGTGGAGTGGGAATACATATACTTCATCGTATGTGTTCTGTGTGTGGAGAACTGACGCCTGCATAGCTGGCTTTGCTGTCTAACACTACTGGTACCAAATACAGTGTTCAGTAGAACAATGGATGATTTGACCAGTGTCCAGAAGGTCAGCAGAGACAATGTCATGCTATCGGCAACAGTTTCACATCTGGAAAAGCTTGGCTGTTACAGCACACCCCACCTCCCTTCATTTCTTATTGTGGGCATACAAAGCAGTGGACCAAAATAGGGTGTAATTGTGAGTGAGAGGGATGGGCGTGTTATTTTAGCAGAGTCACACAGTAGACACCTGCTTTTTCTCTCCAAAATACACTGGCTCTGTCCCATCTGGCTTCAGGCTTTGAGTGGTTTACTGAACAAATACAGAGAGACATAAAATCCTACCTTTCTGCGCCTCACCCCCGCCCCCAAACCCCACCACCCCCCACCCATATTCCCAAATCACCCCAGCTGTCCATCTC
>NW_005187422.1:3613782-3616141 GCF_000239375.1 Pundamilia nyererei
TGTGTGTCTCGGGGCTGATACAACGGATAGAGTATGATGAAGGGGTGATGAGTAGGTGTTCACGATGATGGCACGAGATGAATCGCAGAGAGAAAAGTGACATCCGTAACCTCAATAATCATGTCAGTGGCACAGCAGGGGAGCAGAATTCAGCTGGCTCACTGAATAGACAGCTTAATCGCCCAAATAAAAATCACTTACCGCGGCCCTCCACGCCTGTGCTAAAAGGATTGGGAAAGGAGAAATGAGGTAACCCGCCACTTCATTGTACCGACCACGCCTTCAACCTCCGCTCCATCCACCCGCGGTCTAACCACTTGAATACCATCTGCTTGTTGGCGCACTAGAGAGGGGTCAGAGCTGGGGCATCTGAGCAGCCAATTTTGGCACTTTAAAATCTCTCCAAGTACCAGCACTCTTTCTCAGTCACATCTCACGCGCACACAGGCGAGGTAAGTGAAAACTGCTAATCACCGTAGCAGGGTGCTCACTTTAAAAGCCAGGCGAGGATGCCTGTCAGTCGGAGGGGCAAGCGAGTGGGGGCCGGTCTCAAAGTCGAGAGGAAATGAGTCGATGAGTCTGCCCCTGTGTTTTTCCCCATCAGCCCCTGTTAAGGTTTGAAGGGTCAATCAGCTGTCCTCCAATCTTTTTTGAGCCTCTCCTCTTAAATTCTGTGATGGCTGCTGTTTGAAACATGAACACAGAAAATGTTGAGCACATCAAAGGCTTCGCTCTCTCCCTTTTTCTCTATCTCACATCATCTGCCTCTCTGATGTGTGCGAGAATGAGTGTGTGCATGCGAATGTGTGCGTGCGTCTGTCTACGCACAGACAACCCGAGAGGAGGACTGTTGCCCCTGGGGTTCAGATCTGATCAAAGCAGAGTCTGTCAGTTTGCAGGTACACAAACAGCCAGTCTGTACACACTCTGCACAGAACAGAGAGGGAGAGAGAGTAGGCGAGAGACACCAGCACAGAGCGGGAGAAAGAGGTTTGGGTAGAGTTGCAAAGATCAGAAAGCATCACGCTGTCTTAAATCGGGGTTATGTGGAGGTCAGAAAGCCTCAGTGAGCACTGCTCCTCACTCGCATCCCTATACAAGAGCAACCAAAGGGGACTGAGTTAAAGTCTGGACTCTGTCAACAGGGACAAACTGTTGCTTGGCTAAAAAAGACGAGACTTTCTCATCTCAGCCTTAAAAATTACCCTGAGGTTTGTAGTTGACGAGGTGTCCAGCCAGTCACGGTTGTGCGGTTCACTGCTGCATGATATATTTTATTTGAAGTTAATTTAGCTCTGATCCAGTACTGTCAAGAAACATATCAATGTCCTGGATGGCTATCAGAGGAGAAATGGAGCATTTCATTCACTCGGGCATTCCTAAAACTTGCCCGAGTGGATGAGGTTTTTTTTGGAACATTGGATGAGTTCCAAAAATAGGAACTCATCCAATGTTAGTCAGAGTTTAGCAGCTTATAAGAGAGGGGAAATGACACCAAGTTTAAAGTGACAGAAAACATTTACTCTGACAGAGGTCGTGGCCTTCCAGTAAAGTCAGTACAAACCATATAAAACAGTTTATTCCTTGTAGTGTGGAAGATATACAAACGAAAATACCACAAGCAAAACTTTATTTTTGCCCCCTGTTGAGTAAAAACTGGCTTCCTGTTCTTTTAGCTTGCTTTTGAAATATTGGCTGTTTCAGTCTCTATGTGATCACCAGCCAGCTGCTAACTTTGCTGGATAGGCATTAAACAGACCATTATCAGACCTTTCTCGTTATTGGGAGTCAGGAGACTCAATCGACAGTTGTGGGCTGTGGTACAAAATACATTAAAATAAACTACGTTTGCACTAAAACACCCCACGTAGCTAAATAAAAGTAAGTTGAGCTCTTTTCCCTCTTTTTTTCTGGTTTCTTATTACAGAAAACCACTTTCCTACTATAGTGATTCAAACTAGAGAATGCTTTAAACAATTGTTAGTGCAGTGTTAACTGCTATTGTAATTTTATGTGTTAATTTTATCATCAAGACAGAGAAGGCATGGGCATGAGTTAAATGGTGAACACATAGGATATCAAGTAAGGTAAAAGATGAAGAAGAAAGCATATTTAACAGTTCATGTTCATGATGGGAAAATGCAGGTGAATTGGTGAGGGGAACTGACAAGGTGTTTTGTGTGTCCTCCGGACAGAAGAAAGGAGACCAGGAGACTTGGTGGTGGAATGAAGAAGAACAGGAAAGTATTCAAAGGAAGACATTAGCAAAGAAAAAGGGTAGGCAATGAGTATTGGGAGATAGTAGGAAAGATAAAGGAATTATCATAGATAATTGGCAAACCTTCTGGAGGAAACCTGG
>NW_005187422.1:3617798-3621968 GCF_000239375.1 Pundamilia nyererei
TTCCTGTTAAAGGGAGTTTTTCCTTCCCACTGTTGCCAAAGTGCTTGCTCATAGGGGTCATATGATTGTTGGGTTTTCTCTGTATCTATTATTGTACGATCTACTGTACAATATAAAGCGCCTTCAGGCAACTGTTGTTGTGATTTGGCGCTATATAAATAAAATTGAATTGAATTGAATTGAATAAGGGAAAAAATTGTAGTGAGCAGTGTGTGAGTCTGGACAATAAGGAAGGTGACTTGTATCATTTAGGTAGACAGAGAGATCGAGCTGGAAAGGATGTGCAGCAGTTTAGGGTGATGGGATAGTGATGGAGATATACTAACGGATGAATTGAGTGTGTTTAGAAGGTGAAAGGAATACTTTGAAGAGCTGAGAAAAGGAGATTGAGGAGACTGGATAGAGAACAGTAAGGCGACGTTCATACTGCAGGCGAAAGCGCGTCAAATCAGACTTTTTTGACCCTATGCGACCCATATCCGATCATGGACTGACAGTCTGAACAGCACAAATCCGATATCTTCAAATCCAACCTGGGTCACTTTCATATGTGGTACTGAATCCGATACATATTTGATGTTTTAGAAAGCGACTGCTGTTTGAATGGTCAGGTCGCTTTAAATCCATCTTTTACGTCACTGACACGAGACAGACGCCAATTATCAGCACCAGAGAAGCGCCCGAGAAGACATCATGAACGGTTCCTGGCCATCCAGTGTTAGTGAAACTGTTGGGAAGACAGCGTTGGAGAAACATGAACATTTTATTTGTACTGTATAATCTGCAGATTCTGACAGAAATCTGCAACTATCCTTTGAAGCACCGCTCCTCTCTAAACAGCAATAAGGATCATTATTAGGCCATATGTAAATAACAAAATAACTTTATAACTTAAAGCAAAACTGGAAAAGGTAAAGTCCAAAACAAGTCTTCATATTAACAACCATCAGTCAAACAATACTGTTTGCTGTGGGTCTAAACAGAGCGCGTTGTGTGTGATGTCTTCTTTTGCACATGCGGGCCGCTTTGAGGGTTCACACTAGAGCTTGTCAAATTTTATCTGTAGTGTGAACAAGCAGACAAAAAAATCGGATTTGATCAAAAAATCGGAATTGAGCATTAAGACCTGCAGTGTGAACGTAGCCTTAGTGAATCAGAAAGTGCAGTGAATTAGTAAGGAAGCACTGATGGCAGCTTTGAAGAGGATAACAAATGGGATGACATATCTATTGAGGTATGGTGATGTCAAGGAGTGAGGACAGTGGACCACAGTCTTGGAGGATACCTGAGGAATGAAGAAGAAGAGCAGTTGTATTGATTTTCAAGACCAAGGGTGATGTGCAGAGCTGTAATGATCACAGAGGGATAATGAGCTACACCATGAAGGTATTGGAGAGAGTTGTTGAAAGACAGTTGACAATCAATGAGCAGCAATACAGATCCATGCAGACATAAAACACACTACAGCTATAATGTTTAATTTGATCGAAAAGTATAGAGGTCCAAAGGACTTATTCTGTCCCTCTTTGGATTGGTGATCTATAATAGGATGCCAAGACAGGAATTGTGGCACTGAATCATGAGTGGCAGCATGTGAGGCCAGTGCAGGACATGCCCATCACTGTGATAGTATGTGCTAGGGAAAAGCACTATTGGTAAATTTTAGCATGTTTTTAGAAGGCTGTGTTCTAAATCTCAGTACCAATTTGAAAATATACAAATGTGCACATACATAATGACAAGAAACATTTTGAATAATGGGTGCTTTGGTTTTTTGTTATTTTCCTTTTTATACAGCATCGCAGTGAACTTGAAATCAAATAATCAATATATGATCAAAGGCTTTTAGCTTTAATTCAAGGGATTTAGCAAAGGTTTTGTATTAAGAAGTCTTTACTCAGGCTCAGAACTAATTGGATAAAGCATAATTTTGTTTTTAATACTTGTTTGAAATTCCTTTACAGTCATTGATTGCCTGAAGTCTAGAACCCGTGGACATCACCAAATGGCAGAAACATCTTTTTAAGAACTCTGCAGACACTTTAGATGTTTTCTGTGAAATTCTAACCTGCCACGCTGTTCTTTACTGTAACCAGTGGTTTACACCTTGTTGTAAACCTTCTGTTTTTGCATTCATGAAGACATCTCTTTAATGTAGATACACATACTGTTGATAGTCTTCTTGATTTGGTTCGATGTATGTTTTTCTTAAGAATGAAAAACTTTTTATATTTAAAAATTTAAATTTTTATTGTTTTTTCAGCCTGAAGATGGCCTCGGTCGTCCAGATAATATAATTTAATTCATTGTGAAATACAGAGGGAACAGACCTCACCTGGCCACAAAAACTGACATAGTTGTCATTCAGTCGTTGAATTACTTTTTGTAAAAAAAAACAATTCATGCAATATTTTTGTTAAATTCCTTGAATTAATGTCAAATGTACTCAGTATCTTATTTATTAATGGAAATTATGTCTTTAATTTTGAAGGATACATTGGAAACCAGGATTTTTCAGATCTTGCGATATCCATGCCTAACATTTATAGTCTTGTAATACAGACATAACTGAACTAAAGGTTTTACATTAGCTGTCCCACATGCTACAGTATAGCACACTGTATATGCAGTTAATCGCTCCCCTGTTTTCTACTCTTTGTATCTGACCATTGACGCATCACTGACTTCATCAGCTCCAATGTCATTGCAGACGCATCTTCGGCAGCGAGACCGGTACGTCAATACTCCCAAAACGACGCACACACTGACTTTGCTCAGACTTACGAAGTAGCATTACATTTGGTGTGAGGCTAAAAGGTTGTTTAGATGAATTAAAGCGTCTAGCATTCCCAGCACGTAGCTGACAGCTATGTGTTTCTCAAAAGAGAAAAAGGGAAGGGTAAAAAAATGTAAGTTAAGGAACCAGAGAGGAGAAAATAGAGCACGTCAATTGGCTGGGAAAATGAGAAAGTTTGTCCCTGACGCCCCTGTCAGAATGAACGATTAAGATATCTAATATGATGTTTAAAGCTGTGGGGCAGGCGAACTGATAACGGCTCGATAAGGCCCCTCTCTTCGCTCATCCTCGCACGCTAATTAGCTTCTTGCATCTTTTCTGTTGGGGCGGATGGGGGTGCAGGAGGGGTATCTATTTAAAAAGCTTTTGAAGGAAGAAACAGGCACCTGCATCAATCATAATTATTTTACTCTTACTAAAATTAGCAAGAGACGAGGAACATGGTCTCCTTCAGAAAGAAGCAACGCAGAAAGAATGAGTGTAGGGGAGAGACAGAACGAAAGAGAGGGATGAGGTGAATCGATAAATATCACTCCGGCTGATTGGACCTAATTAGAGACACAGAGAGGCATTCTGGACGAGACTGGCTGGAATTGAGTTGGCCAAGTTGTCAGAGCCAATTAGGCCACGGTATTATTGCAGCAGAGAGAAAACACACAGATTAGATTAAGTTTTGTGTGCTTGTGTGTGGGGGAATGTGTGTGTGTGTCTGTGTGTATCACAATGAGGATGCTTCCAGGGAAACATAGCCAGGTGAATGTAACCATCCTCCTGCGGTGTGATAAACTATCATACAACAATAATAATAATCTCTTGCAGCTTATCACACTCACATGGGCACGCATCAACCCAACACTGCAGCTGTCAGCTGCTGGGCATGCAGCTGTGTAGATCTCCCAAACACACACTTTTACCGGGAACTTTGACTTATTGTGGCGTCAACTGTGCTTGTATTTCTGAATATGCTTGTATGCGTGACTGTGTGTTGTGCGCACGTCTGTACACGAGTTCTGTGCCAGTGTTTGATTCTGATGATTGCGGCTAAAAGTAATCACTTAATATCATGATGGAATCCTCAGAGTTTCCACTAACGCTGCTACAGTAAATCTGAAGGAGGATGAGAAAAGCTGTCCCAAGTTCAGCCAACTAAGCAGCACACAGCTCAGGTTTTGGCAGCAGGTAACATTTGTGTGTGAAAATATTGCTTTGCAATCTTGTGTTTTAGGTGGAATAGAGGAGTGTGTTGGTTCAGCCTGACAAATGGAGGCAAATTTAGGCAATTATTCCCAAATCCTCAAGCTGTTTTGGATTGTCTGGTGCAATGTAGCATGGTAGCACAACTCTGCCTTCAGCCTTCTACATTTAAAAAAAAA
>NW_005187422.1:3622129-3647083 GCF_000239375.1 Pundamilia nyererei
CAAGCACTGTTTAAATCATCAAAGTCTGAAGGACTTTCTCTTTTTTACCCTTCAGCTGTAAAGTTGATGGGGTACTGTTGTCCACCCCACCGGGGTTGGACACCCAAGTTTGCGAATGCGATAACTTGGAACAAGGCAACGTGGGATTTTGAAATTCATACAAATGCGTCTACTAAAAATCTCAGATGAGTTTCAGTCTCCGTGACCACAAACGCAAGCTCAAGAAAACAGCAGCAAACTGAAAATGCAAAAGCACACAAAACAAAAGGGAAGTTGAATAAAACACAATGGAAATAAACAAAAGCTCAAATGTTTTTGGGGAGACAATCAGGTGATTGAACAGCTGTGGAAGCTAACCGTAAACTGCTAATAGCAAACATGTTCACTAGTCAAAAGTTTGGACACACCTTTGTTATCGTGATCGTTTGTCCACCTTTGGAGATCCCCAGTCGAAACACTTCATGTTTTAGTGTATTTATCAAAGCATTGGATGATCAAAAATGAGCATTTACATGGAGACGTTTTGTTCAGGTAACCGCAGTCTGCAAAGAGTTAGCTGCAGCCAACTTTACAAAAGAGAGTAATCTATCTTAGCAGTTCCACATAGTTTAATATGAGAATGTGCATCTATCTGATTGGTTAAAACAGGTGAGGAGAAGTTATAGTTCCCAAATCCCATTCCTAATCCCAGGTAAAAATCTAACCCAACACCTCATTTACTGTTTGTTTGTTTTTTGTTGGTTTTTTATTTTATTTATTTCATTTTATTTTATTTTATTTTTTTCCATTTTTTAGAGTCTGACTGAAGGCATCAAAACTATGAATTAACACATATTGAATTATGTAGGGAAAAAAATAACTCAAAGCACGTTTTATATTTTATATTTCCAACATAGCCACCCTTAGCTTTTATTACTGCTTTGCACACTCTTGGGATTCTCTCGATGAACTTCATGAGGTTGTCACCTGAAATGGTTTTCCAACAGTCTTGAAGGAGTTCCCAGAGATGCTGTATCTCATCCCAAACCATCTCGGTTGAGTTTAGGTCAGGTGACTGTGGAGGGACCATGAATCTAGGGACCATCTGTTCACCTTTTTGTGTCGCACAAAGACCAAAGATGTCAAACTTGGACTCATCAGACCAAAGCACAGATTTCCACTGGTCTAATGTCCATTCCTTGTGTTTCTTGGCCCAGACAAATCTCTTCTGTTTGTTGTTTTTCCTTATTAGTGGTTTAGATTAGAAGGCAAGAAATTCCACAAATGAACCCTGACACGGCACACCTCCGTCCATCCATCTTCTTCCGCTTATCCGGGTCTCAGGGGCAGCAGCCTAAGCAGAGAAGCCCAGCCCTCCCTCTCCCCAGCCACCTCCTCTAGCTTGTCCAGGAAAGCACCAAGGTGTTCCCAGGTCAGCTGAGAGATATAATCTCCCCAGCGTGTCCTGGGTCTGCTCCAGAGCCTCCTCCTCCCAGTGGGACATGCCCGGAACACCTCACCGAGGAGGCGCCCAGGAGGCATCTTTGTCAGATGCCTGAACCACCTCAACTGACTCCTTTCGATGTTGAGGAGCAGCGGCTCTACTCTGAGTCCCTCCCGGATGGCTGAACTTCTCACCCTATTTCTAAGGGAGAGGCCAGCCACCCTCATTTCCGCCACTTGTATCCGCGATTTCGTTCTTTCGATCACTACCCACAGCTCGTGACCATAGGTGAGGGTAGGGACGTAGATCAACCAGTAAATCAAGAGCATCACTTTTATACTCAGCTCGCTTTTCCCCACAACGGACCAGTACAGCGTCCGCATCACTGCAGCTGCAGCACCAGTCCATCTGTCGATCTCCCGCTCCCTTCTCCCGCAACTTGTGACCCGGAGTGGGCACTCCACCCAACAAATGTATAAGGATCGAATGGCCCGTAGCTATGGGGAGTTTGGCCTATTGCTACGTCTTTTAAGTTAGTTAAAACTTAACTTGAATTGGCTAGATGCTGATATACCACAATCACAACTTTACTGACATCTGAATGCATGAACATATGACAGAGAGGGTGAGAACGTGCTGACTTAGGTGCTTCTCTGGCTGCAGCATGTTTAAAAATGAACTTGCTTGACAGTATTTTGTATTTGACTAATTTAAACTATCATAACAGTTACCCTCAAGCCTAAAACTGATGTTACTGTGACCAGTGGCAACACCAGACAGGAAAAAAGGTTCATAATTTGCAGTTTGGTATAAAAAATGAGACGTGAGCAATGTTTTAGAGATTGGAGTCACCCATTGGAATATACAGAAGCAAGGGTATTGTCAGCTCTTGCTAGGTCATGTTTTTGGTCATGTCAAACAAAATGTTGACAACAAGGAACTCTACCATAATTACACAGGCTAATTCAGAGTAATTCAAATACAAAGAACATGGACTTTAATCATAAAGCAGCTGAATTTAATTTTAATTACCTTGTGCTTGTAGCCACAGGTCCAGCATGTCACAAAAAGGCTGATTACAGATCCACTGAACAGACCCGGACAGCAGCAGGCTTTCTCTGATGATTTATTAATAATTAAAAAAAACAGCAAGAGATGGGAGCTAGTGAGGGGGTACCAGGGAAACTCTGCAGGTCCACAGATTTGCACAGGCGATCAGAGGGAAATGGGCAACATGTGGTTAAATTAACTGTCTTACTTGAGAAAGAAAGAAAGGTGGTTTGAGGTGCTGGGAGAAAGTTCTTCAGAGATTTCAGAGATGTTTGGGTCCGAGAGTGGGCAGGCTGGTGAGCAGGTGTCATTACTTGGCTGGCAAGTGACTAGGAGAAGAGAAGAGAGGCGAAGATGCTCACAGCAAACATTTAAAAGTTCTGGAAATACTTCAGCCCAGAGTTTACCATATGGCAATGACAATCTGGCAGGGGACCACTGAAACTTCCAACCTTCATATGTGCAGTGTGCTTGACTGAGGAATGAGAAACAGGTGTGGAAAGGTCTTACATCCCAGTAATCTCAAGTAACCTCAGGTAACAGACACATCTCAACATTAACTGCTTGGAGAGGATGACATACATCAGGCCTTCGTGATGGACCTGATGCAAAAAAACTACTACAGAGAGATAACAATTAGAAGGGGAGCATATATCTGTGATTGATGAAGTTCTGCATCAGATAACCTAGCCTTCACAATTTCCTGCTCAAAACCCAACTGACATAGTCTGGAAAGCAGAGTGGATAGCCAGCATATGCTACAGGCATAATGCAGCAAAGCATTATGCCTCGATGCTGGAAAACTATTCTAGATGGGTAGCTCATAATGCAGCTAAGAGAATAAATTATCAGTTATGAACAGTGTTGGGACTAACGCGTTATTAAGTAACGCGTTACAGTAACTACGTTATTATTGTGGTAACGAGCACAGTAACTAGTTATTATGCCAAAACCAGGAACGCGTTACTCGTTACTGGGATTTACAGCTGCCTCTTCTTCTCTCCCCCTCCCTCTCCTGTTTCTACTTCAATCATGAAACTGATCAATGATCAGCTGATCGGCTTTTCTCTCTTGTTTGTTTATCGCCCACTTCGCGCCAGAAAGAGGAAACCAGCGAATGTCGCGCTAAACAACAGCAGCGCGTTTAAGCTTGATCAGCTGTTGTTAGAATTTATTTAATATTAATTTCTAGTATCAGCTGATGTTTGCTGGAGCCACAGCTGTAAAGCTGCTGGTCATGATGTCAGTTTGGATATGTGGTGAGAGGGAAACATGAAGATGAAACCAGGAGATGTCCTTACTGAATCATCAGAGCTGAACAGGTGATGGAGAAACAGGTTTACCTTTTAGGTGACATGAATGAGTTGAAGGGAAGTTATGAACTGTTTCTGAGAGACAAATAACACCAGGATCCTTTTCTAAGTAGCTGACAGCTGGTAACTGCAGGTGCGGATCTAGCAAAGTGTTGCCAGGGGGGCATGTAGGGCATTAACAGGGAAAGGGGGGCACAAAGAAATACTTTTCTTTCTTATTCTCATTTAAAATGTCTCGCTTTTAGAAAATAATTATCTGAGTCTTATAACAAACGATTGATAGATTGATGCATATATACCATCAGAACAGTGTACATCACTGTCACAACAGTGTTTGTTTTCATTCAAAGGCTTTATGATTTTTCCTTTAATGGTGGGCCGGTCTCTACTCAAAATGCCCGGGCCAATTTTTTGTCCCAGTCCAGCCCTGTATGCAGCTCATCTGCAGTCTGGTGTTACCTACATCTTCCTATTCAGAAGGCAGAATTTCAGAGTTCTGAGTACAATCGAAAGCACCACAACTGCAGTTTTTGTGTTGGATGTAAAAGGCACGCATGACGCTGTGACGTAGGCTAGAATCATGGCAGCAGTCAACGACGGTCCAGGCGTGGGATTTCTCTCGTGGAAATATGCACATTATCTTTTCCTTTCTATTGGTAGGTGGCACAGTGCACTTGTGGCAAGTAAGCAAGCTAGAAGAGTGGCAAAGTTATGGAAGAAACACATTAACAAGAGAATTCTGAGTAAAACCAAAGTTACTTTCCCTAGTAACTAGTTACTTTGAAAGTAACGAGTAACTTGAAGTAACTGGGTTACTTTTGATAGAAGTAACTAGTAATGTAACTAAGTTACTAAATTAAAGTAACTTACCCAACACTGGTTATGAAATACTTTTATTAACAGTGATGGCTACTTAAGAAAGAAATCTGGAAATGATCAAGCACTTGTTCACTACTGAGTTCTGTGCCATTCATTACAAAAGTGAATAATATAATATATAAAATAGCTTTTGATGGCAGCTACTGTGCAACGTTTCCTGTTGTGTGAGCGGGATCCCCACCACACCTGGTATGACTTGGATTGCCAAAACTACTAATTAGTATTTCATTTGTGGAGATGTGACCAGCACAGTCTGTTAGTTAGCAAGAACATATTAATATATCATTTATATAATAAGGAATATATCAGAAAGTAAGTCACCACCACAGTGTAGTAAGTGCACAGTTTGGACTTGGCTGGACCACACAGGGCTTGGTGGAAGGAGAAGTAAAGTGTGAGTCTTTGGTGGTTCATCTACCCTGTTCCTAACCCTCTCCCCCTGCCTCCTCTTTGGATCATGTATTCCCTGCTCACTGTATCTGTCAACTCTACATCAGTGTCTGCTTCTTTGTTCTTTTCTTTTCTTCTTCATCTGCTTCCACCACTATTCTCTGTCGACATTGCCTCATCCCGTTCCTCCTCACTTGAGCCTAATCTCATAAACTGAAATCTAAGCTCTAACATAGGAAAATGAGCATAAACATGAATAAATTCTTTAGTCTGAATATTCATGTTTTTATTTCTTGTTTTTCTTTAGTGAAGTTAAAGGTGCAGTTGTTGTTTGTTTACAACATGTTAGTTTCACTGTAGTGCAGCATTTGACAATTAAAAGCTACACTTTAGCTATTAGCAGGGGCTCACGCTCAAAGTAGCCATTGTTTTTACTTGAATTCTTAAATCTCTCCCTGCATCTATTCTCTTATGATGTTAGTTACACCTTCCTGCTTCTCTTCCTCACTCTGTTGTTAGGACTGTTGTTCCTTCTGCCTTTTTCTATGCCTCCTGCTAGCAACAGCAGCTCCTTTTGACTGTGAATGCTCATTATTAGTTGTTGCTATTTGTTCCTACTATTAATGGTGACGCTGCAGCGGCAGCCCCGACAGCTAGCATTGAATAATATTTCCATTACATTTTGCTGCATCTATGTCAAGTTCTTTCTTCTATTTCTATTTCTTAGTGTCTCAGCTCCAATGTTTCACTTTTTTTTGCCCATCTTTATCACCCACTTCTTCCACACTGAACTCTGTTAAGTTCTGTGTTTCTGAGTTTGCTTATATTTCCAGTTTATGTTTTCTTGTCTGTTAGGTTGCTCTTGTGCCCTGTGTCACCTGTGAGAGTCTGTTGTATTATCTGTGTGTTCTTCTCCCTTGCACTCTGTGTGTCCCTCACTCTTCACGTCTTAGTCGTGTCTCGTTTCTTTCCCTTACCTGTTCCCCTGTTCCTCTGCTTTGTCTCCCTGTTTGTTTATCCCCGTTGCTGCGCTGTTTCCTGTTTTAGTCTGACAGCCACTCTTTCTGTGTTCAGTGTGTTCAGTTTTGCTTCCCTGTCTCTTTATGTATAATTCATTCCGGCTGTGTTTCTGCTGTGTTCCCACTTCCCTCGTTACCCTCACATGTGTGTATGGTGTCTGTTTTCCTTGTGTCCCTTGTCGGGTCTTCTGCTCTCCTCGTTTCATGTTCCGAATTTCCTGTTCCGTGTTCCATGTTCAGTATTTACTGTTTAGTTTTAGTTCGACCAGTTTAGTTTTATTAGTTAAGTCCCCGTTCCTGTTTTCCCTCTTGTTTTTATTTTTGTTTAGCCTTTGATCGGGTCGCCTTTTGTTAAAACCACTCTTGCCTTCAAGTGTCCACATTTGGGTCCTCATCCTCTCTCCTCACAATCTGCCATTGCAGATTGTTACAGTATGTTTGTAGTATGCAGATTATCTTTCCCCGTGGGCAGTGGCTGATCAGGTCTCATGAGGGAGAAAAAGAGGCATGCCGGAAAAGGGTATACAGTTTGGTACATTCCAGTATGCTGGGCCATTGCCAACCTGGCTAAAGAACTTTTCCACCAGTCTCCATCCACCATCCCTGCAAAAGGAAGATCACACTGCCAGCTCCCCAGATTCGACGTCGCCACTCAACTCACCTGTCTCAACACAGCTGTTCTGCCCACCGGGGATCCCGCTGGCTGGACTGCCAGAGGTTCTGCCATCCAGCCCACCAGCTCCCTCCTCTTGAAGGAAGCATTGCTCCTACCATCAGCACGCCATCCCTCAGCTAGACTCCTGTGGACTCACCCAGGCAAAATTGTTTTATCAGTTCCTGGGAATAACAGTCACATCCAGTCAGAGGCCATTCTGCGTCCCAGCACAGCCTTGCCGTGGTGAGGGAATCAGACTCTGCTTTTCCTGTGCATTCTGTTGCTGAGGGGCTAATCCCAGCGATAATAAATCCTGTGATTACTGTTGATAAAAGGCAACAGTACTGACTCAGCAGGGGTTGAGCTAAGCACTTCGGATTTGTCTGAAAATAAAGTGTCAATGTTTTTGGAATCTGTGGGTAAAGGGATAGCAGTTGATTTTTCTAAGCCAGCAACTGCTTACATTTTTGGTCCTGCCTTTGCCAGTTTGGTTGATCCCAAACACTTTAGTAAGAAATGTTTTGTTTCAGACTTGAAAGAAACTCATCATTCCAAGCCATATGTTCCTCACCAGGCTAGTCATGGGCTTCAATGAATACGACTGTCACAAACTGTAACCAAAGTACTCTGAGAAAAGTCTGCCCCATTGGTGCTAATTCTGTGTGTGTTGGTTCAGTTCACTGTGTTCAGCCGGCCATTTCAAACATCATTTCAGTGCTTATGGAAGTTTTTTGTATTCCTGCACTGGCCCCGCCTGAGGCTCAATATAGTGGCCAGACATTGGCTCATTCCAGTACCAAACTACTAAGATACAACCAATTCTAAACTCGCTTTTAGGTTCTGAACCTGAAATAAAAGTGACTGGTGATCCCGCTGAGACTACTAACTTTTGTGGCCCTTTGTTGGTACCTGTAAAGAAAAGAAGTTGCTTTTCCTAAAGACTGTTTGGCTCTCCAGACTGTTTGGTCTAGGGCTGTCACTTCAAACCATCCCTGAAGTGCCTCCACTTCCTGTTTCCACTCCCAGGGCAAAGTGGACCCAGCCTTCCCTTGCACCCATTTCTGTTCCCCAGGTGAGGTTGGCCGGGCTCCAGCCGGTCCCTGTTCATTATCCCAGGGCAGCTAAGTTCCAGCCTATCCCTGCCAACTTACCAATGGCTTTTATGGGGGTGGCTAGGGCTCAGTGGGTCCCTCTCTCAGTTCCCAGGCCAGCTGTCATCCCATCCACTTGGGTGGAGGTGCTATAGTTCCAGCAGGTGCCTGCACCTGCTACTGTGTCCATTAGGGGCTCAGCTGAGACTGTCAAGCCTCCTGTGACCACTGGGGGGTCAGCTGAGCCTGCCCAGCCTCCGCAAGCAAAGCCAGTGGGTCTCTCTCGACCTGAACCCAAGGGGCATGAAGCAGCGGAACCTGCTGCAAGCGCTGCGCAGCCTCAGCCAGAGGTCTTCGCACTGTCTGGCCCAGCCACGTCTCAGCCAGAGGTCGTTGAGTTGTCTGTTACTGCTCAGCCCAAGTCAAAGGTCAGCACACCTGTGCCACGCCACATCCTGCACCCTCCAGGCATGCCACACCACTCATACACCTGCCAGGGCTGCCACTCCACATCCTAGACTGCCAGGCCTGCCATGCCACATCCTGCACCACCTGTACCAGCCATGCAGTAAATAGAAGTGGATACCATACAGTAGCTTAGGAATAGATCTGACAAGCTATCCTTAATTCATGTTGATTATCAGAGCACTTCAGGTGACTGGTTGGACGACATAATATCCTACAAAATATTTAATTGACAATTTTTGATTTTCTAAATTAATTATAAAGTGTCTTATTTACATTAATTAAAATATAGGAAGTTACCAGCCATCCCGGCCTCTTTGAGAAACACAGTGACTGAAAAGAACAGAAATTGGTATTTCTGCATTATATTGTACACTTTGTATGAAAAAAAAGTCATGCACACTTTGTTCATAAACGCTTCTGGGAAAATTGGGTTCAATTGTTTTTGTGGAATGATGTTTTTACTAAGCTTATTTCACGTTTTCATTACCTAATAGTGAGATCTACTCTTACCTATGGGAGTTTATGAAGTTGCTGATGTGGCTCCTTTGAAATATTAATTGCCAACCACTGGTCTGATTGGACTGCGTCTGATATGTTTCACAGATAATGTCTACACATTTCCACTTTCTATAGGGATTTACATGACATGCTAAATAGTTAGACTCTAGGTAAAGGATTGGGTGTCATTAGTCACAAATAGATGGCATGAAATGATATATGAACAGAAAGTCTGTTATAATAACAGCTAAATGACTTTAGGAAATTTGCGTATTATTCATACACTGTTTTATGACACCAGGCTGCAAAAGTTATCCGAGACACATTTGCAGATCCATCATTTTCTCTGCGTGTATTGGATTGCACAGACATACACTGCAGGTCCTAAAGCACACAGTATTTATTTAAACTAGTGTGTGTTTGGGAATTTAACACTCAACTTTCCACTTATAAAAGGAAGAGCAATTGTTTCTTGTTTTTAAGTAGCACAGAAGGACTTTACATCAACTAATCAGTTATATGTTGGCCACAGACACACTCTTAACAGCAAAAAGTGCAAATACACGGCTTGGTGAAAGAAAAACCTGAAAAATTTCTATTTCTATGTGGTGTTGACACAGCGTGCACACATTTGGAGTGTGAAGAAGCTCCAGCCGGTTTGCTCTGCTGGCACTGCCTGTGGAAACGGCTGTCTCTTGGAGCAAGTCTCCGATCAAAGGGGATCAATTCCTCTGACCTTGTTTGAATCAAAGCGATGGACCTGTTCAGCTCTGCCTCAGCCTCCCATTTAGATGAGGCCTCATACACAAGGCAAACAGTGGTAATGATGATGAAGAATCAATAAGTGATTATGAGGCTTTAAGCCATATTGTTAGGAGATAGAGTAGGGTTGTGCAGGGAGAAGATTGGAACGAGGGAGCTGAAAGTGCCTGAAATAATACACACAAACACACACACATGCACAGAAATTACCATGCAAAACCATGTTCGCGAAAACACACAATACAGCCAATATTCACACATATTCGCACAAGGACAAAAACTGTCAATATTCACAAGCACACACACACAAATGATTACTTACATTTAAACAGGGGAGTAAACACACGCACACACACACACACCTACAGCTGGTTAACAATCAGTCTCTATGTTCAACTCCATTGCTAATGACCAGCCCAGCAGAAACTCTTGCAACCAAATCCTTGCATTTTTATTAAAGTGCATATTATCTTCTATATGTATAAGACCTGAACTAATCTTTGTAAATTCTCTTTTTTTCACTTTTAATTATTGTGAAACCTATTAATTCTCCATATTAATATGCAAAGAGCTTTCTAGATTCAGTATACATCACTGAAAGTAATTATGGATGAGAGTTTTTCTTTTTGTTTTTTTCTCAAATGCCTAACAACTTAAATCCTCCCACTATGGTGCAGTGTGGTAGGAAGACAAACACTGCCCTCTTCAGCTCGTCTACAACAGCTCCGGGGGGGCAGCTGGCATCCAGCCTGCTGTCATTTTCACTCGGCAATAATCCATCTGAACATTTCAATATTGCTCTGTCTGTTTCTTTTGTCTCGCACACGATCTGCTTTCTCCCTGCTGCATTTGAATGTTTTCCTTTTTATCTTGTCATCTCAAAACAAATATCTCCCCACCACATCTGAGCACTATTAAATGGTAGAAAATGTCCTAAAATGAGACAGATTTTCTCTCTGTTTGAGGGGATAAGTATCTTTTTTCCCCGCCTCTCAAGGCAGAGTTGAGACGAACAGGCAGTGGAACTTCACAAAGGATAAACAGAGAGGACAGCACAATAGAAAGTCAGTTGTGAAGGTCATGCGTGGTTAATGCATTTAGATTCTTAATTTCAGCCCTTTGCCAAACCTCACTGACACGAGCCCACACCACTTAATTTAGGAATGATCGAGGGCAAAGACACACAGTTGTGTGCACACTGTAGCGCTCTGCTTTTGCACTACGTTTCTCCCATTTTGCTCTTTTCTGGAAACAAACACAGAAACAGTCACTCTGAGAATCAGTCAGTGCTTTTCTGTGAGGTAAGGTTTTTTTTTCTTTTTCAGTAGTTTCACACCACTGTTCATTACCCTCATGACAGCTGCAAGATTACTGTGATGTTTCTTTCCCCAAGATATATAAGGAAAGGCTGTTCCAAGACACAGGGAGATCATTTTAACAGTTGAAGAAATTTTGCTCATTAAAAGATAATGTAACTTCTTTCAAAACAGTGCCTTGCAATGTTCAGTGCTTATGGAAGTTTTCAAAGCACTCTGGAAATCTTTTTTCTTGTTCTTCCATCTTTGCTAAATTATAGTTATGTATTATCTAAAGCTTAGAATAGCTTTTAAAAGGTCGTAATCATGCGCACTCGACTTTATTCATTGTTTAAAATTCATTGCTCACTGTAGAAAGAGATGTGTACTTCTGTGCTACTTTTATTCATTTGATAATTGGTGGTTAGCTTTATATATAACTATATATAGTGGGGATATATTGGTTGGCATACTACCTTAGATATAGTTATAGTTTGAACTCCAAACAGACACCAAAGAATAAAACTGCCATTGTAGAAATAATAAGAACATCTAGCAGTTTTTCTATGAACGGCGATGGGGGGGGAAATTGCAATTATTTAACATTTGCAAAGTCACTTTTCTTTGGATTATTTTGATGATAAAAGTTGTTGCATTTTTTCTGCCAGCTAACCACAGGCGAATGTGGGGCTGCTCATAGCATTGGCGAGCCTGCTGCTGCTAATCGCTGCTGCTGGAAAGGACTGTTGGAGGGCAGGAACGCAGGCTGTTGGCACCAGGCTGCACTACTGACAAACTCTGAGACAATGTTATTGAACGTCACATGTCTTGTGTTACTATTTGCAGTTTCATAACTTTTCCTTTGATTAAGAAAGGATCTAAAGAGGCACTTACCTCATTGGTCTTTGGGGAAAGTGTGTTGGACTACATGGATAACCTGCCAGGCACACGTGATGTTGTTTTGCTCTTGTTTCAGGATCTTTGCTGGCATAAAAGAAAAAAGAAAAAGCAGCCTTTACTGCTCATGAAGCTCAGGTACATTTACAACAGCTGCTCTGGCAAAGTTCCAGAATAGATGTTACAAAGGCTCCAACAACGTTAAAGTCATTAGTTGTTAGCAGGGATCTCCTGCTGTGTGACTTTTTCCTCTCTTTTTCTCACAGTTGACATGATAGTGATGAGATTAGCATTGGTGGGGATGTGCGTGTTGACTTTGGCCTCTGTCCCGATCATGATACCCCGCTTGAAGTGCACTACACTGATTCCTGGTGTGCCAGGCTGCTGCAGGTCTCTGGCACCCTCTGTCTGTTTGGAGGCTAGTACTGCAGACACTGCTCTTGAAAAACACTCCTAATCAGATCCAGCCAGAAGCAGTTTGAGTTAGTTTTCTCTTCTGATAGTCTGAACTCAAATCTGTGGATTGGTTTGGCTTGTATGGGTGTGTTTCTCTCGGGTGCTTCTGGTACAGGGAGCCTGTTGTGGCATGGAGCGGATATTTACACCAAATACAGACAGGAAGTAGGTGTCATCACACGGTCACACTATAGGATTTTATCAGGGTTTTCAACTTTAACAATCACTTGCATTACAAGTGTAAATGTACATAACACCCACACTTTGGAGATGCACCTACAGATCCTGTAAAATCATAAAGCTGAAAGTTTCGTCTACTGAGGATTGCCTCATTCACCTATTCTGCTAAGATTGCCATTCACAAAGGCCGAGCATATCATCTGTTATTACAAACAGTTCTCCCATCTTAAAAACTACAGCATATATTGCACTAAATATAAAAGTGCACAAAAACATCACTTTTTGGGCACTAAACTAACAAATGCATCTCTTTGACTTGAGCTCACGCTGTAATAGGAGCATTGTGAATTATTAAACCGGTCCTCAGCTCCTGGGTCTGTGTCATTCCCAGTGTGCTTTGCTGCCAGACACAAAGTGAAGCTCACAGACAGACCTGCCAACTCAAGCTAAAAGAACTTGAAAGCGCTTTGGTCCAGTTAGAGACTGAGCTCGCAGGCGGATGAATTCACAGAAAAAGGTTTCATACAGGCTGAGAATACCAGCCGGTAGCATGAGTTTAATGGTGCTAACAAACGATTGTTTAAGAAATCCAGACTCAAGGTAGGGTGTTCCTTTGAAACAGCGGTTTCCATTTTTCCTTGCACATCCTGAATTTATGATAATGCCATCACTGAAAGAAATGGAGAGGATCATAGATAAAACTTTTTTTCAATCCCGTAAGTCATATTCAAACATTTATAGTCTACTTTATCTCCTGATTGATTGGTGGCCTTGCAGAGGCCTTGAATAACATCTCAGCTTGGACCTCGTAGTGGTTGATGGTGGGAAGTGTGGTATTGCTGTCTGACTTCACCCATAGTCATATACTTATGTCAGAGACTCCCTTAACCAGAAAACAGCATGTCATCTTCACACTACAACGACAAGACTTAAATTTAAAGATGCAAACCTTATTGTGATTAACAACCTCTTCATCAGCGCTCTACCTGTCTGCAAACATTCACTGGAACTGTTGTTGAACACCCCGCTGCTGCTCAGTCAAGTACTGATATCCACTTTTATCTTCTTCCTCGGTATGAATGGTGAGGCTCACGATGAAAACATGTTTTATTGTTGCAATGATGTTTGCAGTTAGGCAGTTAAAGAGATAGTTTCCATTTTCACATTCCTGAATTACCACATTTTTCAAGTCCCAATCAAACACACATGTGCGAGGCACCATCCATCATTCAGAGTGGGAAAACGCATTCCTGTGTTTACTATAATTCTTTGGTTATTACTGCAAACATCAGTTCATTGGGTTCATCATGTAACCTCTGTATTGTGCTTAAATTAATAAGTAGGTCAGTGAAGATTTATGAAGAAGCAGACAATAAGTCATCTCATAAACTTAGCAGAAAAATGCCAAACACGCACAGTTATACACGTGTTTATTGTGAGTTTTATGAACGTGCTATAACTCACATAAAACTGCTCCTGTACATACACAGCTGAGGCAAATGTTTCTGTGTGTTTTTGCATGTTGTTAATGGGATACAGACCGCACAGCCGCAGGTAGTGTTGGTGCATCCGTAAATGCCAGGCACGTGTTAGATTTCACGTTCTGCTCTCACCACTTCTCTCCTCAGTGTGTGTGTTTTACCTCAAACTGCACTATTCTGGTTCCGTACACAAGCTCATGATCCAGCTGTCGTTCTGCAGCTTTAACGAGCTTTAACAGGCTCGTCATCTTTTACGAGCCTGTCACTGCTTAAGGGGTTCAGTCGTTCTGCATTGTTCTTGTTGTTGTAGGTCTCTGCATGTCATTTTACACATGCACAAGTTTGTTCAAAAAAGTACATTTCCTACTTAATAGCAACCTCACATCCATGCATGTGTGGAAGGTTTATGGCCATTTCAACCCTTTGAGGTCATCATTGTGCCAAAGTTGCGGGGAAAAAGTCACTGCCCATAGAATCCTTTTTATAAATGACCAACATTTTTAGCAAAAATATTTTTAGCAAATGTTTACAACTTCTTACAAAAGTACTGGTTGTGTAGGTAATTCCCCCAATCATAATGGTTTGAATGATTTAACTTTTATCTTGGGAACTGGCAAGGCTCAAAGTTGTGGGATACAGCAGATAGTCAGGTGTCTTTCAAAATAGCACCTCTGCTTTTTGGAGTTACTGAGCTGAACTTCTCTGTCACCATTGCTGACAGCAGCTTTAGGGAGATTTTTAAAAAAATATCTGACTATCAGTAGAGTCCAAGAAGCTTCTTCTTTTGGTGAGAGAAAGTTTTGTATTCTATTAGCTCTTAGTATTTAGTATTCTAAATAAGTTATCTTTGGTTTGCACTTAAACTTGTTAAGTTTATGGATTACCTTGCTAACAAGCTTGCTAAAGTTAGCTGATAGTTAAACTGAATTTTGGTCCCAATATATATGGAGTATAGTTTACTAGTATTTTAATCAGAGAAGGTATTAGACTCTTTGAAATCCATGCTTACAGAACTGGACATAAAATAAATTGTTTTGATAATTGGTACTTTTATATTGAAATGTAAAGGTATCATATTATTCTGAATGACTGCAATTGTATGAAAAATCCTCTCTTTGTAACAATTTCTTCTGTTAAACAGTTACCTCATATTCTGTTTGAGGCCAATTAAGGATCTCTGCCTAAACTTAATGTTATTTAATTTAATTAAACCTGATCAAACCTTGACTTTTTTAGATCACAAGAGTTGGATATTTAATTTTTCAGCAGTAGATTGTATTGGACATCTCCACAGTCTTCTCTATGGAGAATTAGTTTTAACTGGTGTGTTAAATTAGAAAAATGCTTTTGTTCTTAACAAAAATCAGATCAAGGTATTGTTGATTTACCTTTTCTTTCACCGGATTTATATTTTTCAGTCTCTTCTGCCAACGGTTTCCTCTTTTTACCCTATGCAGCTTGGCAAGAAAACACGATTGACCAAAACATGAACAAAGGCTATTACACAGTTTAGCTCTCCTCTGTTACCTCTGTGAATGACTTCACTGGTCACGAGTAATATCCAAAGCCATCCTTTGGGGCCAGTACAAGAACTGCAGATGAGGTGGAGGTTGGGATGGTGGATGGGCATGAAGCACACAGGATTTAATGTTGTCTGATCACCACCATTACATTCACAGATTGACTTTTTATTATTAACGACCAAAAAAGCGTAACAATTTTTCAGTACTGAAAACCATAATCTTTCTATAAGTTTACCATACCATGCTGGCTCCTTGCAGATACTCCATCATCCAGATAATGACTGATTGTTAGACCTCTCTGCATTGAATCATACGTGTTATTAATCTCTGTCTCTCTTCCACAGCAAGTCTTTTATCCTGTCTTCCTTCTCTCTCCCCAACCGGTCGCAGCAGATGGCCCCGCCCCTCCCTGAGCCTGGTTCTGCCGGAGGTTTCTTCCTGTTAAAAGGGTGTTTTTCCTTCCCAATGTCGCCAAAGTGCTGCTCATAGGGGGTCAAATGATTGTTGGGTTTTTCTCTGTATGTATTATTGAGCCTTGAGGGGACTGTTGTTGGTGTTTGGCGCTGTATAAATGACATTGAATTGAATTGAATTGAATTGAATTGAATTGAATTGAATTGAATTGAATTGAATTGAATTGAATTGAATTGAATTGTTAGCGTTCCTTTTTGGTCATTTGGTTGAAAGAGACACACTTTGGAAGGCTGCCATTTGGATATTCTAGCCCAGAGACTCAAAATCTTGCATGAGCTTTGGCTAAACTTCACCGGGTCTATTTCTCCAAAATCATAACTGTGAAGTTTGTATCTTCTGTTTACAAAAACACTTAATCTTCATAGAAAGCAAAAGCAAAATAAGCAATAACAAAAAACAGAACAATTAGTAATGTTTACAGACATGTGCATATCGTATTAAAATAGTACTTGAAAAAGCACAACCCTCGCTCTTATCCAGTAATTCTAGCCAAGATCACAATTTAAAATGTTTTCTAGCTCAAACTCTACAACACCAGACATTCTCAAAGGTGGACTCGCAAGGTTAACTTGCTCAGCACAGCACCAACAAGGCTTCAGTCCAGTGGAGCAGAAGTGGAATTCCACATCTGCAATTATTGAACAACAGGGTGCAAAAGAAGGATTTGAGCTGGAATGGAGGAATGAGTGGGGGGAGTGGGCAAAAAGTCAGGCAAGGGTGAAAAGTAGGGAAACAACTGATAAAGTACTGAGTCATAGCCAAATCCATTTTTCCATCTCTGTTTACTTCATTCTAAAGGAAACAGACGGGTATACAGGTAAATGAGATGATACACAACATGAAGGAGGTAAATATTAGAGAAAAAGAAAGGCATGGTAAATAAATGCAGGCATTTTAACTCTCAGCAAACTGGCATTCCTTAGTACAGGAGACAGCACACAATACA
The DNA here is from genome assembly GCF_000239375.1 of Pundamilia nyererei. Classification (NCBI taxonomy): domain Eukaryota; kingdom Metazoa; phylum Chordata; class Actinopteri; order Cichliformes; family Cichlidae; genus Pundamilia; species Pundamilia nyererei. The sequence goes on from NW_005187422.1 coordinate 3,638,930, forward strand.
GTACGTCCTTAAGAGTCAATAATACGACGACTCTTCCATTCACACAAAATCATATTGGCACCTGACGATACACAATGGATGCACTTGGTATATCCTCAGCCCAGACTATTTGGAAACAGGCACAGAGTTTACAGTGGCATAAGGCAACACGTGGCAGATCTATCATGTATTTGTCCTTTTTGTTCATAAGTGGTACTGTAGAGTAGCTTCACATTCGTTTTTGGAACTCCAACAATAGAAACAAAGGGAAACACAAGTCCTTGCAGAGTAGCTGTGGACACACATCCCTCAGATGGGATGGAAAACAGAGAATTCACATACATGTGTGCAAACATGTGTTATAAGGCACTGTAGTAAAACATTATATGTAGTAAAAAAAAAAAAGGAGTAAAGTTGGTGGTATATACACCTGGGTTTTTTAACATGTTATAGAAAACATACCCTGAATGACTGTCTCTCCCAGAGTCAACAACACAGATGAGGATGTCAAACCCCCTAAGTACATCTAATTCATAAAACATTTCCCCAAACAATTTCATTAATCTCAACAAAGATTAATATATGTTGTTGCAATATGCTTGAGTGTTTGCTGTTCATAAATTCATTCTTGTCTGTTTTGAATTTCTCAGTGAAAGGGTTTTGTCTGTTGACAGAATTTAAACCATGGTAGGGCCAGAAGACTCTCCCAAACTACAAGTACTGCTCCCTTTTCTCTGGTGGGGTACTTTTAACATTTGGTCTGCAATTCAAAAGGGAAAAAAGACACGTTTCAGTCACAGCGACAAGAAAAAAACCTCACATTTACAAAAACACCCAGAGGTCATAGGCTGTAAGTGAAACTACGAATCAGCACAACAGTATGTTTCAGTTTATTGTTAACTTTGCACCAATATTTGGACAGAAGGGGGAACAGGAGGTGTAGCAGAGGGTTGGTATCTTATTTCTTAAAGAAAACGTCTGACCACATGAGTCCATATTTACAGAGACGGCTCAGAGACGGAGAGGGGGTCGGAAGAAGACAGTACACCTTGGTTCCCATTAAAAGTGATAAGGTGCAGATGTATTATTGAGAAAAAGGAAATCATCTACAAGAGGTCCAAATTGGAAGGTAAAGAGGTAACAGGAAAAGAAGGGGGGATGGGGAGACAGTGGTGGGAGAGTCGGAAAGTCCTCGATAAAAAGGCGGGGGCTGATCAGTCAGGGAAACTAGTTTCACTCAACAACTCTGCCCTGAATTAGAGGAGAGAAGAAGACAGTCAGGATAAGACACATCAAGAACTCTCAGATTCCCACCATGTTAGAGAGCCAGAGGGATGACTGAGATGTTAGCCGACAGGTTTCAGAATCAGTGTTACATGGAAGCTGGCTAGCACTGTTCGGGTTAAAATAGAACATTTACCCTACAGAATGACTAATAAAGGTGGGCAGAAACATATAGAGTCAATGAACAGCTATACGGTTGTCTGGGGTGATGTGGAACTGCCTTAATCCTGCATTCTCTGCCACAAGAGACATACTCGAAGCTGCAAAAACATAAAAGTCTTCCCTCCATAGAGGTGTCTGGGAAAAGGGCTTTCAGACTTTACCTCTGTAAACACTTGTCTGTTGGCTTTATAGGCCTAGTTGCTCATTTCCAGTCATATAGAAATGGGGAGATGTCACAGTCGCTACGACAGCAGAGCAGAGATGCTTGACATCCCATTGACATCTCATTTTATTTAGTACAAGTACAAAGAATTTCCTATAGACCTTCACCGTCCACCTGCCAAGTTTGAGAATAATAGAGCTCTCCACAAATAAGTCTCTTCTAAGAAGAGAAGCCATGTAACTGGGAAATGGGGCAACTGGGACCTATTCTAAGAAAAGTTAATGGCTTTTTTATGTGGAACAGTGATGGACCAACTCTTTTAGAAACATAAATGGGGGCAAAGTGATGTGGGAGCATGAAGGGAGAACTCAAGAGCCAATTTAGCAGCAGCTGAGTTTTAAAGGGTCTAATGTGGCGATAGCTGCAAGTATCTATTGTGCCTCACCTTCAATGAGTAGTCGGTGGGTTGAAGACCACCTGTTTTTTCTATATGCAATCAACCAAACAGTGGAGTTAAATATAACACTTCATCATGCTAAATTATATAAAGATAATAGTATGCTGACATCTTTTAGCTTCTCAGTAAGATTATTCATGTGTGTGAATAGCTTAGATCTTAGGCACTGGTTTAGTTATACAACAGCTTATGAGATGAGGGAGTGTATGAATCTGGACTGATGGTGTTAGTAAATGGAGCGTGATGATATGTGTCGATGACAGTCTCCTCTTTCTCCTCGTGTTAAGTATAATGGAAGAGCGATAATCAGCAGCAGTCATACTCATTACACATCTAAACAGACACCTTTAACTAACAATTCACCCTCCACTGCTGCAGTTCAGATTGTGTCTGCATGTGCGATCTTCATCAAGTCCTTGTGGTGTAAAAAAGGACTGTGTAGTTTTACCATATGTGAGAAATTTTCTCAGCTGTTAATAAGATGGTTGTCCAGGGGCTTCCTCACTTAGGAGGACACCAGACACGCCTGCTTCTTTACTGTCATTCATTGTGTTTGTTTGAATAACACTCGACAGCTTAAATAAATAAATTAAGAACATAGAAATTCTTTGTTTTGTTTTGAATTCTATACAAAGATAGAAAAGGTTTGGTGGTTTAGAGCTCTAAACTCTGTGAGTTACAAATTGAAATAATTTTTTTCTCATTTGCACACAGGGTCAGGCCTTGTCCCCTTACACACTTAACTGCAACAGTAGACTGTGAACATACGTTGCAATTTGGAGGTAAAACACCAATGCAGCTCCAACCAGGAAGCACAGGACATGCTAGTAAAAGTTCAGCAAGTTTTGCAGTACTTCCTCAGATAAGAAATGCCCTTTAATTTGCTGTGTAATTTGCTCCAAACGATGTTTTTCTGTACCGTGCTTAAATTTGTGTTCATCGTATCGCTGTACTTACCTCTTAAAGTACATTAAATCATGACAAGCAGGAGATGTCAACTCACAATACAAGCTTAACACTTTCTACGTATAAGTTTGTACTTCTTTAGGTTCATAGCCACATACATCCTACTGGTAGATAATATGCTCATATATGTACAACTTCATATATCGTGTATTGCTGTGTAAGATAAGAAGTGTCTTTGAGCTAAATGATTGCATGTGTGTATGCATGATAGTCTTTTTGTTAGATTTACAAGGGGAAAAAAGAGGGTGGTGCCAAGCGTGTCCTCTGCTCTCTGTTTGGGTGACTGCTGGAAGGGGTTGGGGTTTACACGTACTCCCTTGCTGTGGAAGGCTGTGATTGGCGGTAATATTGCTGTCCTCGCATATCTTCTTTGGAGCAGGAGCAGCACAGCAAAGAGCCACCCAGAACAGTCAGACTGGCTGCTGCCCATCCAACAAACAAGGCTGAGCCAAACTCATACCTGCACAGGAAACAAGGCATAAACAAGGCATAAGGTGTAAATGCTGACATAAAAAGACATACACAAAATAAAGGATAAATGGATATTGAAGTGTGGGCGATATAAAATGGATAAAAAATGTATTATTTTAATTATTAGATATTCAAGACTAACCATTAGCATACACATTAGTCATAAGAGGAGCTTTACAGCTGTAATACTTGATAAAAGTAACAACTACTAGCATTAAATGATTTGTTTTTCCTTTTTTTTTCATAACTGGGAACTATTAGCATCGCACATTGATCATATTTCTAAGCCAAAATTATCAAATATTTGGAAATGATGTTGCTAAATTAATCAATGGTTTTTCCCTTACCAACCAAATGTTTGCAGCTAACTAGCTATTATTGTTTATTTGTGATTTGTATCACCAACTGGTCATATTTTTCAGCCATTATTAGCAACTATTGGCGACAGATGTTGACTATTTTAGTAATAACTACAGTTTACAGCTAAACTCATCTTTTTAACATCAACCAGTAACATTGGCTATTTTAGACGAATATGTCATACAGATATTAGCAGCTGAAAACAGTCGTGTCTGCAACTAGTCCTAATTATTTTTATTTGCCACATCTAGGTGGTTTTTGTAAACAGAACACGTTAAGTTTAACAGTAATTTGACTGCAGAATCTTTGTCACTGGCTGTAGTTCCAGTTTATCACATCATGTTAATTGTCCCTCAAACCTTTGAGATGAAGTCTGCTTACTTATGCCTGTTTCTTCTATGCACAACAAAACCTCTTGACTAGTCTAAAATATGACATTTTTAAATATACAAACAAACAAAAAAATAAGAAGACTGAGCACAAATACAACAGCGTGATAACTGAAAACAGTGTTAGACCAATGAAAACAGTATCACTGTCAGGTATCTTTTATTCAGGCTACTTAATGTTTTCCACCTCTGCATTTTTCTTTTCAACAACATTTTAAAGAAATATTAAACTATTGCAAACATTGCAATCTCATTGTATGATATTGTGATATTTATTCGAGATCTGATACTTCCAGGTTTTGAATACACCGACAGTATTGTAGCAGTCGCAACTTGATTATGGTGTTTTTTGCTCTTTAATGAAGAGATTAAACTCTCAGCTCAAACAGAAAGGAGTGTATCACAATATGATTCACATACCTGGCATTGGGTGGTGTGTTTGGGTTAAAGAACTGATAGGACACCTGAGTGGCATACCAGGACACAGAAACCAGTGTGCATAAACCTGTGGAGGGAGAAACAGGTGAGGACCATGCTACCTGCAGAACTTTTCTGATGACACTACAGGAACTGGAGTAGAGGGAGCAGGCAAGGTGCTTTGCAGGGTGGTCTGGCAGAAATCACCTCTTTCTGAATGTCAGTGAGACAAAGGAATTTTTTTCTTCTAGGGAAAAAAAAAAAACAAACCCAAGAAAAGGCCCAAGGGGGAAGGAGGTTGAAACAACGGATAGCTACAGGTTCTTAGGTGTTCACCTGAAGGAAAGACTGGAATGAAGGTGTGTGTGTGTGGAGAGAGATGCACATACACAGCTTACATACACAGAAATTTCTGTCATTTTTTCCTAATGTTTTATTTTATCTTATCTGTCAGTTTACTACACTAATTAATTCTGTTGCTACAACAACACCAATGGCTTGGCTTAGTAAATACTTGTTTAGTTTAATTTCTTTCCTTGGGATTGTGGTCTGAGGTCAAGAGCTAATGCCTCGAAAATGACCACTTCCTGTTTACAGCAGGGACTCCAATTACCCAGAAGACCCCTACTGCAAGAAAAATGCCAGACCACTCTTGCTAAATGCATTGAATGCCAGAAATACAGCGTCTTTTTATGCTGGTAAATGAAGCAAAACAACAGTTGCACCTGCAAGCAGAAAGAGTGCTCCTCCAGTCATAGCGATGCGGGACTTGGTGGCTGGGTTGTTATCTCCCACCTTGGTACACTTCATGCCCACCACGCTGACAATGATCCCAATAAAGCCCAGCAGTACTGACACCACCATAAGGGCCCGGCATGTCTGGATGTGGACTAGAGAAAAAAGAGGGGAGGAAAGAGATAAAACATGAAGTAGAGGATGTAGAAGTGGTGAGGAGATGAGAAAACAGAAAAGAAAAGAGTCTTTCAGCCCATCATTTGGAAAGACACAAATATTTCTAAACATGAAAGTGAAAACTGAGGGGAATGAAGCTATACATGCCATGCAGGGTTGATGGGAGACCACATACATTTGTGACAGACAGATCATTAGGGAGAGTCCACCACTGTCCTACTTTTCCAAGCAGGGTAGTTCCAGAGGTGACTTTACTGGCCAAACTCTGGAACCGTAAATGATCCTTCAAATCTTCTCCACATCATTCCACTGTGGTTTTGCCGTCTCTAAAATCGAATCCTCTACCCACACAGGCCACAGCACACACATAACTTAGTGGGAGGAACATATTTACACATATTTACTCACATATGTGTAAGAGCACAATATGAGCACAGACACATTGACTGTAGGTGGAACAGACTCAGATGAAAGTCTCTCTCTGGCTCACACTGACTGTAGGAGGCCCCACTTTACATGTTTCAAACAGTGGGATTAGTGTGGCTTTGTCACAAAGAAAGATTGTTTTCGCGGGGCCGTCACCACAGCGATGTGAGTGTACTGCCTCAACAACAGCCACTCAAAGACACGTTAAAGGCAAAGCAATGCTGAGCGCCTAATAATACCGTCAAAATACTGATGGAGCGTGCCTTATTTACAGCAAGCGAGGGGATTGTTGAAATCCCAGCGGCGGTAGAAAACATGGAAATTCCAGCATCTCGATTGTGATATCTGACAAAGCTGACAAATATGGTAATTAAAGTAAACAGGGGGATTTCTCATAGAGGTTTCACAGCCAAGATCACAGGCATCACTTTCAAAAAACGGCAGCCGGTGTTGTGTTTGCATGTCCCAGGAAACACGCTGAACAGAAAACAATTCAATAGAGTCAGCAAACTCATTTTTTTAGTGTTGCCCCTCTGTTAGCTTTTACAGCTCCAGGACATATTAAAAAAAATCCCATTATGCACTCATTATATTCCAGGACCTTTGAAATATATCATTTTATTTATCTCCTGAAAACATTGTGGATGTTACTAGGTAAAAAGAAGAAGAAGAAGAAGAAGAAGAAGAAGAAGAAGAAGAAGAAGAAGAAGAAGAAGAAGAAGAAGAAGAAGAAGGAGGAGGACTGTTGGTTATTACTAAATAATAACTTGGTAGTTTTTTTTATTGTGCACCAACAATATAATGGTAATTTATAATAGTAGGTCAGTGGTACATGTGAGGACATTGTCTGGTGGTAGCTGTAAAGTGTCTGCTGATGATATTGGTTTGTAAATGTTTACTAAGTATTTAGTTTCCTTTTATTCTTAGACAGTCTTGACTTGCTTTGGTTCACCATACGGCCAAAGTCAGGGGTGTTGGTCTCACTATTCCCACAGCACTGACACTGAATCTTCAAAGCGCACGTGCCTAAAGCATCAATATTTGATCCCCCAGGAATGAGAACAGGTCAGAAATTAAACCTTTATCATAAAATTGTTGATTATGGTATAGCATAAAAAAATGTAAATGCAAGGATTTAATTGTTATATAATTGTCATAATCTCTAGCACATTAAGGCAACTGTTGCTGTGATTTGTCGCTCTATAAATAAAGCTGCAGTACGATACACAATACAATACAATATACCACATGTTAAAATTAATTCTATTTTTTTCTTATACAAACTATAATGTTATAAATAAACATAATGTAGAACTTTAATAATGACTTGTAAATATTATCAGTTATCATTTCAGTATTTCTTAACATTAACATTAACATTGACATTTTAAATGTGCCCTTATTACACTGTGGTTAACATTGTAAGTTGTTACTGAATAGTTTGGTGTGTAGTAAGAATTTCAAGAACTGTGTCAGAAAAAGTGTTTGTTGACTTGTTCTACTGTTAACAAATGCTCAGGTAGAGATGTTCCTTGCTCTGTGACTCAAGTAGCAAAAAACTAATTCCTCCTATGAGCAACTTTTGCCACTCAGCAGCCAACACTATCTTTCAGGGCATTGATCTTTGGGACTAAAAAAAGTGCATGTTTAAAATTGCCAGTCAAATCTGATTAAATAAATGTCTTTTCCCAAAACAAGGCATTAATTTTTTTCTTTGCTGCAGTGCTTCTATGATTTTTACCAATATCCGATTCTCTGAATTCTGTACAGTCGAGTATCAGCCTGAGATGGAAGCTAAAGTCACCGTTTGTCATTGTGACAGAAATACACACACCATCATTCATGGTGCGGCAGTGAAGCAGCATTTCAAAAGCTGATCTGAAGGGACTTGAAGGGGGAACAATCTTTGAAGTCTGATTTATGGCTCCATCGCTCCTTTTGATGGAGTATCTGAATGGTCTTCCGGAGAGAGGGGTTTGAAAATTTTTTGCTGTTGTTTTTCATTCACTGTAGACATTCCTGGTGTGCGGGGGTTTAGGCTAATGACTCCACTGACCGGTGTTCCTTGGTGAGACTAGAAGAAGGGATTGAAAGTGAGAAAGAGAGTTGGTTGAAGGCTGGCTCACCCACCCACTAGGTTCTCTTTTTCCACTGCTAAGATTGGCAGT
>NW_005187422.1:3647322-3663436 GCF_000239375.1 Pundamilia nyererei
TATACCAGTTAAAGGACCCATATAAACTTGTCAAAGCCAACTCAATAGTGTGAATGTCTACAGCATTCACACAATGCTGTGTGAATGCTGTAGACATTCACACAGCATTTGAAGCATTTGTTGTAGGTAAATATCAACATTAGTGTCTGTGTGAGTCCACACACACTGCAAACCCTCATTGGCTGTTTTGGATGCATACTAAATATTTGAAATATTTGTCCTATAAAATCATTTTTTACCATGTCTGACTCTCAGCTTGTTTTTTATTCTAAACAGTGTGAACCTGTGTAAACCATGATATTTTTTACTCAGTATAGATTACTGTAGCTTAAGACAACTGCTAATTACATCTGCATGACTTATCTGATACCACCCTTAAATGTGCATACAAGTTAAGCATAAGGTGTGAAGGGCAGAAGCAAGACCCCAGCTCAGATCAGAGGAGGCATCAATGACAACCTTTGTGAGTAAGTCAGATAAAGTATCAAAAGAAGAGCTAGCATGGAGGTGGGTTGCAAAGTAGCTTGCTTTGCAGAATTTTAATTCCGTTCCATTCAATTGTATTTATATAGCACCAGATCCCAATAACAGATGTCTTAAGTTGCTTAATAATGTAAGGTAAAAACCCTACAATAATACAGAGAAACCCCAACTATCAGACAGCCACCTATGAGCAATCACTTTGATGACAGTGGGAAGGAAAAACAGTTTAAAAGGAGGAAACCTCCGGCAGAACCAGGCTCAGGGACGTGCGGGGCCATCTGCCACGACCAGTTGGGGGTGTGTTAGGTTGAAGCAGCTCTCATAGGATTTTCCAAATGGATGTGTAGAATGGTATCAGCTGAGCCATCAGCTGATGTGGGCTGATGTAGTAATCAGCTGATTTGCCAGAATCGCTACCGAGCTGAGCTGACTTTGTGGCTTACCAGAACTTACACAAACAGAAAGTGGAAAGGAAAGTAGCTCCCACCTGGATGTCAAACTAGTGTCCTGACTGACAGTTTTATTATGGACATTTTAGCCTTTTTACAACACATGTATTTGTGTTTTTAAAGACATAGGTCAAGAATCGTGGAGTAAGCAAAGCATGGGGACAAAGACTGACAGATGGGTATAAATGTCAAATAGTTTGGAGGGACATGTTGTTGGCTTTGATCTTAAAAGAAATACAAGAATCTAATACAAGAACATTTCTACCTAACTGGCCATAGATAAAGTAGGTTTGGCTGACCAAATGTGCATACATTTCAAGATGTATTGTATAATAGAAACTATTTTACTATGAATAGTGTCTTCAGAAACTCATTGTCAAGTTCGATTTATAAAGCAGACTTAACCTTTTACATGAATGTCTGGCATCCACAGGAAACATCTATGCCTTTTATGTCAAATGTGCAAGAGGTTGCTATTTAGTGCGACACACAGATTGGTCGATATGTCTTCAATGTCACGCTCAGATTTTACTGGATGCAAAGAGCTGTCCTTTCAGCACCACCATCCTCCTTCACCTCATCTGGCAAATAACAGCCATCTGTTATTTTGACCACCGTCTTCTTCTTGAGCAAAATGCTCAGTAAACCTGCAGCACTTTCCACCACATTTGCTTGGCCACATCAGCACAGTCTAGTGAACAATTATACCCGCCGTCACATGCTGCTCCTGCTGCGAACATACCCAGGCGAGAGGAGCTCCTTCAGACCTATTTGTGCCTGATCAAACCAATACCCGAGATTCCGACCTGATCCGGGACATGTGATTAAATCAGTTCTGTTTCGTAATGTGTCTGGGGGAAAATCTAAACAAAGCAGGGATTGTTCAAGAATGTTTTATTCTGTAACAATTGGGTATGTTATCCTAGTCCTAACCCTGCCCCCTGTTTTCTAGATGAATTTCTGGTAATTTGTTAACATCTATAGAGTTTTATAAATGTATCACCTGTTTATATGATTTAAATGGAAAAGCTTGGAACATAAAATCTGTCATGCCAAATGACTGTGTAGTCTTTATTTGAAAGGTAACCTCTTCTAGTTTTGGAATAATTGTCCATCTAGCAAAATCCAACAATAACTTGAGGAGACTCGATGGATGTTAAGAGGTTAACGGACAAGTGGAACAATGTGCTCGTGTGGGGACGATAGAGCACATTCTGGGAATATCTCTGGACTTTAGCTCAACAACTACCCTTTTCTTCTCCTAACAGCCTCTATTCATGCCCAAAGACAATACACTGTTCTTATTGCTGCAAGGAACCAAAGGAGATGGGAGATCAGCTCGGACGCCCCATCACAACGATCGCCATCAGAAAGTGTGTTGATAGGAGGACTCACAGAATCGCCAAAATGTTTGCAAATTCCCCTTATTTGTTGTTCCAAGGAAAGCGTGCCACAGCAGTAACCACAGAGAAAAACAAATGAATTGTATTGTGAAAGTGCCTTCTGACCAAGCCTCCCCCCCTTAACACCCGCTAGTCTTTCATTAGAATCTCTAATAGGATCATTTAAGCAGACAGTAGATGGATGGATTCATATAATCTGTGTGCCTTTAATTATGACTCACTAGGTCCAGCTCACAGATTGGAGATGACAGGAGACTCGTATTCTGAGCTAATTTACGTCCGAACCCCACATTCCTCACCCCCTCCTACTCATCACACTCTACACATGGTGTTTTGGAGTTCTAATAAAGAAACTAAGCTGTAATAAAGATGTGAACAGCAGCATTTGAAGTAAGATTTATAGCTTGCATGTTTATTGCATCCCAGTTAGCATTTAGCACTCAGGGAGTTGTTTTTCCTCTGTTTTTGCTGCTGATTAATGGCAAGAGTCGGCACACATGAATGGGCCATACTATAATAACTGTGTAGTATATAATAACTATAATACATGTGTAGTGTACCACAAAAGATGTTTCTTGGGAAAATTTTGTATAACAAAGCAGAACAAAAGGTTGACAAATGTTACGGTAATTAAAAATATAAAATAAAAGAAGGAAAGTAGTTTGAAAGAAAGGAAGGAGTGTGATTGAAAAGTGAAAAAAGTTTATCAGCACATTAGCAGTTTAATTGAATTTTACTCTTCGTCATCTGAGTAATTGTACATTGAATATAACTTCACAGTAACTTCACATCCAACAGAAGCAAACCTGAAAATCCTTTACAATGAACCTGCACTCCAAACAGAAGTGATACCTAACATCGATCGTAATGGATTTCGTTAAAGACAAGGACATCGCTGTGAGTAGGAAAAGGGCACTGCTACAAGTTAGAGATCCTTGGGTTTTAGGAGCAAATTCAAATGTGGTACTCACTGTCCAGCGAGAGCATGGAGTCAAAGATCTTGCACTGCACCTGTCCCGTACTCTGTGAGGCACAGCTCATCCACAGCCCCTCGTACAGACCCACAGCCGTGATGATGGCATCGCCGGCGTACGATGACTGCTTCCACTGGGGCAAGGCAGTTGTGGAGATGATGCCAATCCAGCCACCCAACGCCAGAAAGTAACCCAACAACTGTAGACCTGAGTTAGCCATCCTTCTCTAACACTGTCTCTCTGTTTTCTGTCTTGTCTTGTTCTTTCTCTCCCTGCTTGACTCGCAACAGCTTCTAACTCCTCCTAATGCGTCGCCCTTTCTTTGAGCGGTCTCTGTGGGCACACTTGCTACTTGTCTTGCTTTTCTTGCCACTATCTGGTCCCTCTGAGCATCTCCTTGTGCTCCTCTGCTCCAATTCGCATTTGTAGAACTCTCTTCTGTCTCCTTGTCTCTAATGCTCTCTTTTTCCTCTCCACGTCCTTGCCTGGTTTTTCTGCTCCTCAGTGAAGACAACGAGCTGATCTCTTCAGATCAGGAATCTCTCGTCTGATTTCTTGATCCCTGTGAGGTTCAGTCAAAGTGAAGAAAGAACTGGTCAGCAGTTCAGTTCATCAAGCATTACCGCTGGGCTGCCTCACACTCTGCATGACTTCCTCCAGTCTCTCTCTCTCTGTCTTTCTCTCGGTTGCTTGCTAACTTTCGCTCCACTACAGTCTTTCTATCTACTCCAGGCTCATGTGGCACAATGAGGGGTAGAAGGAAAAAATGGGAAAAAAGAAAAAAGAAACATGTGGACACAACAAGCTGACCATGGAGGGATGAATAAATGGGTTGGTTTCTGATTGGACTGTGTTGTAGCAACGCCTACTGGGAGGGAGGAGGAAAGGGTTGATAGAGGAGAGTAAGAGCCGTTTCAAACAGAGAGGGAAAGGAAAAGCAAAAAGATCTGGCTTTGGAGGGAAAGCACCATGGGTGGAGACAGAATTAGGCAATTCTTATAAGACTGTGCTAATCCAACCGGGGAATTCCAAAGAATCAGTGCATGGTACATGTGCTGATTCTTTCAAAGTCTACCCCCTCCGTTGGAGGTGTGGGGAAGGTTGTGATGAAGCGCAACAAATGTACATAAATCAGCTCCAAACAATGCCGAGCCTGTAAAGAGCATGTCACATCCAGACAGGCTCTCTGCAAATTATGGGCCGCCAAGGCAAGCCTCCCCTTATCACCATGGCAACCCCAACAAATGAAGAGAGAGAAAGAGAGCGCGAGAGAGTTCAGCCAACTGTACATCCTTACCAGCTGTAAATGGAAGACACACTCCGGCCCTTTGTGTGTGTGTGGAGAGTGCAGGAACCCGTTTTTCCCATAGCTGCATGCCCTATCAGCTGTCCTTCAACTCGCCTCATTAAATTAGCTTCAGTTCACTCCAGACTAACTCAATAATTCTATTCTGCCAATTAGAGTGTCGACACACTGAGAGACACAGCCAGTTTCTCACATCTATAAGAGACATGTCTCACCCCCACCCTGCTCTCACACTCACACACACACACACACACACATGCACTGTCTACATAGTAAACATGTTCTGGTCAGTATCCTCAAAGTTGTTTTGGGGTGGACACCAAAGAACAAAGAGTAGTTTAATGAAAATTGCCTTTTCTTCACATGCTCTCCAGCTTGTCTTTTTGTCTGCCACGTCTACCTCTCCTACGAAGTCAGCCTTGAACTTGAGCAACAACAACATCAAAAACAAGTGAACATGCATGTGACCTAACTAAAACCACTGACCTTTTCTGAACACCTGCACAGACCCTTACATGGAGAGCTACAACTTTCCCCACTTCTTATCATCGCTATTTGTGTAGATCTGGCTGTGCGTACATGACTGTGACTATTGTGTGTTTTGATGAGAGGTTTCACATATGAGGGCGAGTTCTGGTCCGAGCACAGAGGTGACCGAGAGGTCGAGAGGCAAGAAGAGATGAAAGAGAGGCAAAACAAGTGCTCAGGGTCATGTGTAGTGGGGTGGTAAAGAGGGGGCTTTAGTGAGGCTTTGAAGACCCTTCTAATTTTGAGTCATAACAAAAGACTGTTGCTGGTGAGGTTACAGAAGTACAAATAAAACTGAAAGTCGGCTGAGCATTGTTTGAATTTGAAACATATTGCTTTGAGAATTCACAACAGTGTGCCAAGTACATGTTTAAGCAGCGGATACTACACCAGCATATTCACTACACAGTCAAAACAAATGAAAAAAATGTCACGGACTCAAATATATATGGACTGTCTTTAGCTTTTATTACTGCAGGCATTTACCGTGACATTGTGTCCATTAGTTCACAACGTGTATTTCTGTCCATGTATTTTGTCACGAGCTTGCAGTGATGATGCGAAAGTCACATGTCTGCATTAATTCTTCTCTAGCACATCCCAAAGATGCTGAATGAGTTTAAGGTCTGGAGCCGTTATGTCCCATGGTCCCTGAACTACTCATGGCAGTGTCATTCTGGAATATTGACCAACAAATCAATCAAGAAGTTTATTGTCTTATAAACTGCTAAACTAAACTAAACTAACTAGTTTAGACAAACTAAAAGTAAAGAATAATAAGCATAACAACAGTGAACTTGATGATAGAGGCATTGCTCTCGAAGTGGATGCAGTTGTAGGTGAGGAGGATGCACAGGAGTGGACTGAGCCTGGTGTCCCTGAGCTCACTGTTCTTGTGCATAATGTCCTGGTATCAGCTGCCATTAGCTTTTATCAGCTTTTATATAAAAATACCATTAATGAAAAAAAACCTAGTAATTCAGTATATTCAAGTAGTCACCTGACCTCATTTTTTGAAAAAATACCCGAGACCATAATACTGCCTTTGTACCGTAAATGTGAAGGCATGATGGGTGCATTACAACCTTTCTTACCTCACCGCAATGCACTGATCATTCTGCAGCACGGTAAATCTAGACTCTGACCAGATGACCTTTTACTTTAGAGTTCAATACTTCCAAGAAAATTAAAGCTTTTTGTGCAACTGTTACTGTCACTGTTAACTTTCTTAAGGCTATACAGTTTTTTAGCTTAATTGAGTTATTTTGTGTTTTTAAGATATCAGTGCTATTTCATGTAATGATGCACGAGTGTAGCCGAAGAACTAGATGGAACAAAGACCACTGGTAGTTGATTTTTCTGCATCAGTCATGTCCTTTCACTGCAGGTTGAAACACTCGTGAGCTGCTCTAAGAAATAAATTATTAAAACATGAGATTATGCTGATATTAGTGAATGTGTTGCAAAACAAACAAAGTCCATTACTCAGCCTTATTTCACCTCAGGATCCCTGTACCATCAGTATGACCTCTAGCCCTCATCACTGTGGACAGACCCCTTCACTGCTCTCTGCTCTTACCTCTTTGATGCGACTCTCCCTAAACACGAAACCACCAAACGTGGTTAACAACCCACGCACACACAATTAAAACATCAGGGGCCAATCAGATTAGCCAGTGTTACCATTGCTGTGTGAAGCACATGTGGACATGTAAACAGTATTGGAGGAGAATTAGGCAAATCAACGGGCAGGTCATGGATTACTGTATTTGAGAAAAGTCATTGTTCAGTGAAGCAGACTCTCTTTGATGTCACATGAAGGAAAGTTACATGTCAAGAAAATAATACAAAACTGGGAATACTTGGGATGCGAGCTTGTGCATGAATTAGAAGTATTCCCAGAGAGCCTGTAGTCCTCTCCAGTACTCTGTAATTACAGAATGTCAAACCTTTCCTGTTAATGGTTTTTACTCAGAGCCCACATGAGAGGGTGGTGCCTGAATGAATGCTAACTAAGCACACAAATGAATAATGTATGCTTATGCCCCAAGGAGAGCTCCTCTGGGCAAACTCAAGTATCCCTGAAGAGACTGTTGGCTCTCCTCATTAGGAGTTGAACAGGCCGTCTTCTCCACAAAGCAGACAGCAGTTTCAAGTGCTGTGATACACAAAGAATCAACAGTGACAATGCAGTAGAGACAGGCCTGTTGACTGATGGCCTAATTACACTGATTATGTCATTTTGGGTGTCTACACCCTAAAAAGACACCCCCTTTACACCCTGTGAGAGGTTTATGGGAGCATTTTGAATGAATGTTCCACAGTCTTAAACATTGAATTCTTTTCGTCCTGCTGTTTCCTAAACTCACTGTGGTTAACCCTCGTCTCACTGACTGACTGGATTGGGAGGAATGGAAGACGCTCTTCATTTGGCCATGCTCTTCTTCCATTTACCTTCCATTCTGCTTATCCCACATCACCTTAATGTCTCTCCATCTGTACCTGCCTCCATCCTCAACAGAGGATACATGGTTCAGTGGGTGCCATCAGTCTCTCTGTCCTCGCCACCTCTCTCCCTCTCCACAAACTTCTACAGCTCTAAGCTGAGCTTAAGAGTCAGCTGAGCTGATCAAAGACTGTAGCCATGTAGTGGCTAACAAGAGGCGAGAGTTCCCAACGACACAGGACCTCCCAGGGGTTTCCAATGACATAGACCTACTGTAAGTAGAATCAAAGTAGAGGGACCTGCACTGATTTTACACTCTTCCTGTGTGGCGTGCATGAGTAGCCATGTACACAAACACAAATGTCTGTCTGTTTTCAGTGGAAAAAAGGAAACTATTCATGCAGAAGCTGATTTCAGGTCTATTTGATGTTGTGCTGGTCCACTCTAGTGATTTTATGTCTGCAACAAGAGCCACCTTCCATCGCCTGTCATGCCCTTAGTGTGGGCAAGGCCCTGGTCATGTTCCCACCACTTGCTTCTTCCTCAGCCCCTCCTTCTTCTCCATTTACCTCTCTTCTTGTCACGTTGACCCCTTACAGTTGCCTCTACATGCTCAGGCCCACTATTATCAATCTAATTAGCCCTAGCAGGCTCCACTTCCTACTCCCCCTTTCCCCCAGTTTCTTCTTTTGTCCTTTATGACATTTGTCCTCTGTGTACAGTTGCCTCACATTAGGGTTGCTGGTTGATCCCAACAGGAATGAAACTACAGTCCTCTGGAGTAATAGGTATTCATACATGTTAGTAACTCTTCTACAGGAAAAGTCACTTTCCATGCTGGTAAATTTTGTGTCAGATGGTCCCACTGTTCAAATACTGTAGCTAACTGTCTAGAGCATTCACCGCTAATAAATGAGTATCATGTATGCGTGATGCATCGTGTCTTGCCTTTCCAGGTCTTTTAGTCATATCTCATAGTTGGGGAAGGAGACACAAATCCCTCTGCAGTTTCATCAAGAAGAGTATCGATCTTAAAAACACGACCAAATTAAACATGTGGAGCTTCCTGCTGTGGTAACCCTTTGTGAATAAATGAGAAGCTGAAAGCAGCTTCCACACTGAATAAAAAGACAGGAGCCATGTAGTGTAGTGTGGTAGATGATGAGAGTGGAGTCTAACAAGCTGGAGTTACACTGATCCTCTGAGGAAAACTCCACCTTGCTGATGAAGCTGCTGTTAAAAGTTAATTAAATGGAGCTGCTCTTTAGCAAAATCATCAGGAAGACTAAGATTTAAGATTTTAAGCATGAACAAACATGGTGTGAATAGAAAGGGTTCTCTTTTTAGTAACAATGCTTCTCTGCTCTCTTTACCCTGCTCTTTATCCACACAACAAATATAAATTAAGCTGCCTACACTTCCTCACGTCTTCGGCTTCTTCCGTCACTGCCTTCCTGTCCTCCACCTCCTGGCACCTTATTACCCTCCTCCTTCTGTACCATACCATTGCTGGAACCAAATCTCTTGCACCTGCATGTTCAGACTCTATCCGCTTCCTTAAATTCCTGCAACCACTGTGCTGATCTGGCCCTTGAAGAAAAACAGGGTTGTGAAGAGGAGGGCAAAAGAAAAAAGGGGGGAAGCAGAAAGGAGAGCAGTAAACCTTTTAGAAATGGTGGTGGTGCTGGGGAGGGTTCCTCTTATGAGTATGCATTTATCTGCAGCCGGAAGGAGCTTTATTGTAACCAGGATGCTGAAAAATGCCTGCTTTTAACAAGGCCCTCTGAAAAAAGGCTTTCTAGTCTGGAGTGGAGCCTCTAAGTTCTTCTTCCTGTTCTTCAGTAGCACTACAGCTCCCTCTCATCATAGAGTAGGCTTTTTACAGGTATATAAAGTCTGACATTTAGGAACCTCTAATACAGGTTTGAGTCTAAGAATCTTTAATGTTTTGTGTGTCTTGTGAAATATTACAAATCAAAGATTTTTTTAAGTGATTGTAAATGCAAAATTTGCAAAAGAAGGAATAAATAAAAAGTAATAAATTACCCTTAGAAAATTAAAGATGAATATGACGATGTTGCACAAAATTTTAAAGACAGATATTTCAATCTTAAAGTTCAGTTTACTTGATTTAAACCAAATATTAAAAATAAAACTGTTAAATTTCATGTTTCAAGCCTGTCTGTTTTTTTCAACTCACCCTATGTTGATATGAAATCCTGTTGTTCAGCCATAACACAGTTTCACTGAATCTCTAAGACCTGAAAGAGTTGTGCCAGCTATTCACATGCAAACTAAACTACATTAGGGTACAACCAGGATAATCTTCAATCTGTCACAGGCTAACACAGAGACAGACAACCATTCGCACGTTCACATTTATGGGTGTCCAGTGTTGTTCCAGTTACTTGAAAAAAGTAATTACTTACTTATTACTGATTACTTCTCCAAAAAAGTAGTCCTGTTACTTTACTGATAACTTATTTTCAAAAGTAATTAGTTACTTATTTCTGTTAGTTAGTTACTAACAGAAATAAGTTAGTTAATTAGTTACTTACTTAAACTTGATACACAACCTGAATAAGTAATAAAGCAACAGACTTTTCAGCCCAATTCTATTTTCTTCTGCATAACCCATCATATAAAACTTAACCAAATGGAAAGCCTCTTTTTTAAAAAGGCTTTATTAGTTTTAATCTTTTAACTTTATGCACATTGCATCAAGTAAAATTAAATTATATTCAACAGTGTTTGACTGGAAGAAATGTGTTTAACATTTCAACCTATTTTCTGCATATTCCAGCATATACATTTTTTTACACTCTCTCTTTCAAATAGATGCAAGTAAAACACAGCAAAAAATAAATAAAAGCAAAGATTCTGCGGCACTGAGTCCTGTCGCTCTTAAATCTATTTTCACCTGTTTAGCAGGAGTGGGGGGGGTGGAGGTTTGCCCGGCGCCACAGCGTTCATGTCAGTGGGAGGATCCGGGGGTTTCTCTGTGAAGGTCACCTTCCCGTGGCAGCGTGCTCGGAGCTCGCTCAGATCTGAAGTTTAGTAATCACTCCATATTATCCATTGTTGATCTGCACACATCTCTTGCTGCCACAGACGTCACACGTCATTGTCATGAGACACTCTCACAAACAAAATCACAACGGTTTAGTAACGCAGTAAAGAAGCGTGCTTATGGGAAAGCAAAAGTAATCTAATTACTTTTTTTTTGCAAAGGTAATTCCTTACATTACTTGTTACTTGAAAAAAGTCAGATCTCTGTGGGTGCCTGCATGTCTTTGGACTGTGGGAGGAAGCTGTGTACCTGGAGTGCCCTGGCCTGATGGCAGAGTCAAACTCATGACCTTCTTGTTGTGAGGCATCAATGCTAACCACTCTGCACCCGCGCCCTCCTAAAAAATCCTAAACTGGAAATGTGTGCCTCCCTGCAGCACTAGGCTCTGTAACTGTTATGTCAACATAGCAATAATGTACAAAGTAAACTTGATATGATAGCCTTTAAAAAATAAAATAAAAAGAAAGGAAACAGACCACAAAAAAGAGCATGGACCCCAGAGAAAAACATTTTCAGCATTTTATTTGATTCTGGTGTGGCTGGCACTGAAACACAGGTACACGGAGTCTAATTACTAACAATAAGAAACTAACAATGCTAGTTTGTTGTCCCATTGTGCTGTCCGTGTGCAGGCCCAGAACACAAACATGCACTTTTTAGTTCATTATTTCAATGGATGTAATGCAGTGTAGACATACAGCTGTAAATGCACCCTCTGAAATGATTCTGTATTCGGACACACACTAGTGTTAATTGTTGCTGTTGAAATGCTGAATGTCATGATTACATAATGAAAGAGTTATTGCAGAGGTACTGGGTTACATTGTGTTTCACTATGCCTATTATGGAGGCTGCCTTTTTAACTGTGTATAATTACTGTCAACAAAATTAGTGGGAATATATCTGGTCTTTAGTGCATTTGCTTCCTGTGTTCCTCAGCACGTGGCTCTGGAGTGACGGTAGTTTAAGGTTTGCGTTTACTCTTTTCAAGTTTGTCACTAGGAACACAGAAGCAAATTTACTCTTCTTAAGAGTAGATGTGGAATAGCCATCTCCCCATCACGTTTTCATCTTTTCATACATAGCACTAACCAGTGGTATGAACCAGACGTGGGAACCAACAGCCCTCCAATTAGTAGATAACGTTTTTCACCTCCTCCTCCTCCAGTATACAATTTAGCATTGTCTTCCTGAAGTATGCACACGTTGGTCTAAAACTTGGATAGACTTTTGTCACAAGGGCGACCTATAGCAGCAGCCAGAGGATGCATGTGCAATTCAAATGATTTGGTCAGTAAATTGGGAAAGTTCTCCTATTTTAATAAAGTTTAGCTCAGTCAAAAACAAAGACTGTACAAGTTAACAGAAAATATGGAAAGAAGGGGGTTTTGGCCATGCAACTGTATGTGACCGTGAACCTGATGGTGAGAACTTTGCAGTTCACAGTGTTTTCAAATTTTTGCATTCCTGTTGTGTTTATGACATCAGAACAAAGCCAATGGCCTTATTTATAGTTATGATCAAACAGTTACACTCTTCATGGGCATGATTGTGACATAATCCTGGGCTCTTAAGGATTTCTTTAAGCTGTTCTGTGGCCAGGGTGGGATGATTGCATAACATATATCTTTAATGATTTTAAATAACAACAATCATGTGCACAAGTTTGAATTTATTTTGGATTTTCTCTAATTCACACAGGGTCAAAAGTATGCATAGTGTCATGGTTCTGGGTCATTCTGACCCAGCTTCTTCAGTTCTTTATATTTTGGTATGTTTCTATAGTGTCGATTATTATTCTAGATTAAGTGCAGCGTCTTCTGCCTCCTCGTAAGTAGTTTCTGGTTTCCTGTTTTACTTTGGAGGTTCGTGTCTGGCGTCAGTGTGTTCGGTTTACTATTCCCCTGTCTTGTCAGTTGTGATTTCTCCCAGGTGTGTTCCCCTCCTGTCCCTTGATTACTGCCGTGTGTATATTAGCCCTGTGTTACCTTTGTTCTCTGTCGCATCGTTAATGTCTACTCACCTTCATTCTGTACTCTGTTTTCCCGTCCGTGTGTATCTGCCTGTTAGTTTGCATTTTCCCAGTTTAGTTGGTCCGCTGTTTACCGGCAACCTGCTAATAAAGCGGTTATTTTGAGTTCTACTTCGCCTCACTGAAACCTGCATTTTGGGTCCTTCTCTCCTTGCCTGCCGGTACGCGAACATGACACATAGAGGCTCCAGTATATGCATATGCCACCACTAGTATTTGATTCAATGTCCCTTTGCAATTCAAAGCTTTTAAACATAGTCCACAAACCTTTGATTGGAGTTTGGGGCTTTGGGAAGGCCATTCCAGAAGCTTGCTTTATCCGTTCTAAAACCAGCTTTGATGGAAATCATTGTCGTGTTGGAACACCTATTTGTGTCCCAGTTTCAACCACCTGGCTGTTGATTTGAGGTGAAGTTGAAGAATTTGGAGGTAGTCCTTCATTATTCCATCCAATTAGCGCAGAGTACCAGTACCACTGTCGGCAAATAGAGCCCCAGAGCATGATGCTACTACCAACGTACATGACAGTACAATGTTCTTAGGTTTGAAAGCCTCACCTTTACTCCTCCAAACATGTCTCTTGTAATTGTAGCCACATAACTCAATCTTTGTCTCATCAGCTCATTGGAGCTAGAGGACTGCTGCCTCAGAGCAAGAAGGTCCTGGGTTTGATTCCACCATTTGGCCAGGGCAAACCGTGGAAACCAACCAGTTTAACTGAACTCTGCCAATTCTGACAAGCCAGAACCTGATTTACATTATCTGGGGGAAGTACTTTCAAAAGCCAAAATACACATGTTGAGAATCAGTTATCAGTTATCAGGTTAGAATCAGTCTAACCGCTCAGAGCTGACGGGTTAGAGTTTGGATACTTATTAAATTTTAGGTTTTCAGGTTAATCACATGTTTCTCATTGCCCCATCTTCCTCATCTATGTCAGGAGCATGAGCTCCTGACATAGATGAGACTTAGGTTGTGATAATTCTGAATTATTCTTGAGAGAAGTTCATTTTTTTGTTTCTCACTGGACTTCAACGTTATCTTTCCTCAACAACTATCAGCAGCTGTTACAGATCTTTCTGATCTGAGATTCAAGCTCTAGACCCAACGTGAGAAATTAAATGTGCATGTATCACACTACACGATCAAAGGGGTGAGTATACGAGTACAGTGGGGTCGTTAAGATGACCTGTGAGTGAGGGGGTTTTCTGTAGTTATGATGTGTGTGAGTGTGCACATTGTATGTCAATCCAACATCAACAGACCGACAGTGGGAGGCAGAGGAGCAAAGGCCTGAGGGTGAACAGCTGAGTGTGACTATAGAGAGATTAAAAAGGGAATGTGGGTCTTAATCCACTATTGTATCGCAGTCCTCTGAGCCTCCACTCGCTGAGAGGGGCAAAGAAAAGGCCAGCATTCCTCCCAGTCCTCACTACACAGCACACAGACCAGGGGCTACAGACGCCATTCTCTAGCCATCTGGCCTTAACCAAACACTGAACAGCCCCTCAATTCTGGTCCGCTCCGGCCCTCCTCCCCTACCTCCACGCACAATCCATCTCCTTCACCCTCCCACCCCCAGTTACGCAGCTATGTCACAAGCAGGTTGTTACTACACTAGCCATATTGAACAAAGTGGAGGTGCACAGCTTTATTTTTCTTTTTTTTCACTTCAATTTTATGCATATGCTACCAAATTGCAACAATAATTAACTCAAGGAGCCTACAATAATACAGAGAAAACTTCAACAACCTAACAACCCCCTGGAGCAACCAGGAGCAACAGTGGGAAGGAAAAACTCCCTTTTCACAGGAAGACACATCTGGCACAACCAGGCTCAGGGAGGGGCGGGATAAAAGACACGTTTCTTTTACCAGGTGCAAATTTATCTTGGTACAATAAAAATACACAAATTAAATGTCTTTGATTAATCGATAAATATTGTTCAAAAGGATTTTTTATACATGATCTCTTCAGTAATGGGGGAAAAGTTACGTCTGATTTTTACATCAAACATGCACAGGGTGACCATGAACACTTGACATCAAGTTAATGACTCATTCAGGGCCTTTTTCCTGTATCACAGCTTTTGCTAAGCAATGCATCAAAATGCCGTCCTCAGCATGAATACTGAAGTAAAATATCTGAAGTATCATACAAAGATAGTACAAGCAGCTCGAGATAAATGATTAGGGCATCATCACCTTGCCATATCACTAAATCGCTTCCTTCCAGATGCCGACTTTCTGTCCTTTCCCATCGTAAGAGAAGTAGGTCAAATTCCTCGCTGCTCATATTCAAACATCTACCTCCTGCCTGGAAGTGTGAAGCAAACAGTGCTGGGTTTCAATATATTTGAGCAGCGAGCCTGTGGTTTTGATCTAATGGGAATATTCTGTATTTTTGCAACTAATAAAGAGGAATTTTATTTAGACAAAAAAGAGAACATAGTTTTGTATTTGTTAACTTGAAAAACACAGGACAGGGTTATATTTCAAGAGCTGAAATGAGACTAAATGAAAACATCATGAAGGAATGACAGTGATTGGCACTGCTGCAGGTGAAATATGTAATGGAAAGAAAAACTGTGACTGATTCCATTGCACTGTGGCAAACGTGGATTGAGCAAAGATAAGCCTTAGGATCTCCACATTTGACAGAAATCTTTCATTTTTAAGGCCCAAAATTGAAAGAGTACAAAATGTTTGAAGTGTCACTAAATCAGTGCAAAGTACCTTGTAAAATTAAAAGATTATTGCCATTAAAAAGTAAAGTGTTACACAACATTATTGCCTTTCATCCCCTTCCTGCAAAAGGTACAGTACTGTGCAAAAGTCTTGAGCCACACTGTTTCTTTGTATTTTGTTTCCAAGGAGCCAGACTTGTAATTCTTTTGAAGTGATCTGAGGCCGTCTAGTTCTTCAGGCTCTCTGAAGGATTTTCTGTGGCTGTCTTTTCAGTCTAGTCCTTCAGACTGAAAATTTCAGATGAATGCTTTTTTCTTTGTTAAGCCACTTAACACTGACTTATGAATGCATCAAACATAAAAAGGCACCTAACTGAAGTGATGAACCGGTGTTGTTTCTGCACATAACAGACAACTTTGCAAAAACCCCATTTCAACTTTTGTCTTCAGGCACTTTGTCACACACACATAATTTGTTCCTGTGTCTTTAGTTGAATCTGCAAAAAGGCCACAGGCAGCAAAGTTTGATGGGCATAAACATAGTATTTTGCAGCAACAAGGCGATTTCCAAAGAGCACACCACAGAGTAAACTGCACACCAGAGACATGGTGGACATTGTGCCCTTAAAAATTCGGAGGAAACTGGACAAGCACGAGACAATATACAGCAGATGAAAAGTATCTGAAAGTCATGTCCTTAAGAATTTGGGGGGAAAACATGCAGTGACCTGCCCTT
>NW_005187422.1:3663557-3668277 GCF_000239375.1 Pundamilia nyererei
CCTGTTGTCTGCAGCTGTGTGTAAAGCACGCCCAAGGCTCTGTCATGATTTGGGTCTGCATTTTAACCAGTGGGGTTGGGGATCTTGTCAAAATTGATGGAATTATGAATGCAGAAAAATAGTGTCAGTTTGATTCACCATGCAGTGCCATCTGGAATGTACCTGACTGGCAAAAGCTTCATTTTCCAGCATGTTGATGATCCCAAACAACCATCGGAGCAGGAAAATGGAAGACTATGGAGCTCTGTCAATCGTGGATTGGCCATTCAGCACATTTCAGTCACACATAAACACAATTTTACCATCATTGGGGAACGTGATTATTTGTTTCATATAGCTCCTGAAATACAC
Source organism: Pundamilia nyererei (assembly GCF_000239375.1). Taxonomy (NCBI): domain Eukaryota; kingdom Metazoa; phylum Chordata; class Actinopteri; order Cichliformes; family Cichlidae; genus Pundamilia; species Pundamilia nyererei. The sequence continues at coordinate 3,663,909 of NW_005187422.1, forward strand.
ATTTGTGTGGTCAGTGCATAACTACAGTAAAGTGAGCTCAGCTCGTTAGGGTGGTTCTTGTAATCAACTACTCTGATTTTGGTTTATTCGTTTAAACTATTAGCACATTTGTTTCTAGGAACATTCCTGCTTAACAGACTAAATGACTGTTCCAAGCTTGATGCATGATATTGTAACAGATTCTTACTTTCAGGAATATGTGCAGGTATAATCTGACTTCCCAGAGAAGGCCTGATCTTAATATGCAACACCATCCCTCAGTAACTATGTACCTTTTTTAAGGAAAAATGAAAAATGGCCTGTTTTTGGATTGAAACAGCAGCTTTCATCATAAGGTGACAGAGCTGCTGTGGTAAAACCATCAAAATAAATAGAGAAAATTTTAAATAACCACAAGGATGGCAGAAGCACCAGTTAAAGAAAGTTAGCACAGGGTTTCAACTAATGTCTACAAAACCGTTTTTACTGTCTTTGGCACCTTTTTATTGGCTGCTATTCCAAACATTTGCCATGTACCTGCTGTCTCATGAAGCAGAATCACTCGTTCCTCTGTCTCTTTCATTTCCCCTTTTTGCTCTCTTTCCCACTTATTTATGTATTTTCAGTCACATTTACATGTGAAAATATTTGCTCCTCATGTGCTGTGTCCTGTTGTCTGACCCCATAACACCTTCTTCCACCACATTTTCATGTCTCCTTTACTCGCTCCCACCAACTTTATTCTCCCATCTGTCTTCTTGTAAGTGGGTGGCAGTGAGCCAAGTACTGACCAACTTGCTTTCACCATAACAACCAGCTACAACATCTTGATTTGATGGAACTGAAGGTTATCCAAGAATCACTGCCATTCCTGAAGCCTGGGGGTGCTACACCCAGCCTTCAGGAATGAGTAGTTTAGGAAGAACGTACAGGTAGGAAATGGCAGTTATACATCACTGTGGTGTTTAACCTCCCTGAAATACTACATGGAACTCCCTATAGAGTAGCTCATCCTATCTCACAGGGCAAAATGTAATAGATCCCTGTACTTTGCACATACAGACACACACACACACACAAGCAAGCTGCTGCCACTCTGCTGTTAGATGCAGTGAAATGATGCGTTTGTGTGATAATGTGGAGTGTGTGGAATTCATAAAAAGTCATTATTTCCACATCCTATTTTAAGAGCTCCGATAAAAATGTCATTAGCCGAATAGTGCTATAGTTTATTCAGGCCCATTAACTCCTCCACACTGTGCTAAACAAACAGTCAGGCTAATCCCAGAAACACTAAGTCAGCCAGATCCTGCCAAACACGAGACTCAAACATGCAAGCATTAATAACATTACTACATCAAGATGATCAGCAGACAAAGAAAAAGTAAAACTGAACATAAAAAACATAACAAGACTTTGATCTATGACCTTGTAAAAAAAAACATCATGAGATGTAGTAGTACTACTTAACCTCTTAAGACCCGAACTCTTCCACGGCATGCATTTTTAATTTCTCTTTGATATTTGGACATATTGGGGCCCGATGAATGTGAAAACAAAGAATTACCAGATTGTTTTTGTTTCTAAGAAAAATGAGAGCCACATATGAGGATATTCGATTAAAATTTCGATAGAACAGTAGCAGTATAATGTCCTCGTAAATAGACATCATTTGTAGAGCAAAATTGAGTATTTTGGTCTAAATAACCCAAAATGTGATGTCCACATATGTGGATGCCAGGTCCTAGGAGGTTAAAGCAGATTTTGCTCAGAAATACAAACCAAAGCTTTTGGGGGCATTAAGCTAGACAAACAATGAAATCAAACTAGATCGTTTTGCACACACAAAATAAACAGTGGATGTACTGTCATGTATTTGTGTTGACTGTGTGTATTATTTCTTTTGTTTCTGTGTTATAAAAAATATAGAAAATTATATGAACCATTGCATGCAAATATAAACTATACTTCTGTAATGTAATCACAAGCCCAATTCCAAATATGCTGGGATACTGTGTAAATTATAGCTGAGACATTTAATTGTTTCATGAAAATATTAGCTGAGTTTCATCAAAGCATCTTAAAAAAATTGGGAGGGGACAACAAAAGGCTGGAAAAAGGATATTTTAAAAAACAGGCGCATGAACATTATGCAGCTGGTTAGCTTAACAGGTAACAGGGCAGTAACATGACTGCGTATAAAAAGAGCATCTTAGAGAGTCAGAGTTTCTCAGAAGTACATCTAGGCACAGGTTCACCAATCAGCATAAAAGTACTACGAGAAACTGTGAGAAAATTTCAGAATAATGCTCCTTAACATAAATTTCAAAGACTTTGAATATTTGATGACATCAACAGGTTCACAGAATCCAGAGAAATCCACGTGTAGATTAATCAAAATTAGAAACATGGCTGCCGTGTCCTCTTGGCTAAAGAAGCAAGGAACCATCCAGCTTGTTATCAGCACTCAGTTCAAAAAGCCTGTATCTCTGATCGTATGGTGGTGCATTAATACCTATGCACTTCTGGGAAAGCCCCATCGATGCTGAAAGGTACATACAGATTTTAGAGCAACATTCAGGGAAGGTCTTCCATATTGCAGCAAGACGATGCTCCAAACAACATGGCTACGTAACATGGGAGTTAGAATGCTGAACTGGCCCGCCTGTAGTCCACACCTTTCACCAACTGAAAATATTTGGTAGATCCTGAAATGTTAAATATGAGAAAGAAGAGCCAGGACTGTTCAGCTAGTACTGCTGGGATGTTGTGTGATTTGCAGATGTTTGCATTGTAGTTTTTTTTTTTTGTTTGTTTGTTTGTTTTTTACATATTTTACACAGCATCCCAACATTTTTTGGAATTAGGGTTTTAAGCTGACAGCTGGATTCTTTTATCTTTTTTTTGTTTAGATTTCTTATATTTACATTCTAATTTATCCAAAAGACAACACGATAATAATATATTTGTAGATTAGTAAATCAGTAGTGGCCCAGATCAGAGGAAATCAAGTGAAATGGTGCAAATAAATTGTAAAATTAATAGACTACAAATTGAAAAGAGAAAAAAGCTCATTTCCCTGTCACCCTGTGGCAGTCCCAATCTATAGATCCCTCTCAGCTGTGGTACCATGCCCAGACCCGCACAGTTGTGATCGCAGTCCTATAGAGGAATAAGGAGACAGTTCATGGTGGAGCTGAAGTCATCGGCAAGGCATCCGCCAGAACAACCACCAAAACAAAGCATCCCTGTGTCCCCCTAACACAAGATTGATTTTAAACAAGAGGCCGGACTGGCAGGAGCAATGGAACTAACAGATACAGTTTGACCTTGTTTGCTCTGTACTCTCATCACTGTTTGATGATCATTGGTATCTCTGCAGGTCAATTAGCTAAACATTCCCACTGAAAACTGTAATATTCTGGGCCAAAATGAAAAAATGTCCAGAAAAAGAACAGCCACAGGAATGTACCGTGGCTGTACACGAGTTCTCGGTTAAGGGACAATACCACACACACACACATCTCCCAGAGCGCTGAGCAAGGTTTTATAGAGATAAGCAAGAGGCTGATCTTGAAAGTTGCAGCCAAAGCACTGGACTATAGAAAGTTTCCTTTGGATGTGGCGCCCGTCGCCCCGAGGAGCACAGAGACGGAGGTCATGTCCGCCCTTGATAGCCTGCTGTTTTATTCTCCTCTCTCCAGAGTCACAGTCACAGTTAATCTCAGCTCAGCGCCCCGCTGTGCCCGACCCCAACCTGCCACCACCGTCTCCGTGCCCGCCACATCACCATGGCAACAGGGACAGGCTGTGTGGCAAGCTCGTGCACGAAGGCACACACACACACACACACACACACACACACACTTAAAGAGTAAAAATGAAAGATGTTCTGAGTTGCAATACACATGAAAATATACTGAATCTCTCTGAACAGTCAGAGACGGCTGTACCAAACACGGACTAGACTTCTGTAGTCTACTGTACTGTAGACCCCTCCTTCTCTCTCCCACTCGCTTTTGGAGAGACAATGGTCAAATCAATAGGCCACAAATACACACAGAAAAACAAAGTGGCCTGTGTTACGTCCCTGCTGCTTTCAAATAAACAAGAGCAAGAAAACACAAAGAGGGCACTGACACCACACACACACACACACACCCACATGCACACACTGCAGAGGAGCAGAGGGCTCCTGTTCATCTATTCTATGTTGTAGGAGTTTGGGAGCTGGTTTATGCATGGCAGCCGAGTGCATCTGCCCTCCACATTAATCACACTACAAACTCAGTGTAACTAAATTCAAGCATTTTCAATCAGCGTTTTCTTGCTAAATCTTTAGCAAGATCCTTACATGCCCACATATCTGTATGTCTGAAGAAAATACAGT
>NW_005187422.1:3668338-3681983 GCF_000239375.1 Pundamilia nyererei
TACAGATGGCCTTTCTGTGTTGGTATGACATCATCCACATGCTAAACCTACACAGACATCACATCACATATTCCAGAGTCATAGCTGCCTACGCTCAACACAGAAGCACATCAGATAAAAGAGACATTTCTAAAAGGACCTGTGTTCTACAGAGAAATAAAAGAACCAAATGTGGTTATTCAAGAAATAATGTGAGCTTGATTGGGTGCCACTACACTGCGTTGCATTTGAGTTTTAATATGCTGCTGATAATTCAGCCCTTTGTCTTATCGTGTGTGAGCATTACTTCCCAACATGGAAGCTAAAAAACAAACAGAAGGTCAAAAGCTTAACTATATAAGATAAGATAACTCTTTATTGTCATTGCACAGTCATACATAGTACAGTAGTACAATGAAATTGGAAATATATGCTGATTAGGTCATCTAAGGAGGCCCTACTGCGCTTATTGAAAGCTCTTTCTTAGTGTTTTTGAACACTACTGTTGTAGTTTAGTATACTTTACAGTTTAAAATAATCTCTATTTATCCTTGATGCTTCCACTCAGTTCACACATTGTCTGAAATAAATTTCCACCCCTTTTACCCTCCCTTTAAGCTAGCTTACTTCTGATTGGCTGCCTTTGTATACAGAAAACAGCAGGTGGGTGGGGCTTCTGTGCTCAAAACCAAAGCTGTGTTCCTGACCCTATTAGGGATACCCACACTCTATGACATCATACAGAGTCAAGAGCAGAAAAAACGGTGTGGTGTGTTTGGAGCAGTCTGAGCTGGCCTCAGTGTTTACAACTGTGTTTATTACATTTTGGTCCACTTTCACAACTCACTGTTTTCAGAGTAAAATCTCTAAGGAGAAGCTCAGTGATTAACACTAAAGAACAGAGAAATAAAGTTAGTTAACTGGAAAAAAAACATAATGCTGCATTTAGCAGGTAAATTTTCCTATTAACTGTTAGGTTGACTTGACCTGAAAGATAACATAATTTCATACAGGTGATATCAAAGTGTTTACACTGCAAATGCAGAGAAAGTGTTTGCTGGGATTATTACCAAATCCACAATCAGTTCTGCTGCCTCAAATTGGCCAAGGAAGATTGAAACAAACAAAAAAGAAGATAGGAACACCTGATTTACCAGTGATGAACTCACCCGCCTCGGAAAAACTGGATCGGTATTTTAGAATGGACACTTATTACTGTATTCAAGACAATTTAATGAGGAGGTTTACACTAAAGAGAAGTGAATATGATGCTGCTGATGGCAGCCTAGCATAAGAAAGCAAACCAACCCTGTCCAAAGCAAGTTACACAGTTCACTTACCAGCATTTCTAAAGATCAGGATGTGTCATGTAATATTTCTAAAATGGAGAATGGAAGAAGTTGGCTGGAGCATATTCGAACAGAGGTAATCTAAGCTAGCCATCTCTTGGCTATATGACTTTATAATTTAACAAATAAACACTAGAGTGGTATCAGCATAATTAGCAGAAACTAGAACAAGCATGTTTCCCCAAAAGTGTTTTCAGAATTCATTGTACATGACTGAAAGGTCTGCTGTGGAGCTACAATCTCTAACGTGATGTGAAATCTCTGGTCAGACTGACTCCACTTCATGTTCAATTCAAGATTGTTGTGACTGATATTTATCTTGCTGTGCTAAAGCTGCAATAATTTGCATGTTTACAGTTTTTTTCGTCTGTAATTAAATTGAGAGAAAAATGAGTTCTGAAAAATGTGTTGTAAAACAAAAAAGTAAAAAAAAAAGTGTGTTGTGATTGTTCCTGCACTGCCTACATTAAAGAGTGTCTCTTCTATTCTCATCTCAGTCTGGGTTCGGGGCTTCAGGCATTCAGCAGATAAAGCAGACTCTGGCTCCTGGCTCTGTGCACTGTTAACAGAACAGCTGCGGACCCACCAATTCAAACATGCTTCATTCTAAGTCATGTGCTCTTAATGATTCCAGGGTATACTAAATTGGAGTAGGGTATAAATCCGGTAGAGCATTTCTAGCAAAAATTCCTTGAAATAATATTCTGTGAAGTAGTTGTAGAAGTGCAACACATTGCCTTAGCTAAGTAACTGCATTGTGTGTTATCTGCTTCTACTAAGTATTTCATCTTTTGTTGTTGTTTATTTGTGTATTGGGATCCTCTTTAGGTTCCACCACAGCAGTTGCTAGTCTTTCAAACCATAAACCAAGAAACAGCAGTGACTTAGGCAGCACTGAGTTGCATCGTGTGTGTAGAGATGCAGCTTTGTGAGGTGGTTTACCTCAGTTTGAATTATGCTTTGAAAACTGTCTTAAATTACTAAACTGAAGTTGCATGTAGGATAATTCAGTACTTGACATGGATACTGGAGCTGATTGGCTAATGGCCGATGATAACATTGCTTTCATTTAGCACAAAAGTAAACCACAATATGGTTGAACTATATTGCCTTGATCCATTTGATAAGGATCCTACATGGAGTTTTCTTGACTGAAGATGTCCCGGTGCCTTCCCTCTGGTCCCTCTCTTGGGCGTTTAAGCTTCACTATCCAGGACAATGCACCGTTCATACACTGCAATGCAGTTTTAACGTGTTTTTGCTAAACACGGAATGTTTCTTTGAACTCACCCGAACTTGGAAAAGCAAGAACATTCAGCATGTTTGGAGTTCTTTCAGGTTGCAGTTTTCCCTGCTGGTTTATAAAGACGCAGAAATCTGCTGAACTTCAGGAGGTGCAAAACAAATCACAGCAGTGATTCTGTGGAACTCTCTTACTCAAAGTGAAACTGCTGCAGCTCAGTGTACACTTAGTGAGCATCAAATTACTCAAGAATGCGTCTGTGCTGCCATCCAGTGTCTGTCCGGAGTACTGCAACAAGCATATATTGTAAACATCACTTATTATTTGAGCAGTCGATATGAAGGTTTTTCACACCTATGCCAGGTTTCATATCATGACATCACCAGTCAAGTAAAACAGAGAGACATGGGTGTTTAAAGTGAGACGATTCAGAGCTAGGGCCAAATACACATGTTTAGAGAGTGATTGTGGGCACATGTGAAGACTGTCCATCAATGTATTTCCTCTGCTTATCTACTTCAGGGTCACAGGGTGCTGGAGCCTATCACAGCTGTCACAGGGCAAAAGGAATCAGAGGGCAGATTGTCAGCAACCACATACCACATAAATAGCGAACAATTTAAGTGACATCCAAAATAATGAATGTATTTAAAGAAAAATAACATTTTGTAACACAGCTTTTTATTTAACCACCCACAGAGAAGATCTTGTAGACAGTAGCTGGCCCCACATGAAAACAGAGGCACGTGTTGTTTGATCACAATTCATCCTTGTTGCTCTGAGAGTCTGGTGCTGAGGTGGAGTCCTTCTTAACTGCTTTTACTGTCTTTTTTGCAGCTAGTTTTGTTTTCTGTTTATCACCCTGCTTTGCTTTTGTTTTTGCTGTCTGCTTTCCATCTTTTGCTGCAGCAGCTTTAACTTTGCCTGTCGTCTTTGCCTTCGTTTGATCTCCAGCTTTAGGCTTTGTTTTAGGTGCAGCTTTGGTTTTAGTGGTTCCTTTACTGGCTGTTTTCGCCTCCCCCGCATCCTTCAGCAGGTCAGTCTGTGCATCGCCCGACGTGTTCAGCTTGAGCTTCTGCTCTCCTACTTCTTTTTTTCTGGCTGCCTCCTGGTCAGCCTGTGCGGGAGCTTTCGGTTGAGACTCAGTTTCCATGGCCTCATTTTTACTGAACTCTGCATCCACTGGTGTAGAAAACATCTTCAGCAAATCCTGAGCCTGGATTCTTTCCTATGGGACAAAAAAAGAAAATGTTTGGGAGACTGCAAAATGAAACAAGGAACAGGTATGAATCACAAATTTTCTTTGAAGTTGTGCTGGCAGTCAGAAAACACAACATCATTATCTAGAGCTGAGTTTCATATTTCTGCACAGCAATAACTGACTGTGTGCACTGTTTTCAACTTAGGCTGTCTTTATAACTTTGTGGAAATAGTCTGATGCACTACGTAGTTCTTCACTCACTTTTAACTCCCTATGTGTTCATACATCATTCTACATTTAATCATTAGTTATCATTAATCTCTGTCTCTCTTCCACAGCATGTCTTTGTCCTGTCTTCCTCCCCCCACCCCAACCAGTCAAGGCAGATGGCCCCGCCCCTCCCTGAGCCTGGTTCTGCTGGAGGTTTCTTCCTGTTAAAAGGGAGTTTTTTCTTCCCACTGTTGCCAGAGTGCTTGCCCATAGGGGTCATCTGATTGTTGGGGTTTTCTCTATTTTCTCTGTATTATTGTAGAGTCTTTACCTTACAATATAAAGTCCCTAGGGGTAACTGTTGTTGAGATTTGGCACCATATAAAAAAATGGAACTGAACTGAATTCAAGGTGTTAGAAAAAAGGATCATTTGAACAATTCATGCTAAATCCTGACCCATCTTTCTCCATTTTGGAAGAAGTTATTGTTTAAAAGGATTGCACACAGACCCAAACCTAAAGCCTATGCATGCTCACATCTGGTTACAGTGGTTTTCCTTACCTTTTCCTCGTGAGCAGGATCCAAGGTGAACCACAGAGCAACAGCACACCTCTGACCCCGGGTGACAGCTTTGACACCGTGGGGGTTTTCTTTCCCTGCTCCAAAACCGACCACGCGACCACACTTTGGATGCACCTCCGCCTTGAGAAGACACACACCACGCAACACAATCAACATCGATGTGGTTAAAAATGCATTTTTGTTAAATGCACAGTGGCTTTAAAAAGTATTCAGACTCTGTCAGTCAAACCCTGTGGATAAACTTAGCAGTTTGTCCACATGTACACTTAATAATCTATAACAGGAACCTCATTAAAATGAACAGTTTAGATCTCTGTGCAGGTGTTCCACAGGGTTTAATTCCTGCCTTTTAGTTGGGCCCCTTAAAGAAAGTCAAACATCTGCCGTGAAGCAACTCCAGTGCTGTCATGACTATTTGATTAGGGTCACTAAAGTGCTGAAAAGTAAACTCTGACCCCATTCTCTGATCTCTGCCTTCTAGAGCAACTTCAGGTGTCTATAGTTAGAGCAATAGATAATGTCAGTGTTTTTAAGTGCATATTTAAACCACTTTACATCAAATTTAATACTAAATTTGCAAAGGACGTGCACATCAAGTGCTCCTTAAAAGTAAGCACATTAACGTGAGTTCAAAATGTGCATCCTACATGATCCAGATGTGTTTATTAATGTGAAAGGCCTTGTAATTGTCTCGTATATGCCATTTTCACAGGTAATTATAGGTCTAAATTAACCACTTGCCGGTCCTATGCATCAGGGATTTTTGTATTTTTAGGTGCAACTGTTAATAAAGCTAATGAATCTAATTAGAATCCTATTACCATGTTTACACAAACTATAGAAAAGCCAAAACAACCAGGCAAATCTAAAATAGTGTAGAGGGGGGAAAATAGCAAGATTATGTGCTGAAATTCCCGTGGTGACCCATCCAAACGGAATTTTAGACAATTTCATACTTTTATTAAATGTGCGAGACTTTTCATTGTGAGGTTTTCTTAAAGGACATCTTTTTGTTTTACAGCATCCCTCCTCACTTCAGCCCACTGTCATTTTCCGTAACAGCGAGAGACAATCCCATCACAAGGAATCGTGATAGCTTTAAGACTTAAATGCCGTTAGCAAAATACAGCCGGACTGCCAACTCTATAAAGAGTCCAAGTGGTCCCAAACTTTTAAATCTCACAAAAACTGAGACCACCCAACACTTTACCCTTTCCAAAGGTCTACAGAGAGTTCCTTGGACTTCATGGCTTGGCTTTGCTCCGGGCATAAAGAGTTATTTGTGGGACTTTTACTCCTTATGGAAACACAGCACAAGCTTACAGTTAAAGCACATTTACAGCCTGGGACAAACACATGTTTGATCCCTATGGATAGTTTCCCCATCTAGGATAGGGTTAGAGACAGGATAAGGATAAGCAGTAGAGAATGATTGAAACAACTCTGACTGGGGTGATTTTTTTCCATCCATAGCCAGTTATTAAACTCCAGTCAGAGTTTGTTTTACTAGTGTTTTATTCAGCACTAAATTGCAGCTATGCACACAGTTTATGGATGCTGCTTGCTAACCATTAACTTAACTTAGCATTAACAAATCAAAAAACAAATAAATAAAAACATTTGGAGGCAGCTAAACTAAAGCAGTCTGAAAGAAAACTTTACAGTTTTAAAAAAGAAAGGAAAAAACATCAGATATATATTTACCGTCACTGTTTTGGCATCAAGCTCTGTGAAAATGAACTCTCCTCCTTCAAAGTCCTCATTCAAATAAAGGATGGCACTGCAGGAGTGAGACACCAGGAGGTCAGCCGGTCCTTGTCATCAGGGTGGGTTGTGTAGACAGAATTTTAAGTGTGTGTGTGTGTGTGTGTGTGTGTGTGTGTGTGTGTGTGTGTGTGTGTGTGTGTGTGTGTGTGTGTGTGTGTGTGTGTGTGTGTGTGTAACCATACCTGTAGTCTCTGTAAGTGTATGCAGGAGGTTCCTTTACACACTCGTTGACCTCAGAAACCAGCACACAGTTGTCGACGTGGACAGGGTGACTCATGTCCTTACGGTCGTCCTGCTTCTCTGAACAAACAGGAGCACAGAGAGAACAGTTGGACAATTTAGGCCCAAAAGCAAAGCTAGCTGAGAATTCAACAGCTAAATATGTTTCTTTGTGTATTTATTGTCAGAGGTAGTGGAGACCAAAATGGTACTGAATTCAGTATATTTGACTGTACTAACTTCAGTTATTACATCACAGTTACAACTTTGCTGCAAGCACCGTGAGGCAACTGTTATTGTGATTTTGTGTTACATAAATAAAACTGAATTTTACTTGTGTTCTAAGGTTCTTCTCTACAAAGGTATCTGCATGCTGGGTAGAATAAAAATCAAACAAACATGCGTTTTTCTTCCTGCCACTGGTGCTGTAGTCTGCTGATTTTATGTCTTGATGCATGCACATTCACGTTACTTGGCAACCACCTAACAATGGTCTACAATGACATTTATATTGTAGCGCGGGGCAGGACGGGCATGTCCTAGCAGATCTAACAGATAAACGAGGTCATTTGGGAATCATGTCTGAACCAACTCCTAGACACAAAATCAGGATGGGGAAAAAATGACGCACTGTCAGTGGTTAGCTTACCATCGATGGCAGAGCGACAGACCAGGTGGGAGTATGTGAAATAGAGTGGAGTGTCCAGACGGAAGTAGGACTCTAAGACCTTCCTCACTTTCTCACTGAGGTCAAAGAACAGACGAGCGCTCTTCAGAGGGACCTTCCCCTCCTGGCCAAGCTGTGAGAAGAAGAAAAACCATGTAACAGCTGGGACAAGGAGGAAAACAATGTTGAGTCTGTTTTTATATAGAACTATAAATACAAAAGTGTTCGCACTGAAGATGAAAAATGTTCCAGGAAAGAGCATCTTCTCTCTAAAGAGAACACGTCTTAGGTTTGCAAAGCTTCAGGTTCTTTGGACAGACAAGACCAAAGTGGAGATCTTTGGCTAGAATACCCAGCGACATGTTGGGAGAAAACCAAACACTGGCTATCAGCACAAGCACATCGTACAAGTGTCAAGCACGGTGGTGAAGGGGTGATGATTGGTCCATGCTGTGAATAAACGAATGCCTGCAAACCTCAATCAACTGAAGCAATACTACAAAGAAGAGTCGGTCAAAATTCCTCCACAATCATGTGAGATGCTGATAAAATAATACATCAAACAATTACTTCAAGTTATTGTTGCTAAATATAATTCTACAAGCTACTGAATCAACACAGTTTTTCACAGGACTGCATTATGTCGTGGAAAAGTGATATACTGTCAGGTTCTAAGTGATCGTTCCTCTCTGTGTAGACAATAACTGACGTGCTGAGTCACACGTGTCGTTTTGGATCCTACGAGGCTGCAACTATTTAATTACCTCAAACAGCTGGAAGCAATAAGCATCAGGTTACATTTACAGGTGAGCCTCTAGATTAACCTGCTGCAAACGTGTTTATTCTCATCTGCCAACTCGAGCACATAAGCTATATGCTGCATGTTCTGTTGTTTTGATGCTGAAATGTGGAAAAAGTCTGCTGTTAGACTAAAAAACGTATTTTCTGTTTCCACATAAAGAACTAGCTTTGATCTTTCCCCTAGCTATGATTAAAGGTAAACGTTTGTGCTTGTGTTGGCATCTCTTATTTGGAATTATTCTGCTTTATAGACCTTGACAGCCTTCAGGACGGTGACTCCCTGGTACAGCTCGCTGGGGGAATGTGGGGATGGTCGTCCTCTATAGCCATCGCCTTTTAGAGCAGCTGTCTGTGAAATAAATGCAACATTAAGCAACTCCTATAACAGCCGAGCTGAAAAACATACATACGGGACACGATCAGAATGCAGGTGATGTGAGGAAATCTTTGCTGACACGGACTGAACTTTATTCCTTGGGGCTACTCACATTGGAGAGACGGTGCAGCTCCCTGCACTCCTCATCTGTGATCACACCATCCAGCAAAACCCGCTGGGAGCCATTCAGCTGCTTGGATGTCATGGTCACCTTGATGTCACTGTACAGCAGAGCGCCATCTACAAGATAAGGTCACAGTTAAAGACGTGAGGATAAAGACTGGTTGTACAAGACTGACATTTTATACCCCGGTTCTCTGAAACATTCACCTTCCTGTGGCACTATCATCTTGGTCAATTCTGAAGAATCCTTCTTCTTTTCCTCAACCAGATTCTCAATCTCCTTCATCAGGTTTCCTATCTCCTCTGTGATCCTCGCTGCAGTCTCTCTCTCAGCCCTGAGACACAGCAACACACACGCAGATAACAACACTGACTTTAAGTGCACCTTCATGCTCGACCTGCACACGTGTGGCGGTGCTCTTAGTCTTACTTCTGTTTCTCTCTCAGTTTCTTAGGCATGACATCGTCGGGGGTCCACGAGTCCTTTAAGCAAAAATAACAGAGAATTCGAAGATCACATTTATTTATATCCCAGCACTTCATAAGTAGTGCAGAATGTGGTGAGATGTAAACTGAGTTATACACTTACCGGATCTACAAAAGTGATTCCAAAGGCTTCATAACCAAAGTAGAGGAGCTCTTTCTCCAGGAGCGACTGCTGAATGTACTGTTTCACCACCTAGGGATTACAAGTCAGCAGCAGCCTGTAACATAGCTCCTAAAATCACATTCAACAATCACAAAGCCTGCGCTATAAAGACCGTCGTTATATCTCTGGTTCCTTAGCTCCAGTTGGAGCTGTCTTCTCCTTTATTTTAGTAGGAACAAATTAGTCTGGCTTTTTTTTTACAGTGATTCTGACGGACGCGTGTTAGTGGTGATGTATGCATTCAGAGAGCAAATCTGTGTTGTGCTTGTTCAGCTTCTGTTTTATCTTCTGTGCTTTTGTAGCATTCTTTGATTTTTGGTGTTTTTGTGTTTGAGCTCATGCAGCTCTGCTCTCATGGTGCATACACACCGTCAGGCTGTGGATACAGAGGTCTGGACAACAGATGCAGGTGTAATAATACACCTGCATCTACCTTTGGAGCCTTTATATTCTAAAACACAGGCCACAGGCCAGCAACCTCCACCTGGGAAATAATCACTTAGTCATTAGTAGTGATGGATAACCATAATAACCCACTTTAAATAGTGTGTTATGTGGACATTTAGGGCCCAGGGCAGCTCAAATCGTTTTTAAGAATCAGCAAACAGTTATGTGCTTAGATCACCACCAGAGCCTTTTTTTAATGTGCCCCTGAGTACACGTGAGTGCTGATGAAGACCATTTTTCTGCCACCACACTTTGTTCAGGCTAATTTACTGCTGATCACTAAGGATTAAGATAACACACTGCTAAGAATAACTGCACTCACGGTGAGGTTGAAGTAGAGGTTGAAAGCCTCTGTTAAACACAGTGTAACTGTACCTGTCGGGCTGATATGGCTGCTGCTTTGTCCTCGCCCAGCATGGCAGAGTAATAGTTCAGGTTCTGGTTCATCACCTCATCCTCAGGGTGGAACAGCAGGTAGGTCTTAGCACACTCTATGGCCTTCTCGTACTTCTCACCTGGAAAGAAAAGACAAAAATCCATGGAATCATGGATGTGAACAAAAAGGATGCTATTGGATTTACAGCATATATCCTTGTTCTTAAACACCAGTGACTATTTCATAACAAACATCCTGTACCTACAGGGGACTCTACAGTTACAGCACGGAAGAATTTTAGCTTAAACTTGTTGTTAAACATTCAAAAAATGAAATCAAATTATGAAGAAAGTGTGAAAAATAAAAATAAAAGTATGAAAATATTTTAAAGACCTTCATTGTGTTACTGCTATATGAAGTTAGTATGCTAAGTTTGGAACAACCACATGGAAGAACTTATAACAAAACAAAACAATGTAAAATGATTAACATGACATCTTATAGTTTCAGAATATTTGCCTCTTTGGCAGGTGGCTAAAACAAAACCTGGTCTTATGCTGAGACTGGTCAGTGGTCACCTGGTGATTCAATTCAATTCAGTTTTATTTATACAACAACAGTCGCCTCAAGGTGCTTTACATTGTAAGGTAGACCCTACAATAAAAACAGAGAAAGGACTTTGGTGACAGAGGGAAGGAAAAACTCTCCTTTAACAGGAAGAAACCTGCGGCAGTTCAGAGGTTAAGAGCCTAAACTCTGACAGGACAGGGTTATTTTTCATATTGCTCTTTTAAAGGCTGCCACTAGGGAGAAGTAAAATATAATAATATGAAATTTTACATAAAACGCTGCAATTCTTTTGGTTAATTTTGAAGAAATACATTATAAATACATGCAGTACAAGAGAATTTTCTCTTTTTTATTTACTATATAAATAGTTAAAGTATTTAACATATGTACCAAAAAGCTCTTTAAGTCTACAGTCACACAGAACAGTTTTAAAAAATGTGGCATGACCAGAATTATTGCAATTAGTTGCAGGGAGTTGGGCTCTGCAAAGCAAGTTTGGTGCATAAAGACAATGATTAAACAGCAATCACTCCACTGTCAATGTTGACAATTATGTGCGATAATCTTTTAATCTGTGATCAACTGTAACAAATGGGCAAAAACTGCAAATCAATTGAAAACTAAATACAAAGAAATTCACATGAATTACTTCCATTCAGAGTCCAGCAATAAATGCTGATCTATTATCATATAACATTTGGCTTATTTAAGAGGTAATCTCGTTCATGTTAGGTGCAGGTCTGTGTTTTTGCTATTAAAGTCGTCAAACAGATGATCCGTGTATATGAGGCCATAGCTGTTCATTTCTGTGTTTAGACTTCTTTTCTGCATTGTTGCTAAGGACAGTGGATACAGGCACACCTGACTTATAGAAAGCACTGTGAAACTCACTGTTGTAGTAGGAGAACTGCAGGTAGTTGAAGTGTGAAGGCAGGAAGTCCTCAAAGGGCTTGTCTCTGCCAGCAGTTAAGGCCAGCTCAACAGCACAGTGCTGCTTACAGCTCAGCACCTGCAGGTAGTGGTCTGAGGGACACAGACACATTTATACAAGTATTTATAGCACATGCAGCCTATTTTTCATATTTGCCATACAAATGTCTCCCTTGCATGCAGCTTCACATCAAATTCTCAGCTCTGTTGGAATCTTTAGTGCTCACAAGCAAAGGATATGCTGCCTCACCACTCATACTCTGGAACAGGTCTGCACTGTACTCCATGTAGTTGTATCCATCATAGTTGTAGGCTCCCTCACACAGAACTCTGCACTCCTTATCAGCTATGAAGTACTCATCTACGGCTGATTCAAAGTGTTCAGCCGCCAGGATGAAGGAGTCGTCACTGTAGGAGCTCTTTCCCAGCAGAAACTGGGCCTGAAGAGAGAGGGCACATCACAGCTACTGCAACAGTCAGCTTCATCTGTTCAAGGTCAGTCAGGCAGACAAAGGAGTTTAAGTCTTTCTGCTTGAATCATCGTTAGAGACTGCATCATGTGGCAACATGTAAAGAAAAATGCCCTCCTTTCTTCTCCCCTGTTTTCCCCTCCAGCTGACTATGATAGATTGCCTTCTCTCCCTGAGCCTGGTCCTGCTGGAAGCAACTTCCTGTTAAAAGAGAGTTCTTCCTTCTCGTTGTCACCAAGTGCTAGTTCACAGGGGATCGTCTGACTGTTCCTTAATTTGACTTAACTGACCAAACTAATGAAATGTCAATAAAAATAAACTGTAGATGAATTATAGACAATCAGCAGAGGATGAGGCTACAAGAACATAACAACATTATCAAAGACGGAGTTTGCTTTCACCATGTGTGGCCTGGCCTCCAGATCTTTGAAGTCGTCCTCCTGTACTCCTGCCATCATCCTGTAGTAGTCCAGATTCTGTCTCATCTCCATGTGATCTGGGTTGGCCAGGAAAAACGTGTTGGCAGCTGCTACTGCTTTGGCCAGCTTATTGATCTGAAAGGAAGAAAAACACACATACACAAGCTTATTTTCTATTCTATTTAATTCAACTGGAAAACTCATGCAAGCTAACTTGGTATCAAAATATCTCATGTAGGCACAGATACATTAACAGTTAGTTAATGTAGTAGTGGAATACATTTAATCTACTCTGATTTTACCTTTGTTTTGGTGCACTAAGCCCAGCAGTTGCTCTTTACTTTCCAAATGTTAGCTAACTATATACACCAGCCAATATTGATCCTGACATACTCATATTGAGACGTCAGTAATGTTCACAGGCTATTATTTTAACTAATTATGTTACATGTTACATATTTATGTTTAATCGTTCTTATTGTATGTTTTTGTACAGGTACTTCAGACTGTGTTTGTCAACTTTCACTCACTTTTATTTTGGGGGTAATTAATCTGCTATAAATGATTTTTGATGCAATATCATTTTAAATGTTCACATTTTTGGTCTGGTAACCCATAAGGGCCAAACTGTTATCTTTACATTTTCTGGGGTGGATTTCAGTTTACTCTTTACTATCTGAAACGCTAACGTTTAGGCAGCTCAGTAGGTAGAAAGACTTAAAAGATTTTTTGGCAAGACTGAAGCCCAGGTTTCCCCCGATGCATCCATCACAGTGTAACTTTGATCATGGTAGGTTAAAAGTATTTAGGCATGGGAAAAATATCCTTGTATAAACAGAGACTGAGACTTTTAGTAGGAAAGGGCTTTGATTGCTGAGAGTAGTAAAGCAATATAGTACCAGTCGTATTTCTCAGATTTTAAAATATTTCAAAAGTTCAGAATATATATTACAATGAAATCACAAGTAAGTGAATCGTACTAATGTAAGGCCAGACTGAACTGCCCAGGTTGCAGTTGTGTGGATTTAGTGGGTCACAAAATAGTCTAACAACCTAACAACATCCTAAAAACAACCGAACTTGAAAACAGTAAGCCATTTTTTCTGGTTTTCCTGCAGTGGTACATCATACTCATACGTAAGCATAATACAGCGCTGTGCAATAGTCCTGAGCAATCCCTCATTTCTTTATGAGGCTTTTTTGAAGTGGTTTTGAGCAATACAGGGAGTGCAGAATTATTAGGCAAATGAGTATTTTGTCCACATC
>NW_005187422.1:3683217-3686549 GCF_000239375.1 Pundamilia nyererei
AATTGAAATGGGTATATATTTGTTTTTTGTTAAGTTGCCTAATAATTATGCACAGTAATAGTCACCTGCACACACAGATATCCCCCTAAAATAGCTAATGAGAAGAAATGAGTCGTGGCTTGAGACTTTTGCACAGTACTGTATGAGTTATGACAGCTCTATGACTTTTTGATAAAAACTAACTTTAACATTTTCTTCAGCCTGAGCTTTTAGGGGCCAACTTCCTGTTTGACGTTTGTCCCGCACACCTCTGCCATGTCACACAGAGTTTCATAGAAAATATTTTCATCAGAGCAGAAAATAAATCCTTATTTTCACACTAACCCATTCATCTTTACGCCCCCTAACTTGCTTAGTTGGAAAAATATCTTGTTAAAAACGAATTTAAGTCTACAAAAAAATTAATAAAAGAAATAATTGCTAGTCCCTACTTATTTCACAGATGAAGCGTTTGTGGTTTGCCAGCAGGAGCTTTTGAAAATAAAATTTTAGGCCTTTAAATCGCTCAATTTCACGTCCTAACGTCACACCCCGCAGAAGCTGACTCCACCTTAAGACGTGGCATGGTTGTCTTGGTTTTGGGGGGTTGGGGCAAAACAGTAATGTGCTCCACATCAGCTCTAACTTACAGGCTAAAAAAGAATCAGTGCTAAAGTTTTTACTGTTCTAGCTCGCCTATAGCAAAGCGAGCGTGTGTGTGCAGAGAGACAGGCCACACTGTAGCTGCCAGCATCCTCTTCTACCTTAAAATACGCCACTTGTAGGTAATTATATGGGCTCCTCTTCTTGAACTCCAGCTCTATTTCCTCGCTGACGAGATGCAAACTTGGTGCGCCGACTTTCTCAGTTTCGCAGGAGTTCACACAGTCGGCCCGCTTCAGGAATTTCTGGAAGAAGCCCAGGTCCTCCACAGAGCCGGTCCCCGGTATGGGAACTCCCAACCCGGCCAAAGGCTCGCCGAAAGCGGTCTGGTTGGCGCAGCTCTGGCGGCACTGAGCTTTAACTTTGCGCAAAGTGGCTTTGTTTTTGAGAGCCTTCTCCATGTTCAGAATCACCGATAACCAGTCCCCCTTATAGTAAGCTTCCACCGCCGTGTCGAAGAGGAAATCATAAGGCTCCAAAACAAAGTGGCTGCTCACTTCAGTGTCCGATGTGCACGCAGGCACCACGACAACACAGAGGAATGTGAGCGCATAACGGAGCTCCATGGTGGCAAAGTGTCAGGGCTCTGCAGCGGGACCTGAGCCTGGACCTGTGGCCGACGACGAGCCGGTACGCAGAGAGAATTGTTACTACTCCTTTCTCCACCAGGAGCTTGACTGGAGGTGGGATTTGAGCGGCGGAGCCCCCCTCGGCAACACCCCCCACCCTTCATCCTTATGCATATGCATACGCATCAGCCGTATGCAACATGATACGAGTTGATTTAGTGCTTCAGAGCTTGAGAGCAAAATATTTTCACTAGTTGAATAAACACAAAATGACACAGATTTCTGAAAAGGTCTGGTTAAAATGTATGAAAGTTTATTGACAAAAGTCCGAGAAAAGGCAACTAACCAATGAAAACTGTACTTTTAACTGTTTGCTTTTTTCCACTGATGGATCTGTTTGGAATTGTCCTCATTCACACTTTCACAGGCTCCCAAATACAGCTGTTGGTGCGTAGGAACACAGCAGTGAGGTCCTGGTGAGGCAAGGAGAAGACACGGCACCCAAAGAAACCTGAAGTCTGTGGAGAAACTCGTATTATAGGCCACTGATAGAGCCGTCAATGGCCTAAAAATGTACTTTTTTAAAAGTTTTCAACGTGTCTGACTGAAGCTGTTAATGAAGTTGTACTGCTGTGATGCTGGATATTGGAAGAGAATTCCCAAACAGCATGATGGGCAGTACATCTGAAATGTGTCACAGTATATTGTAAAGCTTAACATTCTTCTATTTAATCAAGATCGCTGTTCCACCGCTTTAAGCTGGTCAAAGAATATCATCGAATCCTGCAGACGATGTGTAATTTTATTTTTGTTGTGTTTATTTATAACTTTGCGCAAATAGTAAAATAATAAAGACAAAACAGAGGATTTTAATTTTGTCACAATAGAAAAAAACTTACCAAAAAATTGTTCACTTACCAAAAAAATGAAACTAAGCACGCAATGTATTATGGGGAACGTAGTATGCGCGAGGAAGGTCGAGCGAAACCAATAAAAATACATCTTTTAGTGAAAGTGTCAGCTTTAATGTGAGCTTTAGCTAGAAGCTTTTAAGTGCAGTCTGACTCAGTCAAAAGTGGAGCACAGCTTCCGTTTTATGTGTATTATACAACTTCGTACATTTCTTAACATTGACATATCTTCATGTTTAAATGCTCTGTCTCGTGTCGACCTGCTATTTGAGAGCCTGAAAGAACAAGCGTAAATGTAGTGAAGTACGAAATACAGAATATAAAAGTTTATATCATTATTAATCCCAATACATAATTATAATAAAACAAAACAAATTCATAATCACCAATAAGCTAAAATTAACTGCATAATTAAATGTATTTTAAAAAGGCATAAATATGGACAACTATTTTGAGCAGAACGGGGCGGAGATTAGGACCCAGTGATCCCTACAGTATTTTTAGTTGAATACGAGTTGGTTGCAAAACAGGCAAGTGGACAGCCTACAGATAGGTTGTGATTATTGGTAAAACTTCAAGGAAGACGACATGGACAGGACGGTCAGCCTGCCTAACCAGCCCGAGAAAACCACAACAGGTAACACATGTACACACTTACTTGATCAAAAATCTCACGTGAATCCTTTTTCTCGGTTATCTGACTGTACGCACTGTCACACGAGCTGACCCTCTGTTTAAGTAAAAGCTGAACTGTACTCGCAACTAGACACTCAAGTTCATGCTGAGCGTGTGGGTTAGCATTTTCTAGAGTTACATTACATGCGTAACCAGTGCAGTCTGCGTGGTTACTGAAATGCTGCGTGAGCCCAACAGCGAGGCGGGGGACCGTGTGCATGTAAAATAATTTGGTGTTAGTGTTTTAATAACATTATTGTGTCACATGTGAGGAAGTGTTCAGAGGTAGGACTCCTGTAGCTTTTCGTATAGAAGCTGCTCCCAGCAGGTTAACCCCGTCTCTACATGGAGTTTAAAACTTTAGACGTTAGAAAGTTGTAATAAATGTGCTGAGACAAAGGTTGTTTCATCTTAAAGGTACTGCAATTCTGAAATGTTGATAATTATTATTTTTCTATGAACTTCTGTAATACCAGTCATCATTATTAGGGAGGAGAAAATGTGATGTATCAGTAAGACTGAAGCCCAAGTTTCC
>NW_005187422.1:3686782-3694618 GCF_000239375.1 Pundamilia nyererei
ACAATAGATATATTGGCTACATGTGTTTACATAAAGTGTGTAAGCTATGCTGGAAAAAACAAAACAAAAAACAATGAATTCTTTATTTAGCAGATTTTCAAATGTGCCATGAAGGCAGCACCATATTTAAGAAACAATCTACTATTTAGTTTTTCATTTTTATTTTATTTTATTGCAGTGACTCTGGTTGAGAGCAGCAGTGCTCCCAGTGGGCTGGAACTGGTTAGTTCCTACCAGACCAACAGAGTTGGAGACCCCATGAATCTGGTTGCTCTTGCAGAGCAAGTCCAGAAGGTGTGGATTGGACTCAGTTTTTGTTATTTTTTACTTTCAGGTTATTCTCATAATGAGTATGTGTTTTGTTTCCCCCCCAGGGAGATGAGTTTGTAAAAGCCAATGCCTGCAACAAACTGACAGTCATTGCAGACCAGATCAGATACCTGCAGGAGCAGGCGAGGAAGGTAAGAGCCGTGCACGCTGGATGAGCTGCATGGTCACGTTGCTCTGATCTAAAGGCAACATCTTTGCTTCTCTGCTAGGCTTTGGAAGAAGCCAAAAGAGACTCTGAACTGCACCACGCTGCTTGTAACATTGTGAAAAAGCCAGGCAACATCTACTACCTCTATCAGAGGCCATCGGGACAGAAATACTTCTCCATCCTCTCGCCTATGGTAGGCACCAGCCTTGTTCATGTTATGTCAGCCCAGACTGACAGCAGTCACAAAACTCCAGTACAGCAGCTGTTACATCACACACTTGAATACTCAACGTGACGCTGCACGTCTGTGTGTTAGTGTTCAAAGGTCGTGCAGCCAGAAGGGAGCTGATAAATCAGATGATCAGGTTGCTCAGGTTGGATGTGGCTGGTTACGCTGCAGCTGTGGATGGTTTTGGAAGCACAAACTGGTTTTAAGAAGATTAACCTTTTCAATTGTAAATGTAAAACATTTGTTAAAAAAATGTAGCAGGATAAGCTTTTTAGAATTTTATCCAATTTGGATAAAACTCCTACGTTTTTTGTTTGTTTGAATTAGAGATACCGCCAATGCTACTCTTTTTCTTTCTTATTCGATTCCTTAGCTCCTGATTTCTGTCCATACCAAATACTGATCTGATACCAGCGTTACACCAATAAACTGTAACCCGAAACTAGAAATCATTATGTGTAAAGCAGCATGTGGCTAATAAATGACAACAGGACTAAAACAAAAGTGAATCTGACAGAACCGTGATCAGAGCTTTTCTGTTACATCACCTCACTGGACTGCAGTTTGTATTTATGTGAAATCGTTTTACAAACATAAAGAAAAGCTGTCGGTATTGCAGACTTTGATGTGCTGAACGTTAGCAAACTAAAGGACAATGAAGAGAGTTTCCTTCATGGTGGATTTTTGATCTCAAAACATATTCTATTTATTATGACAGTCCTCTCCTCTCCTCCACAGGAATGGGGTCCAAGCTCCCCTCACCCATTTCTTGGTGCATTCAAACTTCAACACGACATGTCGTGGACCCCCTTCGACGAGGTGGAGAAGAGAGACGCGGAGCTTGCCGTCATGGACAAACTCGTCAGCCAGCAGACAGCCTTACCTACGTACGCAGGACCCAACTTCAGAGGCCTCACTGAATAAAGAACAGACTGCTCCAACTTGTACACACTGGGCTTTTCAAGGACATGAGCCAGATGCTAACGCTAGTCTTAAAGGATTCCAGAACTGCTCGTGTCAGTCACAAAAGCTTCACCGACTTTCTCATGTTGCCTTAAGGACACAACTTGTTAAGTTTATGTTTGTACACACACACAAATCTTTTCTAAAAGTGAAAATCTCTGATAGACTGTGTCTGGACACTTTTACTGTATAAGAGCATTTATTAGAACTCGTGTAGCAGAATATTCCACCAACCTTCAGCACAAGGATCAGATATAAAGCTGCACCACAGAGCTCATCCAAAAACACAAGAAGCTGACATCCAGCTTTTCTCACCAAAAGGAATTGTACTTCTGCGTCTCATGTTAGTACAGCATCAGTCTGCAATTTTTCAGCAGAATTCTAGGTTAGCATAGTTTAAGAAAAAACTGAACCACTCCGAAAGGTTTAGCTTTTTAGCACCATTAGTGGTGAAACAAGGCACCTTATCCAGCTGTATTCTTGAAACTTGGGCTCTTGATTAAAGCCCAACTGTAAGACAATATTGATATATGGTGATTTTAAAAAGCCAATATTTTTTTCAAATGTGCTATGTGTAGTTATTTATGAGTGAGGACTAGGATAATGTGACAACTTACTTGTTTATGGTCTGACTGTACGAGTCAGCTGGTTGTCGTCCCTGTGGCATTTCCATCAGTGCCCTCTAGTGGACAAACTACAATGTCAACACTTGTGGTTGAAGCATGTTTCTCCGGTGTCTTTATTTTTTCTAGCTTTTCAGCCAAAAGAGAGAAGACCACTACCAATATTTAGACCAATGGCTAATACATGGCAGTGTTCGGGATGTTCCTAATGATTACTTTACTGTTTAACATCACTGTACAGTAATCAAATATGGCCACTGTTAATATAAACAATTGCATTACTGGTACAGAAGTGAGGGCAACAATGGTTAATTATCTGGTTGATGAGTTTGCACACTCGTAAGTTATAAATTGGCTTTTCTTAAAAATAAAAGTGTAAAGATGAGATTTTTTTTGTCTCCAGAAAATAAACTGTCATTTCATGTTTGTTTAATTGCATATCAACAAAATCAAAGTGCAATTTCTTCATTTTAAATCAACTGTCCCCAGTCAGTCCCATTTACATCTTACTTTGAAAAATATGGATGTTAAAAGTGCATTTCTATTTTTAAAATATTGTCCATCACAGTCAGCTGAGCGTGTCTTCCTGTAATGATGTAATTTTTAGAAGGTAAGAGTTAATATGAGACAGAAGCTCCCAGTTATCCGTGGCAATGTTGAAGTGCACGGCGTCCTCCTCTGAGCTTACCTTCAGCAGGATGTGAGAGCGTGGTGGGAGGAAGAAGAGCACTTTGAATTCTTCTTTATGTGACGCGTCTGATATGAGGAAGGGGAGGAAGTGCTTTTCCACCAGTGTATTTAGAGCTGCTTCCTTCAGCTGGCAGCAGAATAGGCTCATAGCACTGTCTCCGCTCTCTGAGCAGATTTCGTCCCACAAACCCTCGAACACGCTCAGTGTGCCGCCTCGTCCCCAGTTTGAGGGGACAGGCAGAGGCAGGAAAGTTTGCTGGAAAGCCACATGGATATCAGGTAGGGTGGTGTGCCATGTATGGCCATCTGGAGAGGTGAAGATGGCGCTGGCGTGGAGGCTGGTAGGGTAAGGCTTCCTGGGCTTCAGTGTTAGCTGAACTATGGCCGACGGCCTCTCTCTGAGAAGACATGGGACGCTGATGTCGCCCAGCTCCTCGTAGTGATGGTCTGTGAGGCTGAAGTGAAGGCGGATGCTAAAGAGTTGATCGAAGTGAGAGTCATGCGAGTTGATGTGGACCAGCTGGTACTGTAAGGTGATCTCTGAAGCAAAGCTGGAGTCACTGAATTGATCTCTGTAGGCCTCCATCGATGCGCTCGCCTCCTCCGGGCCTTTCTGTACTTCATTTGAATTTATGTCTCCTGCTCGTGGCTCAGGAGGGGCCTCGATCAGCCTGAATACAGCTCTCTCTGTCTGCTGGATGGTCAGTGTGCTCGTCAGCCCCTCACCTATGAGGCAGGACAGTGACTGCTTTTTGTCCTGACGCCCTCCCTCTTCCATGCCCTGTGCCAACACCCCAGCCAGCTTCTCCCTTGACAGCGTGGTCAGGAGGGTGTAGTAGAGACGGGCGTGGTCCTGGATCTCCATGTCTGCGTAGTGGCAGACGAGGAGCTGCAGGACGTCAGCCAGAGGAGTCAGCAGCGAGTCCAGACTTGGGTGGACGAGCAGATGGCGGCAGACCCTGAGGATTTCGTTTCCCAGACGCCAATCACCACCTGTGCACAACGAGGATGACGAGGGAGTGATGATGCTGGAGAGGAAGGTGAGGGTGCTTTGCTGGATGATCTCTCCTTCCTCCGCCACTCGGGCCAGCATCTTGAGGTGCCGGCTGAGGTCGTGTGAGGTGAGCTGGGTTAGCGGTGCCTCAGTAATGACCCTCTGCAGAGCTTTGAGGAGCCCCACAGACCAGCTGGACTCAGACAGTCTGTCCTGGGTCTGGTCAGCCAGGTTGATGAAATGTGGAGCCAGCTTGGTGTGGTTGAGGTAGAGCTGACACAGCTGTTTGGTCAGGTCGTTGGAGTAACGCTCCACGTGGCAGAAATAATACAGGAAAAGGAAGGCCGCTCTGAAGAAGGTGACGACGAGCTCTCTGCCGCACCCGTTCTCCACCATGCTCAGCAGCGAGCTCAGGTGCTTGTAGAGGTAGGCCAGCCCCTGGCCTCCCTGGCCTTCCTCCCCCTCCTCCAGGTACACCAGGGATAGCATGTTGAACCGGGCGAGCAGGGTGGCACTGTCATTAAACACGGTGGGGACCAGAGCTGAAGCGAGCTGCGGCGTGAGGAGCACGGGGAGGGTCTCGTCACCGTCGCCGCAGCTGATGGGCCGGTTCTCCGGGAAGTGCAGGATGCAGTCCATGTAGAAGAGTTTCTCAGGCGTGCTCAGGAGCAGGTGCTGGGAGAGCACCACTAGCCGTTTGAGGATGAAGGCTTCGTCTTCAGAGCTGAACAGGCTGTCTGTGAAGGCACACTTCAGCAGCAGAGTGGCATGAAGGAGGCTCACCTGACGGCATGAAAAACACCAAAACAATCAGACTGATCACATCCCAAAACTTACCAAAGGGAAAGACAATTTGTTTTATTAAAAAGAAAAACAGAAAACACATATTTGGCAGTAATCAATAACAAGTTTTTAGAATAAATCATGTTTTGAATTGAAACGATCAGACTGAAACAGAAAAATGTCTTCTTTTAACAATAGCCCATTACTCCACACAATGGGGCCTGTGGATATTCCACGCACCTCAGTTCTGTTTTCTTAACCTTTAATTCAAGTATGTAATCTCATTACGGTGGCTGCTGTAGAACACGTTTTAGTCAAGAGAGATCAAAACCATGAAATATAAGCTGTGTCCCATAACGGCCGCGACAGGCTGGCGTTATGTGGTGTTTGTGTAAAAAGCAAATTTTTGTATACACTATATATTAACATATATGAATAGTAACACTTGGAAATAAATTAGGTCATAAAATGTAAATGACTTCAATTCAGAACATGAGGCTCGAGACGAGGAGAAAGAGGGTGTCGTTTCATTATGATAGTGGTGGTTTTGTCGCTTTGTGTTGTGTTTTCTGTGTCTTTGCTGGAGGGGACCGCTTCTCTGACGATAAAACACGTAAGGCGCTTCATATAATGAGTCTGAAGGTGCAGGAATAAATTGAAATGTTCCTCCACAACATGCAAACAACTACTACTTCTCTTCTCCTCTGCCTTTGACGTCTTACGTATGTGACTGGTCTCTAGGCAAACAGGCAAAACTTGATTTATTCAAAATATGGCGTGGGATCAGGGTGGTTTCCTCATCAAATTGTTGGAAGATGTAATTACACACTAATCAATATATATTGATGAGTATAATATTCTTTTTTTCCCCCTATTAAATAACTTTAAAATTGACTGACGGTACCTTCAAAGTTGAGGACAGACACCAACATATTTTATCTTGTAGAACAAGACATGCAAATGCTGAAAGACTTAACCATCTAACCAAAAACCCAGTCAGATTATAAACAAGGAACTAGAAGTGCAAAAACGCCAACTAATTTCCTGCTTTAAGGAAAGGATGAAGTGCTGTGCACTTCATCCTTTACTGATTCCCCTCCCCCTTCAATTCATTCCATGTAACACAAACCTCACTGGTGCCCAGGAGCCGCAGCAGGTGAGTCCTGAATATAGCTGGAGGGACTCCAGGCACCATGGCAACCACCTCTGTCAGTCTATGTAATAGTGTAGCCTGACACAGAGGAGTGAGCAGGTAGGACTCATCCAGGAGGGTGGAGAGGACTGATCGCAGCTCCTTACAGTCAGGGCCAGTGTGCAGAGTTGGTACTGTACCCATGGGTCCCAGGATGAGAGAAGACAGTATGGCTGAGTCCTTGCTGCTTGCCAGGCCTGACTCCTGGTCTGCTTCCCATGCAGCTGATGTGTTCCCTCCCAGAAGGGCTTTAAGGTGCTCAGCACCAGCTCCTGTTTCCTGGGTGAGCTGATAGATGGCATTTCTTAACACCAGAGTGTAAAGCTCCGCGTAAGCCTGGTGGAGCCTCGATGTTTCCTGCTGCCAGAGCCCACCCAAGAGCTCAAGGCGCTGGGAGAGGAGGCCGGGGCAGCAGGCCTCCAGTTCCCGCAGGCACTCGCAGGCTATTGCCCGAAGAGGACGCTGGCTGCCATCCGTATGGATGTCGCTGGTGTCCTGGGCTATTTGAAGGAGCACATCCAGAAAGTCTAGAGATGCACGGGAGTGGCTCTTCACACAGGAAGTGCAGATGAGGACGGAGGTGAGAGCCAGGAGGAGGTGACAACGAAACTGGACAGACTTAGGAGGACACTGGGCGAATACTGACATGAGCTCCAGGGCTGTCTCCTCACCCACAGAGTCCGAACAACACAGCAGGGTGGGGTGCTCACACAGCGGCGATAGCAGGAGGATCTGCGAGTGGGAAGCACATAGAAGATAAGAACACTGCACACAAAAACATTAGCTTGCCTGGCCTTCCGCCAGGTTACTGCCACAAATCCTTAAAAAAACAGCAAGTCTGTAAGTACAGTCACATATATGTTACTGCTTTACATTTTCAAACTTCTCCGTATCCCATAGCTACCAAACAACACAGCTTGCTCGTTGCTGTCTTGCGAATGTAGAGAGTCAAACACGGCTAATTTAGTGTCAGTGGCTAAGGTACACACGTCCCAGAGCGAAATAAGGGAACAGACAATGAATATGACACACTGCACTGTACATGTTTGCCAGCTGACACAATACCGACGCTTTCTGTTCACTATATTTACCTTAACGCTGTAAGTGGCTCTGTCATCGCGGAGCTCGCGGAGCAACTCCGCCAGGAAAGCCTCCGCGGTGGTCCCGGAGAGGAAGCCGGACGGTCTGCGGGAGAAAGCAGAAATCCTCTCGGCCCAGTTCGCCGCCATTGTCTCTCAAATCCAAAACTTTATCGGCTTGTAAGTTATCATTTCAGGAACTGTTACTGAAATCCGCTGCTAGCAAAGTTGTCTTTGAGAATTAAAGAAACCAGGCTTCGCCAACATACAGCATCCACTGTTGATAGTTGCCGTTTCCGTATTGTGTCACGCGCACATTTAATACTTGCAGTGCTATATTTACCGCCCCCTGTTGCTTTGGAGGATATATCCAAAGAAAAAAAAATTTAAAACCAAGGCATATCTCTAAAGAGCGAGTGGTTGTGTCCAAATTCAGGGGTAGCATGCTTCGAAGGATCCACCCTATCCCTGAATTTCCTACCCTTGAATTAGGACACAGCCACTGAATGTAGAATCCCAGTCAACTAAGCTCAGTGCCTCAGTTCCTTGAAAGTCAGATGGTCCTCATTAAAAAATTTAACATGTCATGATTCTGTGTAATAAAGTGAGATTTCATTTTTCATATGAAAAACCCGAGCATAAAACAGCGAGGGAAACTTTTAAATTTTAGTCTCGCCACCACATTGACAACATCTTAACTACAGGGTTCTTGTTTGTATCTTTGTTTGTTTTTTGTTGTTGTATTTTTCTGAAGGAACTCATCATATAAATACTCATAAAATAATAATAATAATAATAATAATAA
>NW_005187422.1:3714538-3732809 GCF_000239375.1 Pundamilia nyererei
ATGTTTTCAGAGATTCTATCTGCTGGACAAAGTTGTCAGACAGCTCTCTGAGCTTCTCGTTGTAGTTCATGTCCTTCAGGCGGAGCTGGTACTCATTCTCCATCTGCAGCTCCTCCAGCCGCATCTTCATCTCCAGCATGTGCTGGGTCTGAAAGTAGACGCAGGAACATACATTCAATACCTCTTCTTTTAACCATAACATGACAGTTGTCACCTTGTTGCAATTCTTTTAGCTTTCTTCTAAAGTGTCGTACATAAATAACTTAAACCAGACACATAAACACATGAAGTGTACCTCATACTACTTGGAAAGAACAGATTGCTGTAGCGTCTGCAGTAATGTGAACCCCAGACTCTGCTTCGTGTGAAAGCAAGGCTGTCGATTTACTGGCTCACCTACATTCCCACCCTGACCTACAGCCACAAGTTGTGTGTAGTGGTTGAAGACCATGGATACAAGCAGTGCAAATGAGCTTCCTCCAAAGGCTCGGTGAGGAGCCTGTTCATGTAGGAGGAAGTCCAAGTAGAGCCACTACTTCATCACATCAAAAGAAGTGAGCTCAGGTGGTTCAGGCATCTGACCAGGAGGCCTCCTAAACGAGGTGTTTCAGGCATGTACTAAAGAGAGAAAGGCTGAAGAGAGATGCTGGAGAAGTTACATCTGGTTTGGGAACACCTCAAGGTCCCCGAAAGACCAGGATTAGTGGTGAGAGTGAGGTCTCTGCTGAGATGCTGCCCCAGCAACCAGGACCTTAGCTTGGTCCTGGTTGCTGGGGCATCATAAGAAGCCGAAAATGGTCGTATGTACAGAGCTGGGAACATCCAAACCAACAGAGGCTGTTCATGAGCAGAACCAACAGGCCTCCCATTGCCGTCTCCCGCCTGATCCGTAAGATGAAGCTTCCCGGCCGTGAGAACAAAATCACTGTCATCGTGGGAACAGTCACTGATGATGTCAGGATTCAGGATATCCCCAAGCTCAAGATTTGTGCTCTGAGGGTGACTGATGGTGCCTGCATCCTCCACCAAAGCTGTCGCGAAATCGATCAATGTAGAGCAGTGTCACAAACCACGGAAGCCCCAGAAAAGTGCAATCAAACAATGACTTTATTAACAGCCCGGAGAAAACATCAACATATGTCTTCTGACCAAAATACATGTTGTGGACACTTCTAAAGCAGTGGGGTACACGCCCCCCCATGGCGTCAAATACAGATTAAAATAGGTTCCAGACATTAGTCACAGTTAATCGTACATTTTTAATAGCTATAAGCAGACATAGAACTTCTGATTCTTTCCTAAAATAATTTTCACATATGGCACTTTGTGTATGTGTGTTTTCTATTCATTAATGTAATTGTCAGTTATTTTCTCTCTTTATTTTACTGTTTGTTTGTGACGTTCCACTTTAGTTCTACTAAATCTTGATGTAAAAACAATGCACCCTTATTCCACACACACACTCTGCAGTTTGCCTACGCACACACTTCTCTCTCAGACTTCCTCTGTTCACACACTCGCCTATGAGTTATTATTAGTTATTTATTATTTTGTACAAATCACACAGAAACATTCAAATCGAGTACTCACAACATTCACACACTTAGAATCACTCAAAATACGCTTTCCTAAGAGTATTTTATCAAACATGCTTTCAAGAATCAGAAAGAGGAAGTAGACAACACTCAGTAACTGCGTCTGTCCTCTTAAAAGAGAAGAGAAAT
Organism: Pundamilia nyererei; assembly: GCF_000239375.1. Lineage (NCBI taxonomy): Eukaryota > Metazoa > Chordata > Actinopteri > Cichliformes > Cichlidae > Pundamilia > Pundamilia nyererei. Next base: position 3,716,263 of record NW_005187422.1, read on the forward strand.
AAACACATATGGGACAATTCTCCCCATCTTAGACAAAATGTGACCTTATGTTCTTCTTTAAACACAACTCTTGGCCTCCAGGGCATAACCTTTGGACTTATAACTCTGATATAAGTCCACACAGTACGGAGAACCTGCAAGTTCAGTTTTTTTCTTTTTAAATTCTCCACACACTTGAAAAACTGTTTGTCATTTATCTGCCCAAGAACTTCATCAAATGGACCTCGCCGGGTCCAGTAATCTTCAACACAATTGTGTATCCTCATGTACACAACTTATTCTTCACTGGTATCACAGCACATCTAGTAATATCATCAGAATTACTTCATCATAGTAAACATTGATTTTGCTTTAAAATCAATTTACCATCAGAACTCAAGATCACAGCTGACTCGATTCTCTGAAATCCTGAGTCAGTTAAACACCTTGCTCAACTCAAGGTGTCCTTTTCTCGGACTTCCTCGTCCGAACTCACTCTTTTTACCCCGGCATCTCCACCAGAATGTTACGAGATCTTCCACTCTTAATTGGTGAAAGAAGGTAACTTCGTAAGTTCTCTCCACTGTCTCACAGTAGCAAACAACCTGCGCATTCAGAAGATCCCCTTCTCACTGTAATTCAATTCTCATAAACCCAAAGGTAAGCATATTATTTCCCTAGTCAAAAGTGAAACCGTTCCTCACACAGTAATTCTTAATCCAACCTTAAAGTGAAACAAACACCCTTCGTGTTTTGAAACTAAAAAGGAAGGAAGAGCGCCCAATTTTAACGGCGCATGTTATTACTGAACAACATGACAAAGTACAAATACTTTGTTACTGTACTTGAAAAGAATTTTCAGGTATCTATACTTTACTTGAGTAGGTATTTTTCTGACAGCTGTTTACTTTTACTCCCTACATTTTAATCAAATATCTTTACATTCTACTCCTCATATTTTTAAAACAGGCTTTTTTGATACTAGTATCTGTACTTAAGTACGAAATATCTGTACTTTTGCCACCTCTGTATCTACGTGTGTGTATGTAAGTATGCATGGATGGATGCATGCTAGTCATGTATGGGGAGGCTTCATCTGGCAAACCTCACATGCAGTACAGCACTAAGGATTGTTCCTTCTAGGAAGTAGAAGTAGACTGGGGGGCAGAGGCTTCAGCTTTCAGAGACCCTGTCTACTTTTACGATCAGGCTTAAAACTTTTCTTTTAGATGAAATATACACATACACATACATAGGATACATATAGTTAGGGCTGGATCAGGTGACCCTGAATCCTTAGTTATGCTGAAATAGGCCTAGGCTGCTGGAGACTTCCCATGATGCACTGAGTGTTGCACTGAGTGATGTTCCAAAGCTATAACATTACAAACACATAACTGACCACTTGCACTGATGGTCCAGGATCAAGAACTTACAATGCTTTAGGAACAAGACCAACAGGGGGCTGTCACACTATGCACTTACTCACCTTCTCCTCCAGGTCTGACTTGGTGATAAGGATCTCTTCTGTGTGGACTATGTGTTTGTTGCTCTTTAGACCTCTGCCTTCCTTATCGATGATTTTCCAAATCAGCAGACAGCCGTCTTCAGACACTGTCAGCAGGAACTGATCATCATACGTGATCACCATCTGAGGACACACATGTTTTAGTGGGTGGAGTCTTTGCGTCTGAATGATCAGCATCATAGTCAATCGATTTTTTCATACACGATGTGAGATTGTGTGTATATCAATCTCACATCACATTAATACACATAATTTCCCCTAGGGATCAATAAAGTATTCTGATCAGTGCAAATCTCAATCAGAGCAAATCAGTGCTTCTGCTCACCTTGGTGACAGGCCCAGAGTGAGCCTGGTATGTCATCCATTCCTTCTGGATAGGTAATGGGTATTTAATGGCCCTTACAGTCCCACTGGAGGTCCCGGTGAAGACCACTCTACCAGAATGGGACACTGCAAGAGCAGTGTGAGCTGTCTCATCAGCTGGAACCTCCCTCAGTACCTGTGGATAGGATATAACAATAAACCCAGTTTTTTTAAACAAAAAAAAAAGAAAGAAAAAACAACATTGCTGCTGCTTGAGATGTTTTGTTGATTTGTAGCAACTTAAAAGAACAAATCCAGGAGTCAGCTGTGCTTGCTAACCTGACAGTCTTGGATCTCCTTCAGAGTGAGGTCTGTTCCCACAGCCAGGATGGTTTTACAGTCTGAGGAGAAGGCCACACCTGTATAACTACAGGACTTTAGGACGCTTTCTGACTCCCGCTTGCCACTCTGCGTGTTCCACTCGTACACTGCCCCATCCACCCCACAAGACACGACCCGGCTGTCGTCCAGGCTCCATTCAATCCGACACACCTGTTAATTGAAATACCAGTAAATAAGAATGACAAATAAGCACTGGGACTCCTGTGTAACACATACTCCAGCTGACTCACCTTTCCATTGTGGCCCTTCAGATTAAGGATATTGTCAAAAGAGGTGACAGAATAGATTTGAATGATGTTTCCATTGACAGCTGCAAACATGTGGCCACCGTTGCTAAAAGCACACTGAAAAGAGAAGGAGACAAAGACAGAGTCCAATCGCAAAAGTTTTGAGTGGAAAATGTGATAATGCTCCACTTTAAGATGAATTATCAGATATTGCAGTAAATGCTGAAAACGCTAACCCAGGATTCAGTATTTACGGATTTACAGAACACAGCTGGATGAGACACAACAGAAGGGGGTAAAGATCAATCATTTCACCCTTGAATTTAGTAATACTCTGATTATTTCAGTATTGGCTGTTCAGATTTACTGCAAACACAAATGCAAAGCAACCTCTACCTCTCTACAGCTGCGCACAGTGAACTCCTTGAAGGTGCGGATGTCATCAATAAGCAGGTTCATCAGCCTGAGTCTGTCTGAAAACCCCACAAGGATGAAGAGGCCTGTGGGATGTAGTGCCACGCTGTACGCCTCCTCCTGGAACTCCTTGCACAGCTCCAACACTCTAGAGACAAAACAGAGAGAACAGCAAGAGCTCAGAAACACGACATGTCATTCTGTTATGCAGTTTTATATTGTATCAACCTGACGAAAACTGATTGATATATATCTATAAAAGGAATTGTGTGTATGTGTTTTACTTTGTCTCGTAGTTCCAGATGCGGACAGAGCGGTCCAGAGAGCAGGTGGCTACGAGGGGCTTGCGTATGCAGATGGACAAACCAGTGATGGAGCTGGAGTGGAAGGACTGGGACAGGAACTCAAAGTGTAGTTTATCCTCCTAATGGAGTTGCAAAGATAACTTTAAACATCTAAAGAGAACTCTGATGCCTTAAACAAGTGGAGAAAAAAAGAGAGTGTAGGTAGATAACAGAAAGAAGACAATGAAGGAAGAGAAGGAGAAAACAACAAAAAAATTTTTTTTACCCTTTTTCTCTAGAGAATGGATGGGCAATTAACTTTTCAAGGGGCCACATGAGAAACTGGCACTGTTGTGGAGGGCCATGCTACATCAGAATTGAGTTCAGCCTATATTCTCAACTCAATTCTGATGGGGAGTTTATCAAAGGGTGCAATGTCTTTACATTTAAATCCTAATCTACCACTGACCTCATGTGGGCCACATCTACTCTAGATGATGTCAAAGAGAGGGAATATCTGTAAAAAGGTCACCTTAGAGAACTAACTTAAAGGCAGAGAAGCTTGTTTCAGATAAAAAATGAACTGAGGGGATGTATCGAGGCCTAGTATAAGACAACTACTCTAACAAAGTCCGTGAATAAAAATATGGAGCTGCAAATAAAGACAAAATTATTTTTTGCTGGATTATTTGAACTGTTTTCCATGTTTCTTGGATTGACCTTTTTCTTTTCATTCACAAGACTTCGCTACTGTTTTCTTTGCTACAGCATACAAAGACTGTTAAAAATAGAAATTAGCACAATTGGTCCACCAAAAAAAAGAAGAGGAAGTGTTAAGTCTAATTGTTGAATGTTGCCATTGTGTTTCTTAAATTTGTACAGTCTTAGTTCAAGCAGTAGGATCAAAGCCATTCCTTTGATCCTGACCACCTCTCCAACCACTCTGTGCTGGGGGAGGTTTTATTGTAGATACATCCTATCTGAAAGATCTGTTTCTTTTTTGTAAGCTTCCTGGGTTTACGACCCTTTGGTCAGCAGGAGGTCTGACACACACACACACACACACATAACACACACACACTTTCTTACAGAAGTTCACACATATACATACAAATGCTTTGTCTGAGAACCAAGGGGGCGTGGCTTTGTTCTGACGTGTTTTGTGTGAACTGTGTCTCAATAAAAAGGGCAGCAAGGGAGGTCGTGGTAGAGGTCATTTTCGTGGTGGACACAGGCCTCCCTTGCGCAAGTGATTGATCGATCGACTGTCTTGTTTTCTTCATGATGAATAAGTCTCTAGAATTAGCGGGGCTTGTGGAAACACAGACCCAACAGGAAGTGAGATCATACATAGAAGAAAAAGTAAAACAGCAAAATAATATGTATGTATTTCTGACTGCCGACCAGCTACTATAGTAATGTTTCAAGTACAGAGGAGGTCAGTGTGAGAATGCATGTAGCAAACAGCTCTACATAATCTGAATTGATGGGGGCATGTGGAAGAAAATAAAATACCAGCTAGGACAGTTGATGCAGTAATTTCACTTATACAAATGATGAACCCCGTCATTGGTGGTGCTGGTAGGTGTAACTGCAGAGCACCTTGTTCATGTCCACAGAGGACAGGCTGACACTGTACAGCTGTCCTTGGTTTGTGCTGATGGCCAAAGTCTCCTCTGCTGGACTGATGCATATGGTGTCAATCTGCTGGTATTCTGCCAAGGTCACACCGCTGCAGTATGCATCTAGAGGGATCTGACACAAGCATACCCATGTGCACACAAAGACTTCACTTTCCACCTTTTCTGAAATAAAGCTTGAACATTTACCTTTATCTCCCTGGTCTTTCTGTAACCATTCTCATCTGTCTGCTCAAACAGAAAAACGGTGCCAGGACCTCTAGAGCATGCAAAGCCTTTGGAGTAGGACAGGATTGCTGTGATGGAAGGGACAGAGGGACCTTCATTCACATTAGCATCTTTGATCTTCTTTACCTCCACCTGCCTGTGCAGAGTGAAGCGGGTATAAGCAAGAACATCACTCATCAAAGATGGATCGCTGCAGTGACCACAGTGAACCCATTCATCTGGTCTGAGATCAGCTGGTTATCATTTGTTATACGCATTTCCATTCCATGTTTCAACATGTCTGCCAATTTTTCCACTACTTTTTTTAATCATTGCCACACGTTATGAGTGATACTAGCTGCTCAGACATTTAAAGTCTTTATTTAATCCATCGGCGTGTATTTGTTGGACAACAATGAAGTTAGACACCAGGAATCATTTATATTTGCCCATCTGCCCAGATTAGCAGGTGCTTTTGGTAGCCATGAAAAGCTCTATGCTAGATATTTTTGGGGTACAACCGACAGAATTCAATAAAATTAGTTGGTTTTGAGGTCAGATTATTCACCATTATGATTATGGACTTGACCCTGATTGGGTCAAAAATGGCAGGAACAGCATGGGGTGGAGATGAGTTACAGAGGCTGCTTCATGTAAAATAGCACCAGTTCATGTGGTCCAGCTTTCTCACCTGGCAGGCTGGCCCTGCACACAAGTCATGCTGATCTCTCTTCGCAGGTCTCCAGACTCAAACACCAGCAGCCTGCCAGTGTCTGTGCCAGCGATCACCCTGTGCTCTGACACCCAGGTGTGGCACAGGAAATTGATGGACTCAACCTTTGCAACACTGCTTGGTTTCAGGGCCCCCTCTGAGTAGCGGAACAGCTTGAAAACACCGGTTCCGCTCACACAGATCTGTGTGTTGTTGTAAGGGTTGAAGCTGACCTGATGAGAAACAGTTACTATAATAATAACAACGTGTTCAGCATGTGTATGCCTGCATTTATACAAGCTTCACTGATGCAGCACAGATGACTCACCTGGGTGACAGGATTATTTGTGTTTGTTGTCTTCAGTGTTGCCAGGAGTTTGTGTTTCTCCCAAAGCCAGAGGATCAGCATCCACTCGGGGCTCCCTGTCAGGCCTATCAGGTACTTGGAATCAGGAGAGAAAGCAATGCAGATAAACTCTTGAACAGACATGTCTCCTGCACTCAAAACCTTTCTCTTTCTGCCCTGCTCATGCTGCAGGTCAAACACAGTGACGGTGGCTCTCTCTCCATAATCTGACACTGCCAGGTAGCGTCTGTTGGAGCTGATGGTCATAGCACGCATTCCCTGACTTCTCTCTGAGCCTGGAGAGACGACACCAACAGAAATAAATGCTGTTAAATACTAAAAAAACCAACTTTCGTACTTATATCAAGAGCACCACCAGGGTAGAAATGTAGTTACTTATGTTAGTTAGTTATGACTTAGACATCTAAAAATGAGCGCACCTGAAATGAACCGCTGCCATCGTTGGACAGTGTTGAAACACACGCAGCTGTTTCCGCTGGGGAAGACGACGGTTTGCTCGTCAAAGAAACACAAATTGTTCCTCACACCAGTCCGTACACCGAAAATGAAATGGGACTGAGCAACTACAAAAGACATTTTTAGATGTCACTTAAAAAAATAATAATATGTCAGCAGCAGCAGCAGACTTGAAAACTGAAGAGTGTCTCTGCGCATAACAAACACTTCCAGAAAACATTAATACTTCTGAAAGCCAGAAAAGCCCTCGCGGAACCGATTGAGAGTCACGTCGCTAGGCAACGCTGGGAAATCCCGCGAGACCACGAGAACTCGTAAGTTGTTTCCAGACCGTTGTTTCTAGTGATGTGCATACCACTGATTTCCTTTCCGATCCGATACCAGGTAAAATTCAGAGTGGTATCGACGATACGGATTCGATATGGGCTCAAATTGTGGTCATAAATATTTGAGCCCATAGAATCTTTCAATCCCTAGAACAAAAACAAATGTCCATAAAAGAGGACATAAATAAATCGGCCAGTTCTAACAAGGATATTGCCTCTATTGTTTTAGGATTTTTTCTTTCTGGATTCGTTGTTGTAACAATCCCTTTTCGTTCAGAAGGAGGTGCTGTATACGAAACGATTTAACACCAGCTTCCTGAGAACCAACCTAATTAATTAATACCAACTCTAGCTGGTAACAAATGAGGAACATGAAAGCTGTGAGAGTCTGATTGCATAAGAATAGCAGCAGAAATGTGAAAAAGGAGGCTGAAATTCACAATGAAAAAGTAATGTTACAGTGTAATTACAGCAAATCAATACATTTTTTTGTTAGAAACTCAAGAAGAAAAGAGACTGAGAGATAAGATCTTTACATTCAGACAGATTCAAATGTCTGTGTTTCTTTACGCTTGTGCTTCAGTTGATAGGTAAAAATAAAATGAGAACATATATAGGGGTGGCTGTAGCTCAGGCGGTAGAGCAGGTCATCTACTGATAGGAAGGTTGCCAGGTTTCCTGGCTTCCCCTAGTCTGCATGCCAAATATCCTTGGGCAAGATATTAACCCCAAATTGCTTTTCAATGCATCCATCGGAGTATGAATGTGTGTGAATGCTTCTTAGAAAGCACTTAGAACACTTAGAACAATGTGCTTGTGCGAATGGGTGTGAATGGGTGAATGCACAAGTTGTGTAAAGCGCTTTGAGTGCTCAGAAGAGTAGAAAAGCACTATATAAGAACCAGTCCATTTACCATATAAGAGAAGGATTAAAAATGTCTATTGGTTTCTCCAGTTTTGCTTTATTGTGCATTTTTATGTAGCCAAGACTGGTTTAGTGAACTGTTGAATGAAAAATGAACAAATGTAATCTTTTTTGTGAATAAGTGTATAAATAATCTGCACACACACATGTACATTTTTGTTTCTCTGAGTCATTATTAGCAGAGCTAAGTCGAGATCGTTTATTTGTCTTCACTGTCAGAGATCTGATTATATTTCCTGTGTCGTGTGTGCTTCCAGGTTTGGAGTAAAAAGGAAGGTGAGAAAAAAGTTTTATGCTGTCACAGTCACTCATCTAAAGACAGGTTGTTGAATGAAGCAACTGAACATGTTTAAATGTGGAGTTACTGCAGATTTCTGTGCACTTGTCATAGCTGTGGATCGTTCGAAGTGTTCATGCGTCCTTCAGGTTCTCCAGTTTCTTTAAAGTGCAGGTATGCAGGTTACCTGATCCATGTTTTCTGTTGGTGCATCAAAGTGACATTTCACCCTGTCATATTGAAGTAACTCATTCAAGGAGCTTCAGTCTTAGGTACTGATTTAGTTATCTTACTGACTCATCAGTTTCTGCACCAAAGCTTCTCTCACCAAAGCCACGGCATAGCTGGACAAGGTCATTGTTCCAACCTAAGCCACACTGCCTAGAGTATTTAGTTCACTTTGTGGCAGTTTCTTTATTTCTTAATGTTTTTTTTCTGTTAGTGCCTGGAACTGAGTTGCTTCGTCAGCAGCTCCTTCAGTTGTTGGAGGATGGAGAAGAGGATGCAGCTGTGACTTGTGAGACGTCGTCTGAGTTGGCTGCTACTCACTGGGAAATCAGAAACATGGTGTCCTTGCAAAAGTAGAAAGAGGCCAGGCCTTGTCTTATTGACAATATGTTAGCTCCTCTGGCTCCACAGCCACACAGTGTGTGTCAGTGTGGCAAACAAGTTGTTGTGAGGTGCCTGGACTGACTGCCTCTTCCATTCCTTTGTGCCCACTGTGATATTGCAGTTCACACACGCTTTGTCCTGCACAACAGAGAGGCAGTGACAGGAGGGTTTTTGCAGCCTTCATCAGAGTTTCACCAGCAAATAGGTACAGTTTTTAAGTCCTATACATTCCTTACTATGCACTATGAGTGGGTGCTGTTATTGTATATTTATTGTGTATCAGTGGACTTCCAATTCTTTTTATATATATTGTGTGTTTTAATGTTAGTGCGGCTGTTGCCTGTGCAAAGGCCAGATGATGTGTGTGGCTGCACAGCAGGTAACGTTGAGGGTTCACCTGGCGCAATAGTGGCTCTTGTAACCATAAATGGTAAGTGGCCCTTTTGTCACACAATACATACACAATAGACGTGTTTACAGGTTTTAGTGCATACTGTGCATTGCTATCTTGTTTGGAATTACCCTTGGCCCACGGTATATGCACCTATCAAAGGTCATTTGGATTTACCAGACTGATTTGAAAGCAACATGAAAAAAAAGATAAAACTAGGTCAAAATATTTTGCTTAGTACTGGCATACATACTTGTGGGCTCCTTGGTGGCTTAGGTGCTGTTGACCTTAACCTGTTACTTAATTTATTAACTTAAACTTATCCGTCCTACAGGCCGTTATAACCTCTCAATGCCAGCTGCCTCTCAATGGTGAGCTGCACCTGCTGTGGCCTAATGTGTCTGTGTGTGAGATTCCACTTAGTTTCCTGCTGATTAATTATTATTGGTAGACTAACTAAAATGCAGGGTGAACAGACATGCTGACCCTCCTGACTTTGGGGTGGAACAAAAGGAAAGTGAAGCAGCTGGGCTGCACTTTGAGCCAGAGATATCTAAAGGTAAGTTTTTCAACACTAATTTTGATGTGTGTGGTAATGGGGAAAAGCACCAGTACTCTAAAAATGTCAAAGTGAATGACATTTATTAATTAGATCACAGGATCCTTAGAGAACAAGTGGAGAGCCTAAATGTGGATGACAACACACTACAGCAATAGGTGGTTGATGTGCAGAACTGGGCTGAAGGTGACTCTCAATATAATGCACACCTATACAATGATAGGACCCACCATGGCCTCATTAATGAACTAAAGGTAGAGTTAATATCTTTCTGACAGTGTCAACAATGAAACATAAGGCTTGTAAAAGCAGAATTTGTGGCAGAGTTGTTGCATTTGATCAAATGGGATTGTACCTGGATTGAAATGCTGTTGTACAAGATGGTTTTATAAACCTGAACACCAACGTACTTGTTGTCTCATGATAATGCAGCGCATGAAGGCTACAGATGTCTTATAATCAATATCTGTCAAGTCAATGATAACAGACTGCACTGTAGTTCAGTCCATACACCTCACTGATGTACAACAGAACTGTAGAGTAACATTAGGCTGAACAAAGAGAGTTATTATGTTCTTTTATGGTATTATTTTCATTCTCTCTGCATCACACTTGGTAGTCTGTCTGTGAAGGTTCTCAGTCATCCAGGTCATCGAAGTCTAAGGAGCTTGGAAAGAAAAGCCTCTGGACTTTAAGTTTCCTTGAAGATGTTCATCTCATCTTTTCTCATCTGAAAAGCTTCTTCAGTTCTAAGGTCAAATGGTGGAGAGTCCCAGATTTTAAGCCCTATGGGAGTGTCCCCTCAAGAGGGACATGGACCCCCTATTTATCCTCTATCATCATTTATCCACTATCATTAGCCAAGATGTGAAAACGGTTGTAGGTCCCAATCAGCCAAGGTTTTGGGTGAACCCATTGTGAAACCTAGCCCCACCGTATTATGTTATTTATTGAAGTCAGATGGTCCAGGATGTGAGTGGGCTTTAAGGCGTCTGGGAAGGATCTCAAAACTGGATTATAGATGGCAGACAGTTGGTGTCGTAAACCACCGCCTCTGTTCAAAGATGGTCATTCACAGTGGACATAAATGGCTTCTTTCACTCCTCTTTAAGACCATCTGTCCTCTCTGTCCAAAATGTGAATGTTGGCATCCTCAAAAGAGTGACCTTTGTCCTTTAGATGGAGATGGACAGCCGAGTCTTGGCCCCTGGATTTGGCTCTTCTATGTTGTGCCATGTGCTTATGAAGTGGCTGTTTGGTCTCTCCAATGTAGAGGTCTGAGCATTGCTCCGCTACACTGTACAGCATACACTGCGTTGTTAACTTTGTGTGCGTTATAGTAGTTTAGATTTCCTGCATTTGGTTGGTGATAATTTCAAACCCTAGATAGCACACGTAGTACAGCTTTTCTACAGTATTCTTGGAAAGGCACATGGAGTTATGTCTCAGCCACTTAAATGAAACAATACACTTATGACATTTGTGTGAAAAGTACCGCCCCCCTTAAAGGGAAAGTCTAGCTCTGGAAATTCTGCTTTAAAGACTGATTGCTGAATGTGAGTGATCAGTTTTATGTATTATACTCATCCTGTATTCTTATTAATATTCCTCTCACTTAGAAACGGATCAAACCGATGGCAGCCTTGGAGCGTTGCAGGCACGAATAGAGGAGCTTGTCGCAATCATCAGAGTGCAAACAAAATCTTTACAAACAAAGACAGAGTGGTACGTCCCTGTTTCTTTGAAATGGGCCGTTTGATACTTTTGCAGTTTGGTGCATGTACGGCTACTTTGTAAACAGAATAAAATCTTATCCAGGTTTGTTTTAGCTGGATGTGATGCATGTTCTAGCAAACAAATTGAAGAGTGTGGATTCTAATCTAAATATATACATTATGTGAAGGTGTGCCTTTTTTATGATTATTTACAGATAGCAACAAGAGGCGACAAAGAATTCACAAGGTCATCTTAGATGAGAAGAACCAAGCTTGCTGAACCAACAAAGCAAATTGTGTCCAGTGATGCCCTCATCCAGACCGACATTTGGCCCTGGCAGAGCACAAGTGAATGTAAGCTCTTCATTTATAAATATTTCAAATGTATCCTGTTTAAACAAATTCCCAGTATCTGAGCAGCAGTTGGATGTTCTGTTCTTGAATGATAATATGCTATTATGTTTTCCCTTCTGATGTTGATAAACTGTAGCTGCTGCAGACCTCCAGACAAAGAGAAAGGTCTTTGAGAAGGTGATGGCTGTGAGGTGCCTGAGAGAGGAGGAGATGATCGTTTGCAGGGAAATGCAGCATCACTGGACAGTGTTGTGAGTGCGATCTGTGGTGTTGGGGACAATCTTCTCAGACTGTAAGCACATCTATTATTTATTTATGTATTTATTTTATTTTTTTGGATGAATTGATTGAAAATAACAGCAGATGCTAAAGGATCCTAAATCCTTGTGTTTATAAGGTGAGTTATTTTGTTACTTTACTCATATTTATTGGTTTTGTTCTTTTTACAGCCTCCCTTTTTGGCATGTCGGAGGATGCACAGAGGGGACTGTGATTACAATGTAATGATTACAGGACATCAGACTACTTGTTCTTATTGTTTAATCACGAAAAATTGTCATATAGAAATAAAAAACCTGAAGTTGTTAATTGATGCTATTTGAACACTATATCTTGTCATTTAACATGTATATACTTGCCTGGAAATTTCAACAGCTTTTCATGTGTTTTGAAACTGGGTTTTTGGAGACCTCAAATGTAAAATGTTCTGTCTCTAAAGCACACAAAAATGTTCGGACATTTTTCATAGTGCATGTTTGAGGATTATTTTTTCCAGAGAAATAATTAACACAGTTCAGTGGGCTACACGCTGAACTTAAAAAGCAAAGTACTGATCCAATCGTGCTAGTATCGATCCGATACCAATGGTAGAGTTGTTATCCATACTATCCATATTTGGATCGATCCGCCCACTTCTAGTTGTTTCATTTCTGTTGACCTTCCAGTTATTTTTTTAAACTGCGTTAAAAATTATGTCACTGACCAGGTTGTTGGTTAGTTTTAGAGTAGGCTACAAAATCCTTTAAATAGTGAAATGTAAAAAAATTTTGCAGAGTGCATTTTATTCACCAAATTTTGTTCTCATACTCAACAGTTAACTTGTGCATCACTCACCACTGTTACTTGAGAGCACAATAAATATGAGCCTGAATGAAAAATCTTATTCCCTTTTAATCAAAAGTGGTATGGTGAGTATTATTTACTTCTTAGAAAATAAAGTTTGCCAAAATAAGTTGTTGATAGCTTGTTTTTGTTATACAGTCTATGATTGTATGTAGGCTACTAATAGTTGATGTTACAAGAAATATTTAAAATAATTTCAGTAGAAGAGGTAAAGATGGTGAATTCCAGATTAAATAGTGCGCTCATGAGATACAGCTTTAAGATGTGGCAGGATAAGGATGTGTTGTCAGCAGCTAGAAGACAACCAGTGGAATTAGCTCTGTACAATTTGTCAGGTGATTAGTAATGCTGATGAAGACTGTGTTGTGTTCAAAAAGCGAGTAAGAGGAACTTGAGTAAGTTGAGCAGAAATACATTTTCTATCCAAATTTTTATTTATTGCTTAATAGTCGCAGATGACCATGTCAACACAGTTAGATACAAAGTGGCTAATGATCCCACATTATCTCCCAACACGGAGGCATCCTAAGGGCTGCAAAATAAAAGCATGTGTGGTCTCCTGAGATGGTAAAATACACTGTAGATTGCATATTTCTCTACAGTTTGTGTAGCCTATCATCTTTTCAGCTTATTTCATCTTAAAAAGCAGATGTGGAATGGTTATGTCAGAGGTTGAGGTTGACCAGCAGAGGTTGAGCACTATGTCCTGTTAAAGTTAAACTCACTTCTGAATTTTCACATTTACGTATCTTTTGTGAAAAAGTTCAAATGAAACAATTTTTTTTTTGCATCCTGAAAGTTTATGTGCAATAGAAGCTTTTAAAAAAATCTGTGAGCATGTATTTCAGTTATATGTAATAAAGCTCTTTGCTACAATAATTCTAGATTAACATCCCTTTATAGATACAGGGCAAGAGGCTTATAATCGCCATAATATAATACACTATACACATCAATCAGCTTCATATATCAAAACTATTGAGCTTTCAGTGTCCTCCAAAAAGACGCTTGCATTTTCCGAGGCCAGCAGGAGGCAGTCTTGTTTAGCAGGAGATGATGAGGGCATCAAGAGACTGCTGACTGTGTGTCTTTTCCAAAGGTCTACCAGAAGACAGAATCTCACAAGCAGTAAGTTCATGATAGAGGGCATTGAGCACCTCCAGAATATGGGCCTTGCCTGTGTTAAAAACAGAACAGATGTGATATTTCTGAGGAAGTCACATGACAGGCCATTCAGTTTATTTCCATTTAACTCCCTCCCACAAGTAACTGTAAATTTTCATGGTTTCATGTCACAAGAGTTGTATTGATTTCATTGGGTGTGTGAGGTCTACTAACCGTGCTGCGGGTCGCTGCAAGACTCCAGAGTGCTGAGCAAGATTTTCCCGAGAGACCTCCGTGAGACGTTCTGAAATCAGCAGAGAGCCAGATGACAGAATCAGGTGCTTAACAGCCACTTTCATGAGAAAACTGCATCTTGTAACTGCAAAGCTTTCACATATGTTTGACAAGGGATAGTGCAAACACAAAAGAATGTATAAAAACCTCAACAGCACAAAGCTGCCTTTTATTTTGAAAACATTCCCAAGTTAATGTCCATGTGGAGAATTTGCCTGTAGCAAGGAAAATGCTTTCTGTTTGTTTTCCTATTTGATATCTGACCAGAACAAAGTAATTCCAGTGCGCCATCAGTGGATATCTCTCAACTATCAACCCTGCAAATGATTTTCATTACTTTGAAATTCAGTTCACATGATGGATTGAATGCTTGTTTGCAAGATTTTCCTGCCTTAAAATGAATTAAAAATATTTGAATATCCTTACAAAGTCAAAACGTCCTTTCTAAATTTATCTCAACAATTAAAAAACCAAAACCTTGTGACTAACCAGGTCTCTGAGCTGCTGGAGAAGCTGCAGGATGTCCACAAGCTTCTCCTCCACCAGAGACAGACGGACCCTCTCTGTCTCCAGCATCTGCAGCTCCATCTGAAGCAGCTCAGTCTCCTCAGCCTTCTGCTGCAGCTCCTGCATCAGGGAGTCCTTCATCTGGAAGACATGGCACAAGAACCAGTTACTCCTGGCATCAGAATCAAGAATCACATTGTGAGTTCATCTTAGAAGAACATCTGGCCTTTGAAAACATCCTTAAATATAAGGACTTTCATTAACACTGATTTGGTATTAAAGCATTTTCAATGGCAAGACAACGAATGGAAAAATTGCAGTTAAAATTATTATATATTACAAGTAATGAATGAACATGTCACCCAGTACAACAATGAGGCTAACTAACAACTTTTTATTTTAGGTCTGTAGACCTCCAGTGCTTTTGATCCACAAGATGTGAGACCACTTCTTTGTTGGTTTTGGACTTTTCTTTGGGTTTGTTAAAAGAAAAGATACCAACCTAACCACGAAAAAAAAAAACAAGTTAGGAACTTTTAACGTGCCTGTCAAAAGTTTGCAGACACTTACCATTATCAAAAGTATCATAGCCATGTCTTTGAATAGTTATTTATATAGAAAATTACTATACTACACTAATTTCTACTAAAAAGGTAAAGAGGAATTTGCTGCACATTTGAAAATTTTCCTAAGCAGGTCTTTAAAAACCTTACTATTAGCTCAGCCTGTTTAATTCATTTCAAAACCAGTGTGTCTGTGGTCCTGTAGAGATGCCAGCTGTGTCAAAGTTTCAGGCACCTTCCTGATGGTTTCAGATTAGGCTGAAGAATTCTCACCTACTCTTCTTCTTTCATTATTTCATCCAGTGTTCGGTTTGCCAATAGCAACAAAGCAGACTCAGAGCATGACAGTACCACCACCATGCTTAATAGTTGGCACAACATTCGTCAGGTATCTGCTGCCAAACCACCCAATCTCTGTGTCACCTTACAATAAAACCTTTAACGTTCATAGCAATGTACAATTTGCTTGACAGTTAACAGTGATACTTGGACTCCAATTGAGTCTAATTTATTGGAGGTTTGGTCTCAGTGCATTCTTGTCATCTGAAAGTGACATTTGGTTCCTACTTCAAACCCTGGGACAGTAGCTACATCTCCCACTTACTTTGATTGTGAGGTTGTTTGAATTGATAATCTCGAAATCTACAACTGTTAAAATAGGCTGTAAATCTTTTATTGTTGTTGTTGTTGCTGCTGCTGCTAGTTTTACAAGCATAGAACTGTTGCATGTCACCTTCAGAAACAAAATTGTCCTGCTAGACCTGGATCAGCGCTAAACACTGTTAACCATAATATCCTATTAGAGCGATTAAAGCATGCTGTACTGGTACTGCATTGCAGTGGTTTATATCTTTCTCCTTCTCTCCCTCTTCACACAAGATGTGAGACCACTTCTTTGTTGGTTTTGTACTTAATTAATTATGTCCAAAACCAACAAAGAACTAGAGTTAATTATGGAGTTCCACAGGGTTCAGTGCTAGGACCAATTCTGTTTACATTATACATGCTTCCCTTAGGCAGCATCATTAGAAGACATAGCATACATTTTCACTGCTTTGCTGATGACACCCAGCTCTATCTGTCCATGAAGCCAGATAACACACACCAATTAGTTAAACTGCAGCAATGTCTTAAAGACATAAAGACCTGGATGACCTCTGATTTTCTGCTTCTTAATTCAGATCAAACTGAGGTTATTGTACTCGGCCCTGAAAATCTTAGAAATATGGTATCTAAGCAGATTCTTACTCTGGATGGCATTACCTTGGCCTCCAGTAAC
>NW_005187422.1:3732927-3736620 GCF_000239375.1 Pundamilia nyererei
ACTGTAATTCATTATTATCAGGATGTCCAAAAAACTCACTGAAAAGCCTTCAGCTGATCCAAAATGCTGCAGCAAGAGTACTGACAGGGACTAGAAAGAGAGAGCATATTTCTCATGTATTGGCTTCCCTTCATTGGCTTCCTGTTAAATTGAATTAAAAATCTTGCTCCTCACATACAAGGTCTTGAATAATCAGGTCCAATAATGACCTTATAGTACCATTTCACCCCATTACAGCACTTTACAGTATTTAAAAGTAGAATGGGAGGCAGAGCATTCAGTTTTCTATGGAACCAGCTTTCAGTTTGGATTCAGGAGACAGACACTATCTCTACTTTCAAGATTAGGCTTTAGCATTTCTTCTTCAGCCACCTTTCTCACTCACTATGTGCTAATACACTTCTCTGCATTGGATCATACTTGCTATTAATCTCTGGCTCTCTTCCACAGCATGTCTTTATCCTACAACTGTAACTGTAAATACATTAAAATTCAACCCATTTTTGTAGGTTTCTGTAAGAAATGTTAGTCCCTGCAGTGCACCTTTACGTCATGGTGTATTGAAGGACAAAGGTCTCACCCCACACATCCTGCTCATAAACAAAGCCTCGCTGTCAGGACTTTGTTTGGTTTGAACTTTTCCTCTCTGAGTGCTGAGATGTTCTGGGAACACATTACATCACGGTTCCCCTTCTGCCTGTCTTCCTGTGTTGTGAAAATACCACTCGACTGTGACGAGAGGGCTTTAAATTCATTATATTTTTTTTAAGTGTCATGGAGCAACAAAGAGGGGAGTGTTTCTGTGGTCGGCTCCAGTGGCAAACAGCTGCAAACACACCCACACCCAGAAAGAGGGAGGCGTGTCTGTGTGTGGGACGGCCTGGTGGTTTGGTTAGGTGGAAGTTGAAGGATTGTAGCATTAGCTGTGGTTTAGCCTATGAAGACCTCCACTTTCAGAAGAACCTTTAGCAGTCATCTCTAATCTAGTTTCACACCGTGCAGAGCCACAAAAAAGCTTGGGATTGAAGGCAAGCAGAACAATATCAATAACAGAACCTTTCATAGAAATAGATCCAACAGAGGGCAGGTGGCACCACAGAAACCCACCCTAGGGTGAAGAATGACAGAGTTGGGTTGTACCTGGTCCATGTTTATCTCAGCCTGGCTTTCCTTCAGCTCCAGCTGCTTATGCAACCTGGTCACTCTCTCAAGGAGCTCCAACACAGCACTGCAGCTCTCTTCGCTTCTCGAGCTCCCGAAATTAGACATTAACTTTTTGAATGCCTTGTCCTCGCACCTTATTAAGGAACATATAATAGAAGATGGAAAGTCAGTCAGACCGACCCACAAACTGTATACAAGAGACGGACATGGACACTGTGACATCACCCTTTGGATTGTGGACCTTTTTTTTTTTTTTTAGCATTGCCATGATTGAATAAGGTTGGATTTTCCTGAAAACTCCAGAGGAGCATTTACTGTCAATTACAATATAACTATGATGTTGTTTTAACTGTCTGTTTAATTTAAATAGAACCAAACAGAAAATCATTCATTCATGATGAATAGAAAGTAGTGACTAGCAATGTTTACTGAGGTAATAGATTAAGACTTCCATAATCTAACTTATTCCTGCAATCAGATATATGATATATTTTATGATAACATGAACATGCGATACCTTTCCCCACAGCAGGATAGCCTGGCTAAGATCCTCTTCACCTCATCCACTTGTCTCTGTTGATCTCCAGTCCACTTGTCATCTTCTTCGTCAGAGGCTGCCTGGCCCTCCACTGACCGAAACAGCTGCTCCTCCACTGGACAATACATACAGTACATAATTGTTATCATCATCATCACCAACTGTTATTGCGATCATTGCAAAGGGTATTAGCCAGAGGTCTTCATTAACAAAAATTAATTGTACAGTGCCCCCCCCCACTCTTAGCAAGTACCTGCCAGCAGTAGACTGTGAGGGTTCTCTCTCTACTATTGCAGAGTTAAGCTTCCAGTATAAATATATATGTTAGTTGGTGCTACAGGTACAAGTGAATTAAAATGTGGTGTAGTTTGTTGCCTCAAAACAACATAGGCGTGTATAAGCATATTTAATGAATATGATGACCACTTCAAAATGGGGTAAGTATTACCTTACCTGCAAGCTCAGTATTTATTTTGCTTAGACTTGCATTGAAGCTCATACATGAGTGGCTAGTATCAGAAAAAACATTCTGTACTTTAATATTCAATATTGTCTTACTCTTGTCTGGAGTCGTTACAGCACATCCTGTCGGGGAACAGCGGTCGTGCTGGGTATCCAGGCAGCATCTCTGTCCTGGCCTGCTGCTGACACTCAGCTGCTGCTCTGCACTGGTGCTGCCTGGGAGTTGTAGTTTCGACACTTCTGACCTGAAAGAAAGCACTGCGAGTTCAGCATTTTTTTTTGCAAATATAGTCACATGTGCTGCTGCATGTAAGCTGACAGTGGCCAAAGGGGCTAAAACCGCTCGTCACATTTGCACAGATGAGAAAAGTTCCGTCCAAACCAATTGCCAACATCAAAGAGAACATATCATGTAACACAAGGGAGTGTGTATTACGCCACATCTACAACCGCCATGATAATTTTATGGAGGCCTGTGATGCTGTACGCCAAATCTGGGTGGGGTAATTGAAGCCAGACATTGTATCTTTAAGGCATTTTTACAGTAAAGTGGGTCAGTGGTAGAGAGCCACTCTAAGTGTGCAGGAGTTAGCAGGAGTTTGCAAGATGTGAGGTAAAGCATGCAAGACTTTTAAGTGCAACGTTTCTTTTGATCTGCAGAGGAGAAGATGTGTAAGACCTTTAGTGTATATTTCACATATTTCCTCATGTCATGATCACATTCAAACATTCCCTCCTGAAAAAAAAGACTGAGGCTGAGTTTGGGCGGATCAATCGTTCTGTAATGGTTTGAATTTTCTAGGCTTCTTCTGCTGTCTGCTCTTTTGTGTTGGGGGAAATCCGATAGGGGGCCTTCATAAATCACAGAATAAGTGTTTCCAGATGATGATGTCTTGCCCAAGAAAAAAAAAGCAGAGAGAAAATCTCGGAAAGAGTTTCAGCAGCCTAACTCTCTGAAAAAACAATTAATTTTTTTAAGAGTCACAGAGAACTCATGCTTATATCCTGTTGGCACAAGACAAACCCTGCTGTAAGATGACATTATGCTCTGCATCTGTGGATTACTCTAGCTTTGTGCAACACTGGAGAGAAACCACTGAAGTCACTTGTTAACTTTAGCAAGATTTCAGGCAATCAATCAGAGAGTCGTGTTTAAGTTATAGAGGGCGCCACGTTGGAAGAAAGAAGGAGCAGCTGTAGTCACACCAGCACAGACAAGAACACACACAAAATTCAACTGGTTGCTGTGGAGACACTCGGACTCTTAAGCAAAACGGTGGAAGGCTTTTTCAAATACAGGCTTCATGTGACTGATTGCACTTTAATTGGCAACGGTTAAAGGGAGGCTAACAGTAGGCCACAGCCGCAGGATCAGGACTTTGATGTTAATATAGTAAGCTAGCAGGCTGCATCCACAAACTACCCATATAACATGCACCGACATCAACATCTCCTATTTAAGTAACTAAGTAACATAGTGATACTGATACTAGTGGAAGTGAGGCTTAACAGGCAGCTAGCTGCAACTG
>NW_005187422.1:3743905-3765182 GCF_000239375.1 Pundamilia nyererei
TTTTTTTTTTATTTCTTCAAACTTTATTGGGATTTTTTTCTTAAGCAGTACTTCTCCAGACTTTCTGAAGCTGTTTGATTGTTTTTCTTTTGACACCGTTTTTCACTCATTTCAGTCAATTGCTCTGAAAATGGTGAGGTACAATGTTGTTGATTTTTTACTTCTGTTTTGTTAAGCCACTTAACACTGATCTGTCCATCATTAAAACATAAAAAGGTAACAAAGTCAAAGGATGAATCAGTGTTGTATCTAAGAAAACTGTTAATAGCCTGTCACAAAACACATCATTTGTTTCCATTTCTTTAGGTGAATCAATAAAACATGCCAAAGACAACACAGTTAGACAGAAATAACATGGTTTGGACCAACAAGGAGATTCTCAAAGAGCTATTAGTTGAAAATTTGGAATCTCTCAATATGGTGTGCACCGTCCTTATAAGAATCCAGTGTGGATAACAGTAGAAGGCCAAGAAGAAGAATCAGCACTAAAAAAAACAAACAAAAACTATCTACAGTAGATGAACAATATCCAAAAGTCTTGTCTGTAAGAAGTAGCAACAAACACCTGATATAGGAACCGAGAGACACATTTGGCCCTTTGGTTGATCCATCTACTGTTCACTGAAGCCTCACTGTGGTCTCAGTGACAGTTAAGAAACAAAGAAAAGAGCTGAGGTATACAAAACTGCACAAGGACTGGACTGAAAATAAGCTGTAACCAATTTTATAGCATAATGAAATTTTTTGAAATTTTTGGTTCAAATCATCGTCATCAGTATGTCTGGAGGAGGTCAGGAGAGAGTGTCTACAGGCATCTATAAAGCTAGCAATAGAGTTCAGGCTGTGTTGATGAATAAAGGTGGTCATACCAAATACTGATGTATTTTGCTAGTAAAAATTTTCCTAGTAAAATAAAAAACAATAAGTGGTAACGTGCTCAAGATGTGTGAACACTATTGCATGTGGGGAAATTCCAGTGTTTGAAAAAATAATTTCACCTCATATATTTATTTCATCTTAAGAAATATTATTGGGCTGGCAGTCATTTGCAGTGATGGTCAGTAACAATTTCAAAAAGCATTACTGTTGTTTACTATAACTAAACGAATCTACAGTATGTTCTTGGCAGTGAAAAGGCTGACCATTTACTACTGCACCGGTACCCAACAGCAGGAAGCAAATGTGCAAACTGACAGTGCATGGCACCTACATTCATGTCAAACCAAGACACCTCTCCCACTTGCTGTTCAAAATGTAGGTTTATAAGAGGCAGCGAGTCAAATGAAAGTTGGCTTAAATGGAGTGGAAAGTGGTGTGTTGCAGACAGATGATGAATTGAGGGCCTGTACCAAGGCCCAGTAAAACACAATAAGGATTAATTTGAACTATCAATCACACAAAGCTGCTCTAGAAGGACAAAAATCTGGGGCACATGTCCCCTTTAAGAATAGCTTTTTTGTCACTTCATAAGAAAAAAGGAGAAAACAGAAACAAACTGAGGTCGTGGGTATGGTATAAATCAGCTGGAGAATCAAGGCAGAATTTATTCATGTACATCTGCTGGAAACTTAAAACAGACTTTATCATTTTGGAGGAAGTACTCTACAAGCGGGACCGATAGAGAGGCTGATCAATTTCTCCCTTTTACCAGATTCATGTATCAAAAAGCACTTTCTGGTTGATCTCTAGCCAAAATGAAATTTAGACCTGGAACGAGCTCATAATGTTAATGTGGGAAATTCAATAAAATTCATGTATGTGCCAGGAGCAACAAATGCATTTATAGAGCTACATGTATTATTGATTTGATATTGACAGTGAAAAATGCTCTTTTGTTGGAATATAATATACCCTAATTATCATTGATCCCTAAAGACACACACACACACACACACACACACACACACACACACACACACACACACACACACACACACACACACACACACACGAAGAGTTTTACTGTGCTATGTCATGACTTTTGTAATTAATAGCATCCTGCACTGTATTAGCAAAAGCTGAAAGCCATTCTTTCGGCTGGTGGGAGGTAGTCCAGCTGTTTGTTGTTAGAGCCAGGACACCCAGAGTCCTCCCTGTGTTTATTACAGCATGGCGCTGAAGTGAACTTTTCATCAACATAACCTCCCCTCCCCCATCATCGTCGACCTGCCTCCACTCCCACGAGAGCAGTTTCCCTTTTTCAGGTGTCATCAGTCAATGACAGTCCGCTTTCCCTGCAGGTTAAAACTGAGGGCACACTGTAAACCTGAGCTTGCACTTGAAGTTTGCCAGTTGTCGATGCCCTGCAGCTTGACAGGGAAAGGCGAGGGGGCTTTGTTTACATAGCTGACGGTTATTAATCAAGTCCTCTTGGGCTGCCCAACAATGTGCTGGTTTCTGGGATACAAATAAAGCACTTCTAGGGATCAGATTATTGTTTTGCTCTAGCTGAGAACTTAATCCAAAAACTAATGGCTGTAACATTTACAGAGGGTGGTTAAACTTTCCTTAGCAAGCAAAGTGCAAAGAAACCTCTAAAGTCAAACAAACGACGGTATTAAAAGCAGAGGGAAGTTTTAAAGGGAGAGAAGTCCAGTGAGGGTGGGTGGCGCACACCTATAAGATATTTTGTGTGCCATGTTTTTCTGCTGATGTCAGCATACCTCCAAACCAGAGAGAACAGGGCAGCACTTCAGCGTGAAAATGAGTCCACTTGGCAGTGTGGGGCTTTGAAGGCTGCTCAAGAACTACAGCGAGATAGCAACAGCAGAATGCCACAGGTCCCAGACATCCCCAAGTGTGTTTTCCACATTATTTAAAGGGTAGGAAAGCCATGGCAGCACCTGCTCCCCACAATGTTGCAGCTCTAGAGCTGAGGCAGATAAATGGTATGCTAGATCCTCCTCTTCTTTCTGCTCTCAGGCACCATACAGAGAGCATGAAAGGGCCAGGAGATTATGCCTCCCTTGGGGCCTGGCTTCAGATGGCCTGAGGTTAGAAGAAGCCAGCAAATGAAAGTGAGTGAGTTTTAAACTTGCACATGTAGTACGCATGTGCTTGGTATGCTTGCTAGAAATCCCTGGACTTTATAAAGTGAGACACCTGGATCTACATGACTATTAAAGGTCAAGAAGTTTTGAATAAAAAGCAGCCAAAGTTCACTTTTAATGACTTATTTGCACTCTCTGCTTCATGTCTTTTCTCTGGGACTCGAAACTAATGAACACATCTGTCCCTCTCGCTTTCGTCCCTTGCAAAAGATGAACAAACAGCTGAGTGTTTGCTTCTTCCTCCAGATGGTAAGCTTTCCTCCCCCCCCCCTCATCTCATTTTGTTCCTCTCGCTGTGCTTCCCATTGTCTAGTATGTCTGGCCCACAGAGCTCTACACACTGCAGTGACTGATTTAAGCTCAGTTTGACTCCTGGAACTAAAGAGCACAAACTGAACCAAAAGTAACAAATTTATATCATTGCAGCTGCACCAAGACTTCTCCAGAGATGTGCTTGATCAAGTCCTCCTGAGGGTGTGGTTCCCACTTGAATCTCAGCCTCTGCTCTGTTCTCGCATTCAATCCAAAGTAATGGCAGACATGGACATGTTATGCAACAACACCCACGTAACGATGAGCACATTGGACCTCTGCTGGGATACTGATGGAAAGTTGAGAAGGGATTTTTCTAGAAAAGAAACTTGTATATCACTGAATGCTAAAAAAAGAACACATGAAGGAAAAGTTATAAGAAAGCCTAATAAAGGAAAAGGCTACTTTTTCTGAAATGCGTATTGGCTTCAATGGTAAGTGGCCTGCATTTGTATAGCGCTTTTCTAGTCCATAGGACCCCAAAGCGCTTTACACTACATTCAGTCATCCACCCATTCACACACACTGGTGATGGCAGCTACATTGTAGCCACAGTTGCCCTGGGGCGCACTGACAGAGGCGAGGCTGCCGGACACTGGCGCCACCGGGCCCTCTGACCACCACCAGTAGGCAAACTGGTTAATATCTTGCCCAAGGATATTTGGCATGCAGCCAGGATGGGATCAAACCACCGACCTTCTGATTAGCGGCTGACCTGCTCTGCCACCTGAGCTACAGCCACCCCAAGTACCCAAGAGATAACTAGGCTCAGCATAGCATGCAAAACAAAATGTAACGTATTGGCTAATATGTTGCTGTGTTTCCCACAGATTGTTAGCATTAAACAGCTAGCGGTAAGCTTACGACATTGTTGATGTTTATTGTACTAATATATGTTTATTGTATTAAAATGGTATCTATAATATAATATTAAAACAAAATAATATATTTTTTTAGATATTTCCCTCTGTGTACACTGGTTACCCTTTGCTAAGCTAACTTGCACTTGGTTTCATGCCATTGTTCTAAAGCTAGACAGTAACTTTAATATAATCACAAGTATTTTTGAGAGCAGCAATTTTTTTAATGGCTTTTGGTAGAAACCTGAAAGAAAGTAGATTTCTTTGGTAATTGTCATCACTGATAATAACAAGCAGCTATTTCTGGTTTGATTTTACCACACTTATAATAAGGTCCATTATAAACGTAGTGGTTTTGAAAGAGATGCCATCAAGCATGCCCTATTGGTTTTAAATCTATAACTGGCCAGTGACTATTCATTAGTATATTTCTACCATTTTCTAGGAAAAAACAATCACAGTCATTGTAAAACCCAACAACAACCCCCTCCCCCCAAAAAAACAAAACTGACATGACAAAAAAAAAAAAAAAAAAAATTGTTAAACTACTGAAAAAGTGTATTTATTTTAGCTCATTTCTCTATTAAGGACTTCCTCCAGAACGCTGCCTAAAGGAATGGCAGCAAATTCTGATAAAAGTAAATAAACACAGGTGTAATTAGTATGTAAAAAGAATGTGCAGAGTCAATCAAGGATGAAGAATTGATGAATTAGTGGAACAATTTATTATTACTTATTATCTTTGACTGTGGAAAGCTGGTAGTCTTAGTTGGTCAAACGTTTTTAAAAAAAAAATTGGTGGATTAATGCTTAGAAGGATGTGCGTTTTACATTTTCTCAGGTAAATTTCCTGCTTATTATACAATATATGGCTGATCAACCCTTTCAGCTGATCAGACTGTAAACCCATCTTACTATGAGAAGTTTCTCATAGTAAAATCTCCTCAAATATCCTCATCTTTATAAGCTTTCTTCAAACTCAAAGCAGTCTAAAAAAAATCAGTTGTTGCCCTGTCAAGTTAAGGTGAACACTATAAGGATTCATCATCATAAGGATGTGTGATTATCTGGTTCTAAATTGCTTCTGCTGTACCTTTCCTGCGGCTCTGTAGCAGAATCTCTGAAAATCCAGCAGCGTCAGAGCTAATCTTATTACTTGTCACAGCATTTTAGAAATAAGCCGTGGGGATAAAGTTATAGTCAATCATTTCAAAGACCTATTTTGCCTGTCAAAACATATTATCTGTGATATTTCAGACAGCAAATTGAAAGAATCATGATTTTATTTTAAAGAAACATCATTTTGATGAAAGACATAAAAGAGCACCAGAAAGTTCTCACATGTTTCTTCTTACTGTGTCCTTGGATATATTGTGAGCGAGCAAGCTTTGAGGCTTTCGGTGAGAATAGGGGCTTGGTTG
Source organism: Pundamilia nyererei (assembly GCF_000239375.1). Classification (NCBI taxonomy): domain Eukaryota; kingdom Metazoa; phylum Chordata; class Actinopteri; order Cichliformes; family Cichlidae; genus Pundamilia; species Pundamilia nyererei. Next base: position 3,749,549 of record NW_005187422.1, read on the forward strand.
CTAAGTTCCATAGGTTGGGGGTGCCTATGTGCTATTGCTCATGTGGGAGCAGAGTGAAAGAAGTGAACAAAGATTGATGAGAACGGTCAGTCTGTTCAGGCTCCTACTCAATGGAACTCTCTCTCGCCTTTGTGTTATTGAATTATTTGCCATTAGGGCATCAATGGAGGGGCAGTGAAAAGCCTTTGAAACACAGTGTGCATATATTAGCAGTGTTTAGGGTTAAAAAAGGAAGGGCACCTTGGCTGCTAAAAGTGATTTTACCTATATATGCAGGTAGGAGTGAAGACTTTAATCATACAGCTCTGGTTGTCCATGACGCTATAATAGCAGCATTATGTAGACATTACAAGCATTTAGAGACATCTGCCAGACCTGCAGACTTGATTACATGGTTGCAGTGGGGACAACAGACCCAGAGATAAACATTAAACCAAAGGCTTTGTACTTTAAAAGTGCAATTACACCCTTACTTCCACCAAAATGAATAGTTCCCAACAGTAGCGGAGCTCAGGCAAGACTGACCTGCCACACACGAAGCCTCATTCAATAAACTCAAACACAACAAGACTGAAAATTGGAATAGTAAGGCCACATCAAGCCTTTATAAATAGCATGGGAGAGCTTTCCAGGCATGAAGCCAGAGGTAAATAGAGTCATTTCAACCTACTGTAGGAGGAATTATAATTCGTTATGGTTGATTCTCGCCACAAAGGCCTTTCTAATGCAATAACGTGCCAAAACAAGCCCTTGCTTCTCATGACACTTGCTATGCTGGGGGTTTAACAGCTGGTTGAACCTAGCAGAGAGGCTTATGTCTAGTCTACGCGCTCTCTCTACAAACATGTAGTGTCATCACCCCACATCTTTATGTAAAGGTACAAAGATACACTGAGTCATTTCTAGTTAAAAAAACCAAGAGAATTTGACCAGCTGTTAAATCTTGACCATCCAGCTCAGAACAACAATGCATTAAATGACATGCATTTTTGTTTTGGGAGATTTTCTGGAAATATATTTATGTTTGTATGATAATCATCAGTTTACCCTCCACAATAAATCTAATAAACTTGTGCCAATTGGTGACGCCAACCATGGTGAAACTGCTTCTCCAATCTCCTGGTGGATGTGCTTGCCAGCTTGTGAGCTATGCTACTAATTTTCTTCATCACTAATGTCATTTCAAAAAGATGGGGAAAAAAAAAAACTTCTGTAACTCGAATACATTGTGTGTTTTCTTTTGTTTTGTTTTTTAAACAGTGGACTGCCATTAAAGAAAACTTTTCCAAATAAATGACACAGACTACAAACACAACTGAGTTTTTTTTTTCTTTCCATCTATTAAGAATCTGTGAAGATTTTGTATGTGATGGAACCACAATGAGCAAAACTGCATTGTGCAGGTAAATCTAATGAGGGGTATGCATGAATGCAGTTAGCCATTGTAGAAGCAAACTCAGACCGTATGTTTTTGCTCCACCTGTTCTAATGACTGCCAAGAAATGAAGCAATGACAAAGAAACAGGCCACCAAGAAAATGTAAATGCAGGATATGAGAAATTAAAGATGCGGCAAATGTTTTATAAAGGAATAAATGTCATTAAGATGTTTGTTACAGACTGAAGACTGCGTTCTGGTAAAAAATAGAACTAGTGTTTGGGAATAACAGTACGTCAGAAAGTAAGTTAACTGTTCCAAGCAACTGCTATCACTACAATAAGTAGTTAATATAAAACCAATAGTAGTTCAGTCAACATGGTGCACGATCGAGTCTTGACAAAATTCTATACTCCACCCCAAACATTAAAATACTGCTGTTTGCTCAGACTTAAATGCTACATGTGAAGCTGAGAGTTTTCACCTGTAGTAGAGGAGCTCTGATTCCAGCTGAAGGATGTGTCTCTGCAGTGCTGATACATGATTTGCCTTTGCCTCCAGTTCCTTCACTTTACCCAGCCCGCTGAGCAGCGCCTGTCGGGCCTCCTCCACCTTCCTTCTCATGGCCACCTGCTCCCTCTTCAGTGCCCTGTTGCAGTCCTCCAACGCAGCCACAGTCTCTTTAGAGCTCCACAGTTCCTGCTCCAGTCTCTGATTACAACGCATGGCTTCCTCCACCTGCCGATCTTGCGAGCTACGCAGCAGCTCTATTTCGTGGATTATGTTCTGTAAGCTTTTCAGGTTGGTGTTGGCCATTTTTTTCTGCATGGCTTGCTTCTGGTGAGCGACAAAACAGCCTTCGTCTGCTTTGTGTTTGGAGTGGCTTTTCCACAGTCCGACCTGAATCGAAACAAATGAAATAACTGAGATATTCCCATAACTTACTAAAACATGACTAAGCAGGTCTTGCATTTGTAGGAAACCATAAAGAAGTGTTGTTTTAATAAATTGCGAAAATGAATAACTCCTTTGGGCTGCGAGGCTGTGAAAAACATCTCTTGGTGTTAAGGTGTCAGCAATCATATATCTAAAACCAACTTGCTCTTGTGCTGTATGTGCTATCAGAATATGAAATATGTGGGTTTTGGAAATTGTTCTTCCAAGTCTCCCCAATCCCTGTACCAATAAACAAACATTTTAACTGGCACATATCAAAATAAAAACCAGAAATGTAATGTTTCTCTTGAAAACTAGTATCAGGATTACATCTCATCGTGATTTGTTGACAGCTGTTTATGAGTTTCTCACCCTTTATAAAGGGTTGCTAAGCTTGAATTCATTTCTTAATGAATAAATGAGATGTGAAATTGTATAAGCTATAGGTTGCCAAGTTGGTCTCTTTTCCCCTGTGGCAGAGTGTTCCCCATCCCTGACTGATTTTTTTGAAGGAGGTCTCTTCCTGTTAAACAGTTGTTTAAACCTCTGGTTATGGATCGTCTGATCATTGCAGTTCTCTCTCTAATGTTGTAGGGTCTTTACAATTTAAACAGTGACAACTGTTGCTGTGAAGTGGTACTCTATAAATATAAATGAATTTATTTTAAACTTGACTAGCTTTTTAACTTCGTCTAGCAGACATTTTAGTTTAATGCTAATGTATTTTGCTTTTCATTAAAACCTTATGAATGCTTACAACTGCAGAGGAGCTGCTTGAACCTGTTAGGAGGTCCAGATTGAACCCCTCCTATGACCATCTGAATATGAACCCTTTCTCCAGCCCTGCCAAGTCCTCATAAGCCCTGTGCAAACACGCCTGTAAAGCTGAAACAACATGTGTCTTAGCTGGTGCTAATTCATAAAGTCTGACAATGGACCCATCCACAACACCGGCCAGGAAACAAACTCACAATTTAGGACTCAGTCGACATTTACTGGTCACTGTTCCTAATGAATGAAATTGTCCAAAGTAACGAAGGGGGCTGAGTCTGTGGCTTTTGGGGGGTTTTCTGGGGAGTGAGACCACAGGAGACATGTTCATATTTCCTGCAGGAGAAACCAGAAAAATGGGATCTGCTTTCTTGTCAGTAATTAGTTGTTAGAAATTATGTATTAACAATTTCAAAGTCACGAATAACTACTTCCTAGCGTTGGTGACGGCTATTTTGGGTACCCCCATCCCCTCAGTAAAGCTTGGGCCCCAGCAGCACTCCTGTTCTTTTACAAAAGGCCTATGGACGCATATTGCATATTTTTATGGGCTTGGAAGATCCAAGTGAAAGATATCACATCCTAAAAATTACACTATATGGACAAACAGAGTATTTAAAATCCCGCTTCTCACCTGCAGAGCCAAACAGCGGGCATCACTGCTCTGAAGTGCGGCTCGCATGTCCTCGATCAACTCCCTCAAACTCGCATTCTCATCCTCCAGTTTGGCTATTCGATCCTCCGCTTCCTCCAGGGCCACGATCTCCTCGTAGCACTCCCGGGTGCAGGAGCCAAGCCTGCAGCCGGAGGCGTGCCGCCCCTCCGGGAGAGGAGAGGGGCCGCTGCTCGCTCCCACAGACAACAGCTTCTCTCGGCGCTTCAGCGGGCTCCTCAAGCGGATCTGAGTCTCTATGTGCTCGCTGTCCATCCCGACCAGCAGCCGGCCGTTCTCATACTGGCAGCCAGCCTTAGTGCTGAAGTACCCGCACAGTTTGGCGTGGAACTGTCTGAAGGTGAGTTCGCTGGGCAAATTGTCTAAAACGTCGACGCATTCTGTGTCCTCCGAGTCTTTGTCCAGTCCCAAAACTTCACACAGGATGTTAAACTCCTCCACGGGGATTTTGCCTGCACCTTGATAGTCCATGTGGTGGAAAATCTCCTGCAGATACTGATCCAACCCGGTGGCCAAAACAATAATCTCGTTCTCCACTCCCCGGTCCAGTCCGTAATGGTAAGCCAGGGTGCTGACTATCCATTGTGTCCTGCGCGCTGGTCGGCTGTATGGATCAACGGAGTCTATCGCATCCATCATTTCTACTGAGCAAAGTCATATTTCCTCGAACTGAACTGGAGTTGCTGTGTTTCTCCTCGCAGCATCCCGTGTGCGTTTCGTTTCTCGCTCTGCGCGAAAACCTGGAGCACAGTGGCGCAGCTCGAAACGAGGCGTGTGTTGAGCCCGAGCAGATTTGAATTTAGCACTGCCCCCAAAATCCACAACAAGGGGTCCCGAACAGCGCTCAGCAATGCAGCTCCAACACTCCGCGTATTATAACGGCCTCCAACTGCCGTGCGTCTGACTGTAATTGGCACCAGGTGTGTAAACTTTTCTCATTCACTTGGGTTAGACTTTGTTAAGATGTAAGGCGCCCCAGAGACTTACAGCCCGTGCTGCATAATGTCTTTTATTTTAAGCTGAAGAAAATTCCACTCCATGGTCTGTGTGCAGGGAAAACACACTCTTCTATGGGGGGTTTGTACTTTTTGCACCTTGCTTTGTGCATGATGTAATGCGTGAGCTCGGTCTGTGGAGTTACATTTTTGTTCTGTAGTTATCTTCTGTACTTTTCCCTGTTGATTTTCATTTTATTTTAAGTGCTGGTACCCTGAAAAATCTCATCTACTTACATGTAAGCCTGTTGATCCTCCCAATAAGTGAGCTATTAATATATTTAATGTCCACCAAGTCACCCAGCATCAAAGGTTAGAGCTAGGGACGGGACTTCAGGTTTGGTAAACACCTGCCTCTTCTTCTAATCCCAAATTTAAAAGCTTGTAACAAATAAAATAAAATAAATACTGCAATGGCAAAGTGTGTGAGACTCAATTTGAAAGGCCGAGCGTATTAGCAAAATTTAGCAATATCCACAATTTTATCATTTAATGGGAAAGAGAGCTTGATAAACTATTAGAAAAAAACATACTGATCAAGCTCAGAATGTTATGCTATAACATTTTTCATATTTTTCATGGGTTTTTTGCATGTTTTCCAGTAACATACTTAAAATGCTGAATATTCTGTACAGAAAATGAATATGAATGGCAGCAATTTACAGGATTCCCACTGAAACATGGCTGAACAGGATGGCTGCCACTACTTTCATGTGATGGACTACAAAGTTGTTCTCCACTCCTGAAACTGAGATACATAATGCCGAGTCTGCATAATAAAGGGAGGTTTTGTAGTGTATGAATGCAAAAACTTTGATATAAAAACCCCCTCTGTTGCTAGTTTGCTCAGTAAATAGGTCTGTGGAGTGGTATGGTGATTTTCCAGTTTCTGCGATTAAGAGAGTGAAATAATGCTGTGCATGTTTCTCATCTTATCTGCTTTGCCACAAATAGTTCTTTAACTTCTTTAATGACTGAGCCATTTCGCCTTGGGGTCGATAACTAAAGGCTCCACCCTAAAACGGGTGGATTAAATTGAAATCTCTGATTATTCACTCAGACCAAGACATATTCTTAGACACCACAACCGGTTATCCAACTAACTCAGTTGCTTTTGAAGGTATCATTGTAATGTTTATCCAGTTAAACTGAGGTTTGTAAATGTGAAAAGGGTTGATTACGATTGCAAACAGCACATTCCCTAAATATCAATTACAAGGCACTGCCTGCGTGGTATTATTATTGGGCGCTGAGCCCCCCTAAAACTTTGAACCTAGGATATTTTGGACTTGTCATTAAACTTGGAAAAGAAACAAAAAAAAAGGAAGGAAAGAAAGCGAAGGAAAAGACGCTGCCTCCTTATCTGAACGGCGCGTGAGGGCAGGGGTGCGCCTGACGTCCTTCACTACAGCCGTTGCCACGGACAACCGCTTCGTTGTCACCATGCGTTGCACTCCTGAAAATCACGTAGGTTGAACTTTTTATGTCGTTTCGTTGTGTAATTTATATAAACTGAGATATAATGTAAACTCTTGTCATGGTCACGGGTTTACAGTGAGTGACGCTGAAGTTAATGGACTCTAAAGGCTGCAGGAAGCTGTAAGCTAACCTTCATCTGAGACGAAAGAGACCGAGCGAAGGCGGTAAAGTATGCTAATAATTAATTTGTAATATTTATAGGCCTGTTACACATTTTGGGGAAATTGCCGTGCAAAACCGAAATCAAATTTTTGTACTCAAAATTGATCCGGCTGCCTTTCATGAATAATTGGGACTAAATGCTGGCTGTTTCTGGGTACGAACCTGAGCCAGAAAGACCTACGGTACTCTGGCAAAGGCGGGGTGGGGGCGGCGGGCATTGTCCTGCTGAAACAGCCCCATGGCAGGGCGATGGCACACGTACAGGTTGGACCACCTCTCTCCAGTTAGATTTCCTTCAAGAACAATTAGATAAGTAATTCATCCCTTGTGTATCTTGACATTTGACAATGCAACTCAGTTGCTTACTTACTGTGCTTTTGTTTAATAAGGATATCTCTCAGTAATCTCTGATTTGTTTGCGGGGCTGTGATAATTCTGAAACCAACACCACAAACTGCAAGAAAAACATCAGTTATATCATCTCCCAATTCCAGCTGCACATACCACACTGATATCTGTGTCAGGGTGTACTGGTCAGGTGAATAGTTTTCTCAAAATGATTTAGGTATTTAGTGAACTGAAAATATGTACATAACAGTAACAATTAAGGAGTCTATTTTTTGTTCATGTTCCATGTCATAATCAAGGGATCAAGCTTGTAAGAAAAAGTTTCATTCATTCATTCATTCATCTACTTCAGTGCGAACCAAAACATATTTTCTTTGGAAATTGTTACACTCGTATTAGTGTTTCAAATCTGCTTATTAAAGGTTATTGAGATCAAGGTATTGGTCAGCTTTTGTTTCTGTTACTTAAAATTAGTGTCATTAAGATGTAGTCAAGCATCTTGCTCTAGATTGTTTGCTTGGCATTTTTTTCAGGGAATAAATAAGTAAGAATATTTTTAGTTTTATACCTGTTTCATAAACATGTGTCAAAGGACAAATTCATGCTACTCAATGATACACAAAGGACAGTGTTGGGCCATCTTTCCATGAACACATCAGGCCTGTATATTGATTCTCTGCTTTTCCTCTGTGCTACTTGAAGGCTGAAAACCATTCTAACAAAGGCTATTCTCTCATTTGGTTGTCTGATGAGGGTAGTGGAGAGCTCTATCTAAAACCTTCCATCTTGCTTTAGATCTGTGAATCATATTGTCCTCATCAAACCATTCAGCGAGCCTCTGTGCACTGTGGATGAGGCATTTTCATCAGGATAGAAATGTTACATCACAGGATAAGCTTGATTACACAGAACAGTTTGGATTTGCAGCAACTCTTTCTTTCAAAGAGAAAAGTGGAGCCAGACCTTGGTGTCAAACCCCCTTGCATAAGAAAACTGCCTGATCCACTCAGCATAGCGGTCAAGCAAGGGATTGGGCTAGGATTGTGATAAGCTGCTTCCTCACAATTACACATTTCCATGTAAAATGTATCATCATTTGTCTTGATGCATGCTCAATCATCCAGGTAAGAAAATCCCAAAAGGTTTTGGCGTAGCTTCATTTGCTGTTTTCTTTCAGTGTTTTCCAGGGAAACTATTCCAGCAAAGTCTGACCCAAAAGGCAACATGTCAGAGAAGAGTGTTTGTAACCCAACCTGTGATGACGAAAACATTTCAGAGAAAGAACAGGAAGAAGTCCTCGTCTTTGAGACTGAACTGTTGTCCAGCACCGATTCATATGAGGATATTAAAGTGCAAACAGATGACAGTGCCTACTACGTCACATGGACAGTTTACATAGCTCTAGCCGTTCCACAGGGTAAGATGGTCCACAGAACATATAAACAATTATTATTAGCTCTGTTTAGATGGTCAGAGTGAGACGGTTGAATTTGACAGGCTCTACATATCTGCTGTAATGTAATAGTGTTTTGATTCTAAATCTCATTCCTGCACATTTGGCCTCTTGCAGGGGAAGTCAGTGCTCCTGAAGATTCTGAGAAAGCAATGAAAACAAAGAATGTGTCAGTCTACAAAGCTCAGAGCTGCTATCATATTGAATACAAATTGTTGCCAGGTGATACTGAGACGGTTAAAGTGGACATACTAGTATTTGGGCCGGCAGCAAAAATATACAGAGAAGACGAGTGCAAGGTAAATAGGATCCTCTTTGTTTGTGTATGTGTGTGTGTGACATTAATGAACAATTCATGAACATCATAAGTGGATGGGAGTATCTCGTGGTGTAGAGTTACGGTAAATAGTTGACTGCTCAGGCTGCTGTTGAACACAACTTTGAGTTTGTCTAATGCAAAAATAAATGTGAACAGATTCTAAGAACGTGGCTTGAGGGAGATCAGATTTGGGTTGGCTGGGCCCAGAAGTTTAACATCGGACTCAACAGGGATGTGCTCATCAGTCTTCTACCTCATAAGATCAGGCTTCAGATTTGGAACACTAAGGATAAACTGTGCAGCCAAGCCCGCTACGAAAGAGTCAGAGCCTTCAAACTGTCACAGGAGCTGTCTGAGGATGAAACAGAGTGCGGTGAGCATCCATTTCCAATTTTCTTAAAAATGATCAAAATAGTACACCTTTTCAGCTTTCTGTCTGAACCATGAAGTCATCGCCAGAAAATTATATCCATTCATTTTCTTCCGCTTATCCTTATTGGGGTCGCAGGGGGCTGGAGCCTACCTCAGCTATCATAGATCGAGAGGCAGGGTACAGCCTGGACAGATTTGCTGTCTCTAGCACAAAGAGACTGGCAACCATTCACACCCATTGGCAATTTATAATCACAAAAACCCGTGTATCAAATATGACACACTTGTCTTTAGAGGGATAGAAATGCTTTAACCAGTTTGATTTACAAGGGCTTCAATTGACTCAAGAATCAAATGGCCAGAAATTACAGGGGACTACAGAGACGTCTGTTGAGTAAGGAAACACAGTCTCTGTGATTAGTCACCATCCAAAGCCCGGAAACCCGGCGTGAGCCAGGAAAAACCCTCCTATTGTGTTATGGAATTATGACCTTTATATTTTTACTCAGGTTGTATTGAGACGATGGTGAACAAGCTGAGGAGCCTGTGTGAAAATAAGACACACACATCTAAAAGACAAAGAAGCAATTTTTGTGTTGATCTCAGTCCAGATGTGGGACCAGAAACGGGTATGTGCATTACAACAATGAATATTTTATGTATATATCAGTGTGTCATACTTTTATACTTCTTAATGAATACATTTTTTCAAACTTAAAACAGGTTTTGAAAAAACCACGAGTGTTTATCATGACCTCGATGCCATCAGAGATAGTGGCACTGCATCATTTGAAATCAGCCCTGTTTGTTTGTTGGCAGGTGAGTCAATCTCATAATCACGGGCACAGCCTGGACCAGTGCTGGTCAGCTGAAAACAAAGCACTGTTCCTATTTTCTTATGTAAGCTTGTATTTTCTGACTGTCAGGTGAGAACTCACTGACTGAGAACACCCCAGTCTGTTCTTCTGGGGTTTTTGAGATAATCTTCAACATTTCTCTGGATGAACCACTGATGTCAGACCAACTGAAGGCTGAACTCAATCCACTTGTTATCACAATTTTGTCAGCCACTTCACTGCCTTCATCGTCAGTGCCTTTTCACATCCTACAGGTGGGATGTACACATCGTTTTAGTTTTGACACCTTTCTATGTGTTCAATTAATTTCTTACCCAGTCTGCCCTTTCTGATAGTGGGCTGTGGTTTCAACTTTCAGCTCTGAGTCATTTTCTGGATGATTTCTTTTTCAGGAGAAATGTATGCCCGTTTATTGCCAGTATAAGTTCCATAATTTAAATGAACACAGGACAAACTATCACAAGCAGGACACCAACATCTACTTCAGAGATGTGAATGTAATCTTGACTGGTTTGATGAGTCGTAAAGAGCTGTACGAGTTCCTATCCGGTCCACCTCTGGAGATAGAGGTTCATGATCGTGACCAGAAATCGGAAGCGCTGAAAACCCAGACACTTGGGACTGCGTCAGAGCATGACATCCAGTTCGGTGGATCGGTATTACAGCAGAAGTCTTCAGCCATTAATCCTCATGGTATTGCAAAACTAAACCTCTCTGAGCTACTGCTGGGGAAGAAAAGTCTAAAGGTGTGCTTGCCAGTTAAATGCAGCCCTTTGCTACTGGACAGGGAGCGAAGCCCACACAAGAGGAAGATGTCAGAGAAGCCAATGCCACAAGGCCATTATTACGCTGCCAATTCTCAACTCAAAGTCAAAGTCGAGATAACTTGCCCATTCAGTGTTCAGAATGACAGCTGTGATGAGGACTCCTGTAAGGGTCCGTTTGGCCGCATTGTCTACCTCTTTGGATACAGCAACTCCTCTGCGATGACCAAGCTGAGGTCGGAGATACTGCAAATCAATGCGGCAGCTTTCCATCTGGGCTCACGCTCAGTGGAAAACATAGAGACAGCCCTGTCAAATTACCAAATGAATTTTGAGCACAGTGAGACCAAGGATCTGGATTTTGTTTCAGGGTTTCATGTGATAGATAAGAAGACCCACATCTTTGTCCTTGAAGGGCTCAAACAAAAAACAGTGAAGAGACTCTGGGAAGCCATTCCTATGAAGTAAGCCAACCCGTGCTGTCTTGTCCCAACAGCCGGTGTTAACAACTTTCACCTGTGCCTGCTGGATAAAGTGTTGAGATTCCATTGAGGGTGCTGTAGTTTGTGTGATGTTTTGCAGGCTACGTGGGAGTGAGGAGGAGCAGGTGACAGTGCTATATAATTCAAACCTGGTTTTCTTCAGACGCATCTATGACTCACTAGACATGAGCCTGAGTCCTATCCATCTGAGTCAGTCACTAGAGACCATCATGAAAAAGTCTCAGATCTACGTTAGAGGCACGATCCCCCAACCCTGCTTTCAGGCTTTGTCAAGGTAGCTGAATTAGACATATTTATTTTAAGTGAATAATGGTGGTGGGAGGATGAGCCAGAACAACCGTAGCTTTCGATTTGACGTGTTTTTTGGAAACCACATTGCTACTTGGTGTGTGTAACTCCAAAGCTCAGTCCCTTTTTAAATATGATTTGGTCTTCACCAGCTTCTATTTATATCCAGCCCTTAAATTAAAGTTAACTGCTGTTCTCTATTCATCAGGTAGTCCCCAACTGTTTTGTTCTACAATCTGGAGCCTACATTTAATAAAGTAAAGGGTTGCCAGTAAAGACAACTGCACCTGAAAATCAGAGTTAATGGGAGTAAACAGAAAAAGAGCAAAGTAAGGTGCAAGCTGTTAAACCAGAACAATGAGCTGACAGCTAGCAAAAATTTGCATGTCTTATTGAGAGGTTCACATTGACTGACTGCGTCCACCTTATACTGGATATTTGGCATTTTTTTGTTCTTTTGTTTTGTTTTACATTTTATGTATACAGTGACTGTGTGGTGTACTCAGTTTCAGAGTCAGATTCACTGCTTGCTAACCAAGTTGATCTGAAAAGACTCTAGTCTTTGGTTAGTTGGCTAGTAAAGGACCCTTGGATCAAAATGAATATGTCAAATATAAAACAAACAATTCGGTATAAAATGTATAAATTGTGTAATTTATCCTTTTTCTTAGGTTAAGCCAGCTTTGTCAAGTGAAGCAGCTTAAAGAGGTGGTGGAGTACAACCTGTTCCCCTCAGCTGACATGATTCTCAGCTTGAGCAGTGTATTTGGTTTATATGCTGAGAAGAGGGAGCAAAAGGTTCGGGCAAACACTGAAGGGAGCATTCCCACTCTGCCTATCAGGATGAAAAGACATGGGCCCATCAGCACACATAACACAGAGTACATCACATGGAAACAGAACAGACCTCTCCAGCAGCTGAAAGACTTTGTTCAGGTTTGTGATATCCTATAGTACTTACTTGAAGCGTTTTATTAACAGATCCAGTCATATGTATCATTATATTCCAGGAAAATATTAAAAAGGTGCAAGAGCAGAGAGAGCAGTTGCAGAAGCCAGAGGCTGCAGTGTTATGGATAGACATGGCTGCAGGAAGAACAGCACACAACTACAGCATCCAGACCTTCAACTCAAATGAGCGAGCTAGGGAACTGCTCTGCAAAGAGATGGCCAAGGTGTGTGTAGCATGCCGTCTCTAACATATCAGAGTATAGTATGGTACCAAGAAAGTACCATTGTAAGGTGTTCTTACAATGCCATTGTAAGAAAGCCCTCTGTCTGTACAATCTCATGGATTTGACCAGCTTTTCCAATCACATCACAAAGACATAAAATATTGTCATTAACATTGGGTTTTTCTCTTCTTCCACCACTGCTCTCTCATTAAAGGGGTCATTTAAAAATAACTTATGAGGTGTGCTACACATGTGGCCGATTATTAGCCTTATACATAAAATGTGATTAGGCGGAATCGTGCTATCCACCTCGGCCGCTGTATTCCAGATGGCGGGGATCCAACCGGCACCTGCGCCTGTGCATTTTTAATGGAATAAATGTAATTACACACAAACCTAATCAATGTATATTTATGAGTACACATTTTTTTTCTATTAAATAACCTCAAGAATGACTTAGTGTATCTTTAAATGTATTTTTCAACCTTTTCTGACACACGGTGTCATTCTAGCTTGCAGAATAGTCTATACATAATGAACATAATGAAGCTAAGGAATTTTTCTGACTGCCTCAGGTGCCTGGGCGCAGGTTTACCTACAGTCAACGGTATAACAGTGCAACAGTGGACCCGGGAGACATTTCATGGAAAACCAATGCTAGATCTTCTTCTACATCTACATTTTGGAATATTAGCACAAGCAAGTCCAAAGTGCACCCTAACCACCCAGATGAAGCTCGTGTGGAAGAGCTGAGAAAGGTAAAGTTCATTTGCAAGTACTGTGCAACAGAAGAGAAATAGGTTTATTGGTATTACTATGAATACACATGGGACAAGGATGACCATGACCATGAGCCAGTATGTTTAGGTTAGGTATAGAATAGCATGTAATATGACATGACTAATAATATTAGCCCTTCTGTTGCTTCAGTTGTCGTGAGCACACAATTATTTATTATCCAATGGCAGTAAGAAAACATTTGTAAGTTCTTTGAAACATCTGCCTAATCTTCAAAGGTTATGTGATGATAGTGTTTTGTAGTTGATAATTCATTGTGCTTCCAGCCGTGGAGGGAGAACATCCTACATGCCAACACACTGAAACCCACACTTTCACGCGACACATGGCCCTGGACTCAACACTCGGAGGACTTTGAGCTCTACAGGAAACCTCCCCGGTTCTTCAGCACCTCTCCCGTGACCATCTACCTGGCTGGTATGGACACAATTAAGGAACTTAATAGCTGAAGTGCAGGATCTTTAAGTGCCTTTTTATGCTTATTTACCCTCTGAAGAGTCCAAAGCTCAACAAGGTTCCTCTGAATGTCTGAACTTTGCCTGCAGTCCCAGTATCATTAAATCTTTCTCCATCATTAAGACCATACACGAACAAACTTAATGTGTTGGCAGATGTAGTATTTAAAAATGACAGGAGAAAAAAATCTAGTATATTTGACCAATCACTGTAGATTCAGTGCATCATCAGAGTTCCTGAACTCTTGGAAAGCACAACCTCACTGTACACACTTTCGTGTGTGGCAAGTCTATGTGAATCTTTTTGTTTAGACTCTGGTTCCTCAAATGGAAATCCAGATTTACTAAAGTGTAAAACCAACGTTTAGGGTTGAACATTTATTGTCAGGATTTACTAAAGAGGCGCCGTGTCAAGTTTGTAAATGAAAAGCATGGACAGAGGTGTGTTTGTGGCTGGCCTTACTGTCTTTATTGCAGATGTGTCTTCAGAGAAGTGGCACTTAATGTACATTTCTTACTCTTTTCTGTAGTACTATATTTGTTACACAGTACTGTGCAAAAGTCTTGAGCTGCTTGAGAAGCAAAACATGTTCAAATATACATGGAAATACTTTATATGAGGCAAAAACAGACATTTCTCATCCACTTGGAAGTCAGTATTTTGTATGACCACCTTTATTCTTCAGCACAGCCTGAACTCTGTGAGGCAAAGTATTGTAGACAATATTAAGATGTATGTAAATTTTAGCAATTAAAAGGACAGATCGGAAGTGTGTAGATTAATGACTGAATCTTACTAAAAATGTAATATGCAGCCTCACGTGGCATATCAGACAAACAACATTCAAAAAAGTAAAAAGCTGCCCCAACCCTCTAAGACCATATACAGTTGCTGATATTTCAAATGAAAGAGTTTATCTTTATATGAAAACACAAATTGTCCTTTAGCTCGCACTGTTATGAAATGCTTTGCTGCAGGATGGTAGAAATGAATGAATGGTCATAATTGAAACGATGTGGTTACATCTGTGTTTTATTCGATGACTGCAGCATCATCTGGAACTTAGTGTTCGTACCTGAGGATTTTTATTGCATTCATCTTACTAGTATTGTGGAGTTCATCGAGAAACAGACAAAATCCATGATCTGCACTAAAGTAGTTACAGTTGCAAGAAAAAGCTCACAAACCCCTCAGCAATTGTGTAAATATACAATTTCCAAGTAGAAATAATTATACTTGTTCCTTTTTTCAAGTATAACTGGGATAGCTGTAGCAGCAGGTCATCTATTAATTGAGCGGTTGATGGTTCAATCCCTGGAAGTACTTCAGACCCCCAAGTTGCTCTTTGATGTGTCAGCTTTAGAGAGACAGGGCTTAAGCATTGAAAGAATGGGCGAATGAGACAGGTAGAGCACTATATAAGAACTAGTCCATTCATCATTCCTGTTATTTCTCAACACTTCTCTTTGATTAAGGTCACACCTTTAATTTGGACATTCCAAAACATTATCTTCATTTTTCTTTGACTGTTCTTGTGTATTCGTCTGGGATAGGGCTGTGCGATATGACCAAAATCTCATATCCCAATATAAGACATCTCTCTTCCCGATAACGATATAAATCACAAAATGTAACATTTTCTGTAAATTTGTGAATCTCGGGCAGCTTGACTTGCGTGAAGTGTTTCCAGCTGGGCGTCGTGTACTTGGAGCAGTGTTTTAACCGATGCATGAAACGATACATTTTTAGACATAAGTTGTAACGGCCGCAGTTTTCTTTGTGAGTATTTATTACACGGCGTGCTGCGGGGAAAAGCCTGTTCTAACGTTTGAGTCTAAGGTTTATTTTTTAGCACCTGGCGGCTCTTTTTTGCTTCTCATCCATAAACACGGCATACTCTTTCACGTA
>NW_005187422.1:3767264-3782355 GCF_000239375.1 Pundamilia nyererei
GCCAATCAGAGAGGTCCCGCCCCTGACTATCTCTGATTGGTTTAGTCCACGATAGGGGCAAAATGTGTGTCTGTTGTTGACCACAGGGAAGGTTGCAGATTTTTTTATTTTTTTTGCTACCCGAACAGTTGGTCGCACAGGTGCAACCAAATATTTGCACCCATGGCAAAAAGTTAGTCTAGAGCCCTGCTATCACATTCTTACTCAACTGAACAGAACAGAACTTTAGATTCAACATCTTGCCCAAGAATATTTGGCAGACTGGAGTAGCAAAGAGTTGAACCACCATCTCTCTGATTAGCAGATGACTTGTTCTAACTGCTGAGCTACAGCCTCCCCACAACACATCAGTTTGTTGTGCATGGGGCCGCAGAGCAGTCAGGGTGCCCACGCTGAATCTTGTAACAATGGGCATGTGAGGATCAGAACTGGACCACGGAGCAATGGAAGAAGGTGTCCTGGTGTGATTAATTGTGTTTTCTTTCATATCACATGGATGGCTGGGTGCATGTGCATTGGTTACTTGGGTAAAACCTGGCACAAGGATGCATGATAGGAAGAAAGCAAGTCAATGGAGGCAGTGTGATGCTTTGGACAATGTTCTGCTGGGAAACCTTGGGTCCTCCTTCACCCATGTGGATGCTACTTTAACATGTGTCGCCTACTTAAGCATTGCTGCAGACCATAATCCACCCTGCCACAAAGAAAAAATGATTCAGGAATAGTTTTTGAGTCACAACAATGAGTTTGAGCTCTTGACTTAACCTTCCCCAGATCCTTTGTGAACATCTTGGCTCAGATACCACAGCACACCTTCAGGTGTGTAATGGATTTGATGATGGGTAAGCAAAAGGGGGGGACCAACACAATACTAGGCAGGTGCTCATAATGTTGTGCCTTACTGGTATCTGACCGAGAGTAGTTTATCTATTTTATTTGTGTAAGAGGGTCCTTTTTGACCTTTCAGAAAGGTGAAAAATCCCACAATTCTTTAGTTCACAAGTGATGCAGACACTAACTCAGTATACAAGCATGTCATGAAACCACAAGGTTTCATTTAAAGCTGTACTGCTGACGTAGTGCTTGATTTTCCTGATTCTGATCAAAACAAAGCACCCAAGAATTAGTTTAAGGAAAAAAGTATGTAGTAAGTGACCTATTTACATGAACATAATAATGATTAAATATTAATTTTTTTATATTAGTTGGAAATTAGACACAGTGGTTCCAGTGGATGATGTATCCCGGCATGCCAGCAGGTTGTCAGACAGAAATAAACAAACGCCAAATGAAAGCAGTTAACAAAAACCACAACACAGCACTCCAATAAGGTTTTAAACATTCACAACAGAGGGCAACATCTTTAATGCATTTTCAAGAGACAGTTTTCCTTTCAGATGTAACTCCACCATGGAACTATTTTCCTGTGGCACAAAGGCAGATCTGTGATCTGTCCAACTAACAAAAAACATATTTCTTAGATTTCAGCACTATGACATGAGTTATGATCTCGAGTGAGTTACATGTTTGGTAACATTTAATGAGACATACGGTGTGCTTACATTTCATGTATGTGTTTTGTTCAGGGACACTGTGAATTAGATCTGTAAGTGCAGATCAGGGATAGCTCCCCTACTTCAAATACATGTGTCCAAAAATGCCTTAATATTAAGTGAGACAGAGAAACACATTGTCAGAAGACCATATGAAGTTTAGTTGAATTCACAAAAGTGCATGTAATAATGTCACAGTTTGGGCCTCTTGTTGTAATTCTGATGGGGTTGAAATGTTGTCTTTTTCAGTCTGTCAAGTCTTCAGTGGAGCTGTGAAGCACTTTTACTTTTCTCCACTCACGAACTGTTTGTCTGCAACTTTATTGCAGTTTGTCTGCAACTTCATGAGAAGACTAGGCTCAGCTTCATTTTTAAAAGCAGACAAAACTGGACAAAAACATGGGAGCATACATCATGTGACAGTTACAGCCTATAGTCTCAAAGCCAACATCTAGCAAAGCACAGAATATCTAAGAGTGGATTTTCCTATGTCTGTCTACGCTGCAAGCTTTTTCACTGTACTAAAGGCCAGTATTGATCCATTTTGATTGAAGCTCCAGATGGCAGATATTTAAGCCAGTAGAAGTCTTTGCTGCTGAGTAACACACTCCCAGACTGAGCTGGAGAATAAATTTGGTCGGGCAGAAGCTTAATTGATCTCAGCAGTGTACAGAGTTACTCGTTAATGTGTGCCATGTTATATTTTTCCAACTCTGTTGTAAGCTAAAACCACACCACGCCTGTTAAGTTTATCAGCTGTATGAAGTTTACAGGATGAACTCTTTGGAGTTGTTGATCCACAGAGTTAAGCGTGTGCGCTGTTGATCCTCAGGAGATCGTCTACAGCAGGAGCAGCTCCAAGCAGCCAGAGCTCAGTACAGCCGCTGGAAGAAGCAGCTGCTTCCTGACGGCAGCAACGTTAACTCAGCAGACAACAGCCCCGTCCAACAATTCAAGTGTCACATGAAAGGAAACCTGGAGAGAACTCAGGATATACTGAAAGATCTGCCAAAGAAATATTCACTGAGGAAACCAGGCATGATACTTAAGGTACAGCATTTCCACTCATTCCAAGTGGCACTCAGAATTCAGTACAAAAGAGGACAGCCCAACAACATGAAAAGCCTTCAGAATAACCATGCAGACAACTAAAACTGATCATTAAGGGAAAGTTAAGGTCAGAACTCTTGTATGTGACTGGATTAGCTTAAGCTAGAGGCACTTAACAAACGAGCAGCTAGGTGTGTTTATTCATGACTATAAAGTGTTTTATTTATTTCACAGACCTGCATTTGTGTTTATTCAAGGGTTACAATAATATTCTCATGACAAATGGCTTGATAATCAAGATTTTTTTTATTATTATTGGATAAATCTTTCATATATTACATGGTTCAGTTTCAAATAGCATAGACTGTATATAAAACTGTGAAGTCACCTGTGTCAAAGATGCATTTTTTGGTTTTTTTTGTGGGACCCTGAAGTCACCATACCAGACAAGAGGCTGAGATTATCAGTTAATGCTTGGTCAGCAACACAAAACTGTACAGGTGTAATACATGAACACTCAATGAATCCAATATTAATAAAATACTTTTAATATTTAATATAATTCCTAGAGTATTTAAAAGTAGAATGGGAGGCAGAGCCTTCAGTTTTCAGGCCCCTCTTCTATGGAACCAGCTTCCAGTTTGGAATTAAGGTATTTTTTAACTTTTAAGTTTAGGGTTAAAACTCTCATCCAGGCTGGAGAAATTGATCAGGAGGGCTAGCTCTGTGGTCGGCATGAAGCTGGACACTCTGGTGACAGTGGCAGAGAAAAGGACATTAGAGAAACTGATGGACATTATGGACAATGCCAGGCATCCTCTGCACACGGCCATTAACAACCAGAAGAGTCTGTTCAGTGACAGGTTGCTTCTCCCAAAGACAAGAACTAACAGACTTAAAAACTCCTTTGTCCCACACACCATCAGACTGTTTAACTCCTCTCTGGAGGGGAGAGGGAGGGGAGACAGGAGGACAAAGGAGGGGGAACAACTAAGCTGTAGTGCCTCTTCACCTCACTGTACAATACCTTGTGCAATACTTTTTGTAAATAGTCAACAGTGCAATACACTCAATACTTGAAATGTGCAATTCACTTGTATTTTTATTTTTTATTCCTATTTATCCCCTTTGTATATTTTATTTATATTTGTTTCTGTATTTATATGTGTGTGTGTGTGTATATATATATTTATAACAATTCTGTAACTGTAACTTCGGTCGTTGCTGTGCTTTTTTCGAATTTCCCAGAGGAACCCACCCGAGGGATTAATAAAGTTCTATCTTATCGTATCTTATCTTAAAGCATATAGTTTGGGCTGGATCAGGTGACCCTATAGGTGTATCTTGCTGGGGGATTCCCACAATTGAGTATTTCTTCTTCAGTCACCTTTCTCACTCACTGTGTGTCTATTGACACATAGTCTCTTCCTGTTAAAAGGGAGTTTTTCCTTCCCACTGTCGCCAAAGTGCTTGCTCATAGGGGCTCATAGGATTGTTGGGTTTTTCTCTGTATGTATTATTGTAGGGTCTACCTTGCAATACCTTGAAGCAACTTTTGTGATTTCACGCTGTATAAATAAAATTGAATAATTTCACTCTCCAAATTTGGAGCACAAACTTGCCAGATTAGACAATTATGGACTAGAGGTCTGGTTCACTCCCTTAAATTAGCAAAGGTGGTACCTCAGTGAAGTCCAGAAGCTAGCGCTTCTTGTTTAGGAGGTTGCTATGGAAGGAGAAACTAGCCATAGTGACAAAATAGTGATGGCGCTGGCACGGCTGGCAGCCTTAACCCAATTTCCCTCGGGATGAATAAAGTATGATCAATCAATCAATCAATCAAATCAAAAACACATTAAGCCTAGATTATAATCCACTGCGGACGCAGACAGCTGGGGATCCCATGGCCAGGTCCTGTCACGCTACTTTGATGTCCACTTGAAGTCCCATGCATTTTTTTCCAGCTACAGCAGTTCACAAAAGTGTTAACAAAAATGCAACTTTAAAGGCCATTTATGCTACACATGTTTAGTTTAGATCTTGTATACTTGTTTTTCCTTTTATCGTCGTGGCTCTTCTTGCACCTAACTGAGGAAATCTTTGAGCCAAGAGCTGCATTTTGTGTTACAGCCTTTTCCTCAACTGTCCGTGATGAACGCTGCTGACAACAAAGCAGAGGAACGGGAGAGAGTGCCTCTGGCTCCAGGCCCATGCGTGGCCTGCAGCCTGGGAAGAAACGCCTTTCCCAGACACAACTCTCAGTACAGCAAGTACCACTACAAGTGAGCTCAAGTGCTGTTTGAAAAGGCAAATGCTGGAGAAATGAAAGAAAGATTTCTGAAGTAATATATGCTTTTTTTTCTGTTGCCTCTTACAGTGGATTCTGTGAGCAGCATTCATTTTTGTACAAGCGGACTGCCCTGCCTCTGACAGACAGGGAGAGGAGCATCTTCAGGTTTCAAAAGTAGCATTAAACAACAGTAAAGGTCAGCCATTCAGGAAAACCTGGTGTCCAAACAGGCTCATTAAAACTGCTATCCTGCAAAATTATTCATTATAGCATTAAAGTGAAAAAGCACTTAGGATTGAGTTTCATGTAATGCCATCAGAGTAGAAGTCTGACCCACTGAAGTTATTAATATAAAACAGCTAATATTAATCTCTTCATGTTTTACTGAATGTAAAAACAACCACTAATACAAGATTGGAGACGCATCATTGGGACTGGTCAAAATAGTCCAATCAGAATACAGGAAACAGTATTATGGTCTCAGTGGAGAGCTCAGTAAGTTCTTTCGAGAGGGTGAGAGCAGATGTAGGCTCTGTTCTCCAGGACCTGTTTGGCAATCTTCTTGATGTTGGCATCGTTGTTCTCAGGAGAGTCTGAAACGAATTGAGACAAGAATCACAAACAACGCCACACACTCCGATCAGACGTAAACACAGCACTTGATCATAGCGCTGGTTAGCTTAGAGGTCATTAAAAAAGTGCACGGTGTGAAAATGAAAAGCAGCGGGTGGTTCCAGTGTTGGTATGTGCTGTTTGGTGGGGAAATTCCACAACACATGCAAGTCTTTTGTACTAAGATGTTGCTGAAAGAAGAAAAAAAAAAGTCCCACACGGATCACGGTGCTGTTCTCAATTACCGTTTTGTGTTGTACTTACGTTTTTGCAGCTGAACCATCCAGTAATTGTTCTTAAAGAAGGCATCGTTGCAGAATGTGTTCGCAAGCAGCACCTAAAAAAGCAACACCAGTAAACATTTGGCACCTCTATCTGCAAATATTGTACACATAATTACTGAAAACCAAAGGTGTATTACGTGCACCCTCACATTTATGGCTTTTAACTACAGTGCAGAGACAGCACAGCGCTGCCCATCTGAAACACAGAGGATAATATGAAGCATTCGCTGCCCTCTTTAAAGGCTTTCTTTCTTAAAAGTCTTTGTGTTGAGGTTTTGTTTTGCATCGCTGTTTCTCATTACGAACAGGACTCTTTTTCAGTCGTCTTTACACTCCATCGTCCTGCCCTTCACCTAAATCTGCTCCAGGAACAACCGCTGTTCAAATGAAGGTAGTGTGCTACAGCTTTTACCTCGATCAAATAGTAAAGTGAAAGTAATAAAAGTGACGGCGAGTTTTATTTAACAAGTCTAAACACAAGCTGATCAAAAGCCTAATTAAACACGTCAGCAAGTGAAAGAAAAGAAAAACACAAAGAGAGAATAACAGACGTGGAGCTGTTTTAATTGTTTGCAGAAGGAACCGCTGTCCTGCAGTAAAAACAGCCAAAACAAACCACACCAGATAAGATTATACGATTTAATAGAGCCTAATAGTGAGGAATAAAAATCACATTCAAATTCTCCGTGGGGACTTTGATTATGAGCCGTAATGCTGGAACCATCCAAAGTAAACTTCACACGAGCTGCTAGACTCTGAAATGTGTGAATGATGACATGTGCTCCTGTAGAAACCTCCTCTGTGTGATGTCAAAGAACTAGTCTAGCCACAAACATCAGTTTGGGTGGTAACCATCAAACTCACAAATAAAGCACTATACCATATCAATAACTAGGGTAGACGTTTGTGTACACACACACAGTTCAAAACAATTACACAATACGTTAATGAAAAAGGATTAAATTTGATAAGATTGGCTGTGTGACTAAATTTGTAATTCACCTCAAAGAGCTGAGACATATCCTGCTTTATGCTGCTGTTAATGTGAAAGTCTTGAGTGTTTGGCCAACAGCAGAGTGTGACTGCACTGCATGTTTGGGAGATTTTCTTCTTGCATCTTACTAATAAATCAGGAAGCTCTACATCCGGTCCACTTCATGTGTACGTGGCATGTGTGTTACTGGGGACCTGAGTAAGTGCTTTGCTGAATGTGATTCGTCATACGTTGAGAAAGTTTGTCCGGTTAGGCCCCTCCAATGAGCCGTTCAAGGGAAACACTGCCAAAAGAAACTACTTGTAACCAAAGTGTCCTCATGCTGACGGTTGAAAACTCAAAGTGGGTCCTACAGAGACAGCTGGACAAGTGAACACGATTCGATCTTTTTGTCTTTAGTTTCTTACGATAAATGTGGATGAGCAGTTCTCTAGCATTCGTGTTGAAATGTTGTCCAGAAGTGGTTGGCATGGCTCAAAATTTCACCTGCTGCATTTTCCTCCAACACTAAGACGCAAGCTGAAATTACAGTTGTGTAAACTCCAATTCTTTACAGACTCCTCACGCACGTGAAAACATTAACTCAGGTGTGAGCTGGGCAGCTGCAGGCTCTGCAGTGAACATACCGATGCTTATAGTGTGGGCTAAGCGAGGCAGCTGTTTACTGTCAGCCTTAAACAGCGTAAACACAGAGGAAGTGATGTGTACAGAAATCCTATGAGATCGATGGAAAACTGCTCTCGTTGTGGCAAACAAACAAGTTCAATATGAATATTTATTCTGCGTGTGCGAAACTTCTAAACTGTGTGAGTGTGCACAGAGCGTACAAACCTCGTGGTCGTGATTCCTGAGGCCGATGCTAATGGAGCGGCTCGCTCTGGACAGGACGGCTGTCATAGCGTACATGTGGATCAGCACGTCTGCCACCCTCTTCAGGACGAGCTGTTCGTCCACTATGGTCTGACATCATCGGGGGAGAGGAGGAGAGACATGTGAGGGACAGTTACCTCAACTTTAGCTTTTGTATTTTAGTGACGAAAACCTAGTCAAGTCACTGTGCAAGTACTGAAGAAGCACACGGTTAACTAGCATCGAGCTTTATTGTTGTCCTGTTGCCATGGGTAAAACATGTGAGTAAAACTAATCAAATGAATAAACTGACATAGTTTCCATTTCCATCTAGATTTCAGAGTGAAATAGCAGCTTGGGGCTGATGGGCAGTTAACACATAGAGCTAAGGAATGAGTTTTCCCTGCATTGTAACACTACAGATAATCAGTCCTGTAATGACACTGACTCAGCATTACTGTACAATTACAGCATGAGCTGTTAGAGCACGGCTTTGATCCATAGCAACTATTTTCTACTTAAATGCATCAGTTCCTCCACCCTGCCTGCAATGAGACCATCTTCTTTAATAGCTTTGTCCCAATTTCCTGAAAATATCATTAAAGAGAAGAAGAAATGATTTGCATGTGCTGTTAGCCTTTAAACTTTTCACTGCTTATTTTCTTACATGTAAGCAGCCTGAACCTCGATATTCAAACTCTTGGCAAAGATTTAAGTCCTCTGAGGAAAGATTGTGCGTGCTGGATCTAAACCAGTCAAATGATACAGGAACTGAGAATCTGGAGAACTATCCAGCTACCAAAAGGTTTATAGCTTCTTTGGGTAAAGCTGTGATTACAAAAGCACAGTCGTGAAACACAATTTGAAGCAGCTGTGTAACAGACAAACACCACCGCTCATTATGAAACAACTTTTATATTTACATGATGAATGGGAAATTTGCTCATAGAAACTGGAAAGCTTTGAGCGGGAAAATCCCACAGCTGCTTTTCCAGAATCAAACGCTACCTTTCCATATCTGTAGAGCAGGCTCTCCACAGTCGACCCAAACAGGCTGACGTTCTGCTCCAGCTTCTTTGCACTGTCCTGCAAACGGAAACAGAAGATTGAAGAGCCTCGACAAAAAGCACTTCACTCATCTAACACCACAATTCTCTTACTTCCATGCTGGGATGCACCACTCCATCTTTCCCCGTCAGGCCGAGGTCTACTGAAGCTCCAAGCGAGGTCCTCAGTTTCTTGCTGACCATGCCTATCGCAAGACCTATATTTCCTTTCTTCATCTCCCTGAGGGCACAAACAACCACGTGCCTCTAAGCACAGGCAAACAGCTCCATATTTTTCTTAGGAAGTGTGAACACAACTCAACTAACAGAAGGGGCGATGTAGGACTTAAAAGCAAAAACCTTCAAACCTCAACAACACCTTCAGATTCTTACTTTATTTTCCCTGTGAGGATTTTGCCAGCATACTGCATTCCAGTGAGAGCGATGTACATCCTCAGGATTTCATTGGTACCCTGTGAGCAAACAGTGGAATTGGACTTAAGTTAACAGTTTTCTGTGTCATGGGAAGTGGCTCTCTGATGGTTGAACAGAGAACTCTGTTGTGAGCAGGCAATGTTTTGCTTTCAAAATCAGCTGGAAACGTGACGGTTTAACGATTTCTTTTATTTACTGCATGTCTTAAGTGAAATGCTGATTCTCTGCTGGGGAGCACGTTTTATTCGTGCAGGCTGTTAGGCTGTACCATACTCACATCACAAATGAAGCCCAGCTGTAAAGTTACATGTACTGATTTGGTGATGCAGAAAATGTTTATACACTTGATTCTAATCACAGAACACAAACCAAGCCGACCTCAGCCGCACAGTCAATAACCACCAAAGTGAAACCTGTTATCTCTGACTAACGAAGAACGGATGGCCGCGTTGAACTTCCCTCGCACTGTACCCCGCAGGTGTGCGTGTATGAGTGTGTGGGATTGTCTGCTGTAGGAAAGCAGGGAATTTTGCTACATTGTATTTTCAAATTTTAAACTTTCTATCAGTAACAGTGAGTGTGACTGACTGACACAGTGAGGGGCTTTGATAATGATGGGTCTGGAGCTTTCTATGTAAAGTGCCCGAAGATGATGTGTTTCACCTCAAAATTAACTGTTTACTTCAATTTCATCTATTAAGAGCTTTGTTTCAACAGTAAAATATGCCACCTGGTGGTTGCTGACAGAATGAACCGTCTCAACAGTCCAGTATCTTTCACACAAGGATTTTAAATTTGGCAGCACAGTGGTTGCCTCACAGCAAGGACGTCCTGAGTTCAATTCCAGTTCCAGTTCTGGGGCCTTTCTGTGTAGAGTTTGCATGTTCTTCCCATATTTGTATGGGTTCTCTCCGGGTACCGGCTTCCTCCCACAGTCCAAAGACATGCAGTTAGTGGGGTTAGGATAATAGGTGTGAATGTGAGTGCAAATGTTTGTTTGTCTATGTGTTGTTAGCCCTGTAACAGACTGGTGACCTGTCCAGGGTGTACCCTGCCTCTCGCCCTAAGACAGCTGGGATCGGCTCCAGCGACCCTGACAAGGTTAAGCAGAAGATTCAAACTCCCAATGACCAGAAAAATACTGGGATTTGATACAGTGTAGCGGCAGCATTGCAGTTTGGAAGACAAGGTTTAACAAATGAACTGTTAACAGTTTTTTTGATGTGTGTCATGGAGAGGAGAGGGGGGCACAGAGTTCATCTTAACTATGGCTGGGCAAAAAGCTGAAGGGCAGGCAAGATTCGTTTTTTGAAAAGGAAACAAATACATACGCTTTTACTCTAGCACAAACCAAGACTATATCTAGCCCTCAGAGTTTAAACACTTATGTATGAGTACCTCAAAGATGGGCAGGATGCGGCAGTCCCTGACGAAGCGCTCAAAGGGATAGTTCTTGGTATAACCCAGACCTCCGAGCACCTGAAGAGCCTCGCTCACACAAATCCAGCCTCCCTCCGAGCTGAACACCTGTACCGAAGATGAGGAACACACACCGTGAGTAGTTTCATAAAAGTTTCACCTGAACACAGACGACAGAGCAAGTGGTACCTTGACCATGGCTGCCTCCAGAGAACAGTCTGGAACGCCCGGTCTGTCCATCATCCCTGCTGTCAGGTATGCCATGCTCTCCATCACGAAGGCATTGAGGGCCATCATTGCAAACTTCTCCTACAGAAAGCATAGAAATCACAGTATTTAGTCACTTCTGATCAGACTGGAAGGTGTCACAAGCTTCCAAGTGAGGGGAGAGCATACCTGGATCATACCAAACTCACTCAGGCTTTTGTTAAACTGCTTCCTGGTAGCGGCATACTCAGATGTCAGCTCTACAGAAGGCCAGACAGAGAAGCCAGACTTAATAAACTTAAAACACTCACAACTGCTACCCAGTTAAAACAACAGCTGAGTGCTTACCGATCAGCTTTTTAATCATTCCAGCACAGGAGCTGCCCATACTGAACCTCCCCGAGTTCAGGATGTTCATGGCGATCTGTCCGACACGCAGCACATGTTTACAAATATTACAGAATCTCCGTTGTGTAGACAGATGAAGCTGGCTTTAGAGCTTACCTTAAATCCACCTCCAATTTCTCCGATCACGTTCTCTACTGGTACTGGGACATTATCGAAGGACAGCTCACAGGCTGAAAGGTTACAGCATTGAAACATAAATGACATGAAAATGGCCCAGCGTCTATCAAACTGCCTTTAAGTGTTGATGAAAGGCTTACTGTTGGATCCCCTGATGCCCAGTTTGTCCTCAGGCTTGCCGCTGGCGATCCCTCCAAAAGCCCTCTCCACAATGAATGCAGATATCTTGTCTTTCTTTACACCATCTACTTCCACCTCAGTCCTGGCGAACACGGTCATGATGTCCGCCATGCCTCCGTTTGAAATCCAGATCTGACAACATGATTCAAGTAAGGAGCTTCAGTCAGAGGCTGAGTTGAAGTCTGAATTAAAACTTGGTGGAAACGGTTCCTCTCACCTTGGAGCCGTTGATCAGGTAATGTTTTCCATCTTCAGACAAGGTTGCACGGGTCTGAATGGAGGCTGCGTCACTGCCACTGTAACGGACAGGCTGAGTGTCAGTGGAGCAAAGACAGCTACATGCTCAGGCACATGGCGTAGATGCCATCATCACTGTGTTAACGCTGGCTGATGCATCACATTGGGTTTTCAATGATGACTTTGGCTTGCAGTGACTTGAAAACAACCTCACTGTTTAGTTCACTTCAAGCAAATAACACAATGAGCCTTTATCACCAAGTACTAATCAGAGGAAGGAAAAGTGGGAACACGGGTTCTGTGGGTGTTTCTGTGGAGTCCAATCCAAACAGCTAATGGTGTCTATAAATACATAGTATTTCTAAAGTCATTGGGAAGTGATTCAACATCTGTGACATCAGTCTTTATCTTGATTAAATAATGTCCTGATTTAGGCTGTAATCATGGTGCTCTGTACAGTGTCCTGAATCCTGTAACCGCCATCTTTAACCACCGTTTGGTGCCCTGTGGGCGTCAACGCTGAGCAGTGACTGAGAATGAACCTGCAGATACAATCAGCTGAGACGCTTATTTTCAGGTTGCTGGGTTTTAAAACGTAAACTGCAGCCAGTTACCTGGATGGAGCCTGACGCACACTGACAGTTTTCATACTGGGAGACTACTGGCAGTTGCCAGGCTACCCCACAGCCCCCTAGTAGATGCAAACGTAGAATAAATGTGATTTTTAGGAAAGCTGACATCTGATTTTGAGGTCAAGATCTCCAGGATCACTGCTCGTCTGAGATTTTCAGTAGCTGTACCTACGTCACCTCGTTCTCAGGTTATCTTATTCAAAAATTAGAGGGGCCACGCCGCCTACCTCAGATGTTTTACTAGTCTTCTCCTGTCCAGCTTTGTTAAACCTGTGTGAAATGTAGCTTCAGCTTTCTGTTTGTTAGCTCACAGGAGGGACGCACTGCTTTTCTGCTGTTGTACCACATCTGCTTCAAGGTTCAAAATGTTGTGTGTTCATAGAGGGTTCGTAGAGCTATGTTCTTCTGCATAGTGAGTGTTTGTTTGAGTTACTGTTGCCTTCCTTTTAGCTCACAGCAGTTTGGCGACTCTCCTCTGACATTTTCTCGCAGGCAGCTGTCACTCACTGGATAGTTTCTCTATTTCTGACTAAACCCTACAGATGGCTGTATGAGACAATCCTAGTAGTTTCTGAGATACAAGAACCAGGCCACACTCAACGCCACTAAAACCACCCTTCTTCCCCACTCTGATGCTGGGTTTGAACGAGTTTATATGCCTAAATGACTCTGATATTGAGTTGCTGCCTTGTGACTGGACGATCAAATACTTGTTCTAATAATAGTTCTACAGGTGTACCTAATGAAGTGGCCAGTGGGTGTAGAGATAACCTGTTATTTGTGTTCATCAGACTGTGCTTCACTGCTGTATGAGCAGAGTTGGAGCCACAGAGGAGAACGCTGCAGATGACATGTGCATGGTGTTCTTTACCTTCCGGGCTCTGTCAGACAGAAAGCTGCGATGTGCTCCCCTGAGGCCAGCTTGGGCAGATACTTTTTCTTCTGGGCTTCATTGCCTGCTATCAGGATCCCCTGAGAGCCCACAAATGTGTTAGCAAATCCTCCAGATTGTCCACATTGCAGACACAACTCCGTATTGTATTTTTACCTTCAGTCCAATGGCTTGATGAGCAGCCAGTGTGACGGCGATGGAGCCGTCTAAGGCGATGATCTCATTCAGTCGTGCATAAATGGTGTGGGATAATCCAAGACCCCCTGGGATTGAAAAACAAATGATAAACAATAAAAACAGAAACTGCCCCACTGTGTCTCGCAGTGGGGCAGTTTCTGCATTTCCATCTAGCATGGATGTGTCAGAGAGACAGCTGTGGAGCCATGATGAAGTCAGGATCGTAGTCATGTTTCAGGGAAACCCCACTACGGTCGATATGTAGCTTTGACTTGAATCTGTACGTGTAGAAGCTGCACTGAGGCAGGAACCATATCTAAATCTAACAGCATGCCACCTGTTCATTAAAGCATTTCTGCGCTGAGCTCAGACAGAGTACCATTTAGATGTCAAGTGTGAGAGCTTAATTGAACCTCTTGTGCCACAAAATACACCCAAATATACTGACCTGATACTTGAAACGCTGCTGATTAACAGCAGATAACATACAGTACTAATATACTCATAAAGTAATGACGTTAAATGTTTAAAGTCCATTCAAACAGTATTTCAGTATTTTAAACTGCGCTCTGGGATTCATGTCTCCATGTGTAAAACAAAGCTGTTTGTAGAGTCTGTGATCTTCTTCTTCTTCTGTCTATCCTCAACACCAGACCTGCCATAGCAGATGGCTGCCATCACTGAGCCTGGATATGCCAATTAAAAAGGAGTTCTTCCTCCCCACAGTTGCAAAGTGCTTGATTACAGGGGATTGCTGGGCTTCTCTCTAATACCATACAATTGTCATCAGCAGTGCCACGAGATGAATGCTTTGTTTTAAACTGACATACATTAAAAAAATGTTCTGGGAAGTTAAATCCCCGCAGTGGGTGCAGCTACATATTTGATTTGGCACAGATATGATGCCAGATGTAGTTCCTGATGCAACCCTTCCATTATCCAGTGTTGGCTGGCACTAAGTGAACACTAGCTTGCAACCTCCTGAGGCTGGGCTTATGACCAGATGTAATACCATCTGGAAAGCATCTGATTGACAACTGCCTCATTTTTTAGCATGATAATGAATCCAAACACAGTAGCAGCACAGTAAAGCCATACCTGGAGAGACAAAGACGCAGTGCACACTATCGGTCATGCACTGGCCTCCCTAGAGCCCAGACCCCAACATTATCGAGATCATCAACACAGAACGAAAGGCAGCCGACATCCAAACAAGAGCTTTGAATATCATCCAAACAGCCTGGAGAGATATTCCTGAAGAACACTTAAACAAAGCTGCCTGAGATAGTTCAGACGGTCATACGAATATGGAGTTCCAACATTACTGGAATTGTACAAACTGTGTTTGTTATGTTTACACATTTCAATAAATCTCTCCGTGTATTTCCCATTTTCTGAGCAGAATGTAAAGAAATGAAGGACAGCTCCAGCACATTAGTGTAAATCACTAGCTTGAAACCATAGATTATATATAAAATATGGATCCAGCCACTGTGACGTCATGCTTTGAATGTTGCCATCTTGGTTTTCTGAAACCAGCTGTTATGAGCTAAATGTGGGTCTGACTGAGAAACCAAAGGTCATACTGTTGGTGGTTGTGGTTTGTATCATATCCAATTACACACCAAGTTTAATTATGGAGTTCCACAGGGTTCAGTGCTAGGACCAATTCTGTTTACATTATACATGCTTCCATTAGGAAGTATCAT
>NW_005187422.1:3783510-3841549 GCF_000239375.1 Pundamilia nyererei
CTTGAGGTGACTGTTCTTGTGATTTGGTGCTGTATAAATATATAAATAAATAAAAGTGAGTTGAAATAAATGCCACTACGGGTGTCCACACAATCAGACTTCTTTTCTGCAACCACAGGAGGAAGTTGCCCTCTGCTGGCCAATGAAAAGAGTGCAAGTTTCAGGCACTGCTTCACCGGCTTTGCTTTTCAGAAAGAAGGAGCTGCATCCATCTGTTATGTATAGTGCAATGTTGAAACTAACTAGTAGCCTTAGAAGAGTTGTGTATAAAAGCTACATAGTCACACAAATTATATGAGGGAGGTGTCGTCCTTAAAAAATACCCTAAATAAAAGAATGTAAAAATAAGTAACAACACAGATCAAAGTATTAGTATAACGTCCAGAACATTGCTCTTAACTTCTAACTTCACTTTGGGGCAAAGTCGGGTGGAGTTAAAGTTCATCTCAAAAATGCTTTGAAATCAATTTTCACTCATATTTTCAGATGGATCCCGAGAGGCGAGACTATCTTTTAGAAGGGCTTTGTTAAAATCATCTCACCGTATTCTTCAGGAATCATGATTCCAAACAGCCCAAGATCCTTCAACCCCTGCAGAGTCTCCAGGGGAATTGTGGCCTCTCTGTCAATTTTTGCTGAGTCAACTGGCAAAGAAACCCCAAAACAAAAACAAACAAAATCCAGCAATTCCAATGTCAGTCATTTAATTCCTCTGATAAATCATATCTGAAAGTCATTAATCACGTGCACGTACTCAATTCCCACCTCACCATCATCACTGAAGAACTTCTCTACCGGTGCAACAAGCTGCTTTATCTCCTCCACCTCATCATTTCCAATTTCCGGATAAGGGAAGACCTCAGCCTGGAGAATGAAACAGGCCTTTTTAGAGATCGTAACAGGGTTATGCATCTATGTTACCGTCCAAGTCATATTTTTGTGTTATATAGTTATATGCTTCTAATCCATCATGTGGTCACAGTGTGAAGCATGAAATCCTGCAGATAAAGTGGATGTTCATATTAACTATGAGAAAGGAGAAAAAGGTCACGTCTGTAATTCTGACTGTGGCCTGGGCTGGTTTTAAATGATTCTGAACCAGCTCACCTGCCCATCAGCATCCAGGGTTTACTCAGAATGGTGCAGAAACAGAACTGTAAGACTGCAGGCAGCAGAAACGTGACTGAAAAGTAAAAGCTGGTGTGGTGAATCAAGAGCATGATTCCCCTGTGCTGACCTGCCATGTGCCAAAAGTAAAGACTGATGTTGCTGTGTAGGGAATCTTTTCTCTCCACACGCTGAGATCCTTGAAGCAATCACAGCACTGTAAGGGTTGTTGGTAACCATGTGCATCCCTTTATCGCCATGATTTACCCTCTTTTAATGGCCTTTTCCAGACTCCAGAAACAAATCCTGCAGAGAGGCCTTGGGATGTGTTACAGTGGGAGACTGAAAGCGTGAACGGTGTGATGATTCATGTCAACATGGAGGACTCTAAAGAAAGACGTTTCCACTGTGTGAGATAAACCGACCTTCCTACACGGTAGCTGGTTTTACTTTGGGTAGATATTTAAAGTCTCTTTCACCATTTACCCCAAACAGGTGTGACAGTGCCTCAGCCTCAGTTTTTTCAAGCTTCCCTGCATTTTATGTGTCTTATTTTTCTGGTGTTGCGTCCAAGGCCCTTTGTTTCGTAAACGATACTTCTTTCAAAGCTAGAACGGTGGTGATTGTTAGCTTTGAATATAGTTATCATCTAAAGTACAAAGTCTTTTCTGAGACGACTTCCTCCGCCCGTCACTAACTTTGGAGAGGCTTTCTGGCAGCTCTTTTCCTTTACCTTGTTCACTTGACCGAGGAACAGATCCTTCGCATACGCCAGGTGTCTGCAGTGAGTTTTAATGCTCCTCCGCTGCTGCAGTCTCAGCTCTTCTTGCCCAGCATGCCTCGCGTGACAGCCAAGCAACCGCTGTCCGATTCGAAAGGTTCGAGAGACGATTAATCTGTTCATGTTCATCATTCTATTAGCAAAGATCTCTACTTCATACAGCCATCGGTCTGCTAACGAACCCAAGCAGCAAAGTACCTTTCACCCGTTTCTGTCCCATGCTGATGACGTAAGAGATATGTTCGAGAGGCGTTCTTTGACCCATGTAAACTACAGACTTACAAATGTGAACGGTCTTCTATGGGTCTTCTAACACGTACATACCGAGCTTACTGGTAGTGTAACTTTGAATAAAAATTATATTTTGTTTTGTTTGTGTTTGTGTTTACAAAAAAATCAATATCTTTGTAAAAAATAACTCTCTTACCAACTTTGATTTTTATTTTTCACGTGTTCTTTACAGAAGACCGCGGTCATAAAGATTGTGACTTTTAAAAAGTGTTTGTTGAATGTTATTTTATTTTATTTACCATGTTATCTGTATATAATGTATATGTTCACTCATGTTTTATTACTAAAAATATGTAATTCGTATTTGTAGCTTTCAAGTAGAGCAATCCCAGGAAAAAAACAAAAACAAACCCATACGTGACTCCATGATCCTCCGTCTCGCTGACTATAAGCCCTCGAATTTAAAGTTGGAAAGCACAAGACCTTCAAAGAAATTAAATTTCGTGTACGTCATGAATACTAGTGCCATTGGTTTTTCGAATTTTCCGACGGTACTTGAACATATCATAGCAATACCTGCAGGACTCCACTAGATGACGTATTCTGCAAAGAAACCACTCAGCCCTAGAGTAGAGAGGGCTCTGCTTCTGACTTGTGCTGGAAACTGGACCTAAATTATGGACAATAACTTTTTTCTTTTCTTTATCTACATGTGTGTAGAATAATTTTCACCACCAACTAAGATATTTAAAAGCTGTATAAATAAAAGAAATAAAAAAAAATTTGCACACACCCTACTGACAGAAATAAAAACCTGGAGCTGGTTTGCTTCTGTATCATTGAATGTGTACTTGTCTAATACATGCTGTTCTTTGCTGGCAGAGGAAATGAAGCCCTGTACTTGGTCCCTCCCAGGCCGCATGATGACGTTGTCCTGCTGACACTACGGATGTGGCCCTCATTGCTGGAATCTATTTTTAGATCCAGCCTCAAGGGCCAGACAGACAAACAGGGCAAACTGTCACTCAGACCACCTGCCACAGTTAGGCAAGTAGCCAAGGCATGCTGGCTGTGCGAGACTGAAAAAAGAATAAGAGTACTGCAGTTGTGACCTTCATCAGAGGCTTCAACTTCCTGAGAATTTTGTTTAGGTTGATAGAAATATCTCAGCGTCCCTGGTGGCCTCTGTATTGTTGGAGCTACGTGAAGGGGAGGAAAATAGAAACACATATGTATCACTCATGGGCAGGACAATATAGCTGCAGCCGAGGACAGTGGATATCATATCCTCACTATTGTTTCATGGAATGTAGGGATTTTAAAGGGGAGTTCCACTAAATTCACACATAAAGGTCATTTTATTCGTCACAAGGTAGTACTCGCCCTGTTGGAGTACTTGTACAATGTTTTCTGTGCTGCTGAATTTAAAGCTGAAAATAAAATCTAGATGATGTTGTCAGGTCAAAGTGAGGATGTGGAGTTTCAGGTTTGCATGAAAGTTCATGACCAATACAAGATAATACATAAATGCACGAATACATGCATAGTGTGCACTAAATCTAATAATGGAAACACTCTAAGAAGACCAATTCTGAGCTAATCTAGTCTCAGTTACTGTAGATAGTCCTGTCCTTGCACACTCTGTTTCAGGAGCCAGTGGTTAACTAACAGGGTTAATAGTTTTAACCCCTGCCCACCCTGCTCTTGAGCAAGACGTTGATCCCCAAAGTGTAAACACTGGCAGTGCTAGATATTTCAAAGCACTTTATCCTGCTAGAGTAGACTGTGTACTGTCACACTGGCTGTAGGCTGAGTATACAAAAGCCAAAAAAAGTCTGGTTCCACAACTATGCAGTCTATTTTAATTCAGTAAAATCTACATAAGGGACACTTTTAAGAAGAATAGGCTATAAAGACTGAATATATCACATATACATATTAAAAAACTGTTCTTTAAAGGCCCTAGTTTCTACAGCTATGGGACCATCTTTGGGTAGAGAAGCCTTTAAAGCACTCTTGAGAATATTCTATGACTTCTCTCAGAAATGTAATACTGACACCTTTAAGAAGAATGAAGAAGCAGCCAGAGGTTCTGGAGCTCTAGTACATCTTTTCCACTGATGCAGTGCCAGTGGCTAAAATAGAACTCTTTAAACGCTTTAAAGACCACACTGCTACAGAAAAGCCCCACATGCTGGTCTTAAATTTGTACCCCAAAGATCAGTGGCAATCAGAAGAAATTCACGGGTGATTGCTGATCCAGTGTGCTAAGATTTCCTTTCCCATTGGAGTCACTGCAGCTTCCATGACAGTGTTTGGTTCTAAAACTCTAAAACAAGGCCGGTTCTCCAAAGGTGCCAAGGAAGAAGTCTTGAGGAAGTCTGGTCACATGACTAGGATGACTCCATCACAGAGATGCTGTCCTAAGATGTTTGGACTCATATAGAGTTCCCAGATTCTCAGCCACCACACCATGTTTGAGGTTAGGAAAAACCTTCTCAAGGCACAGAACCCTTTGAAGTAGAAAAGCCTGGTGTATTTATTTTCAATTGTTGGCACCTGATAGAGTCCAAAGTGGCCACTTTGACATGTTTTGTCTGGATGCGCTTTAGTTTCTTATATTTTCCTCACTTTTGCTCTCAGTCTCAGGTGGAGTTGTTGGACTGGCATTAAGTCTCAGGTTTTCCTGTCTGGACAGTTCTTCCCACGCCTGTTCCTAATGGTGTGATTAATGAATAATTTTGTTGATGGGTGGTGATTGTCCTTGCTGTGGTTGTCTGTAATCTCCTGTGCCTGTGTAATGCTCTTTCTCTGTGAACATGCTGCCTCCAAGTCACACATTCCTGAAGACTGTGAGCACCATCAGCTGCTTTTCTCAGCTCTGGCATGCCAGCGCAGTCACCCTCAAAGGACTAACCTCTTCTCCACCTGCTTGCCAGCTCTCCACCCATCCCCTCTCAGCAACTAGCTAACCAAGTATACCTCCTGAGTTCTGAGTAAGACACTTGAAAACTTTCACTCTTACCAGTATCCGTCTTGCTGCACTTCAATAAACATCTAAACCTGCCAGCGTCTGCTCTTGGTTGGTTGTTCAAACCAGCTTAAGACACAGTAACAGGTGAGAAATCATATTTCATTACAGAATGAGTGTGGACATTAAAGGGAGTGGTAAAGCAAATTTACAGAGAGCTCATAAGGCACATCTATCTGCACAGCTGAGGCTATTAGAACATATCTGCTTAACTCTGGTTCTAATGTATACACCACAGATCTGCAGTGAAAGACCTGCAGTCAAAACAGTAACCTGCAATACTGCAAGACTGACCTGGGAAATGTTTGCAGGTGAGACTGATCTGGAAGACTATGCCAGTTCAGTTCTGGGATGCAGACACTTTTACATTACAAAAAAAGGACAATAAAGCTGTACAGCAAAGCAGGAATGCAGCCTTCAGGTCAGGGTACAGAGGAGCCTACAGCTCAGCCATATTTACTTCCTCCTCTCCATCTGCTTTCACGCATTCACTCATTTAGGGATCTGAATTCAGCCTACAAGAAGTGTAGCTCCTTGATCTTCCCAGTCATTCATCTGACACCAAGAAATACCAAGCAGGATGCAAACAGGCAGACAACTGCTCCGATTTGACTGTATATCATTTTATTTTGCGTTCTCAACATTGTCACAGTACTAGTTTTACATCAATGGGTATTTTTCTACTTAGAAACAGAATGCATAATAAAATAAGAGCACTCCTCTCTTCCCTTTGACTTCAGAAGTCTGGCTGTGAGTGTGAGAAAACAGAAGCATCTCAAGAAAGACGACAGAAACGGTGTTAGCCGTGTAACAATTGGCTGTTCATCTCTAGATCCTATGATAATTCAGTCCTGTCGGAGGCAGAGAGAAGCAGTTTGATTATGTAAAGATCACAAGGGAGCAGGAATGCACCTTCAATGTAACTGTAGACACTGAATAGTAATAATAAGAATAATTAATAACAATAATTTACAGACTATTTACATATGTTACTCATTCTTTATTACCAGCTTGCCATTAAAATATTTCCTCCATGTTCAGCCCTCTTTACTTTTACTTCAAGTCACATTAGATTCCATATTTACACTCAGCAGTACCCTGCCAGGTCTTTATACTCTACAGTGGAAATATGGGTGAAATGCATGCCGGAGGAGAAGGATGCACAAACAAAAAGACACACTAGCAGGCCAAAACTCGTCTAGATGTAAACAAGCACAAGTCAGGGAAGTCGTAGCTATGCTGGAAGGTTAAGTTCTAGTCAAGCACGCCGCTTGACAGAGCAACGGTTGAAAAAACAACAACAAATGAAACCAAAAAAAGAGAGTAGAAGAAAGAAACAGTAGGCATCAATGGCATGCAGCAAAGCACCTCACATGGAATCTGGACAGGTTTCACAATAGATCAGTGCTCTGAAGGAACTGGGAGGTTGTAGGGTAATAAAAGTAACTCGGGCTCCTTTTTTGGTATCTGCCTGTACCATTACTCTCTAATAGCCTGTTGGTGTTCGAATCCTGGTCTGAAGACAAACTTTGTGATTGGTCGGGTACAGCGTTGGGTTTTAAATACAGCCCCCAGTAGATTTCATGTTAAACTGATTTTAACAACGCATTATTGGCACTTTCCTGACACTGTAGCACAGAAACTGCAGCCAACTATAAGGTGTGAAAGTTACAGGAGCCTACAGTGCACGGACACAACACAATCTGTTTTAAAGGTACTTTTTGTAAGGACATATTGCAAATTGTACACATGCGTTAATAAAACGTTCACCACCAGGAGGCAGTGGTTTTCTCAGCAGGTGTGTTGAAATGTTTACGGAGGCGTCGTTCTTTTCATTTTTTATGTTTTTTATTGTGTTGCCTTTTGCAGGCTACCATTGCAAATAGGAATGTTTTCGTAATGATTTACCTGATTTACAAGTTATAAAGTTACATTTATTTCAGCACCATCTTGTGGAACAAATGTGCATTGCATGAAAGTACGGCTGGGCCTTATTTTAACTTAACCCTGTAACGCCAAGTATATCATAATTGATACATGAGCTTTTTAGACCCTTACATTATCAGTGTGATTTATTTTTTCCTGAAAAACCTGAATAAACTGCACAATAAAATTTTAAGCAATAAATTGCATAAAAATGCCAGTTGTAGCAATAAATGAAAACTCATATATGCAAATTGATATTTCACTTCTTTTTTTGTAAAAAATGAAAAGTGAGGTTGAATAAACACTCTCAAATGAATTTTCTGGCAGTTATTTCTTGGGTCAGGCTTTTCAGGGTTAATCCCATACAGAGATGACGTCGATGAAGTCATAGTATTTGGTTTTCCCCCACATTATTTGATGGCTTCAGTTCATTTCAGAAGTTTTTTATTCTAATTGAATAGATTTTAAATACGTACCTTTAAATAAAATTTTACTTTTTCAACAAAAAAAAAAGATAAAGAATCTAATTGTTTTTTTAACATTACTAAATGCTTTACAAAATCAGTAATAAAACTTTAAGAAGCACAAGCTCTGGGTTGCCAGGTTGTAAGGTCTTGGCAAATCTACATCCTCACTGAACATTTCCAGGAAATACTGAAGCAGTTCTCATAGTTTTTGTATCTTATTTGCTTAGAGTATCACCTCAATAAGAGGCAGGTTATACTGTTTTATGTGAGAGTTAGCACATGTGGAGGGGAAACTGTGCCAAGTGTGGAACCTGCTTTGTATATCAACGAAAATCACTTGAAACTGCCCTATGGACTTTGCACAAACTCTAAATTCTGCTTGCACACGTGGGAGGTTTTACTTGTGCTTTCCAAACCAGAGTGGAATCATAAAAAATTGCTTATTAAACCTACTAATGTTTGGAAACTCAACAGAGCACCTTTAGCCTGTGAAAAAGCTTTGAAAATTACATTTGAAAATCTATATACTGATAACATTGTGCAGCCAATCAGAAACTAAATGGCTTAAAAAGAAGGAGAACAGAGCTGTAACTGCTTGTTTCAGACAGCGCTAAACTGAGTATGTAATGGATTATTCTGAACAGTGAAAAGCATGCAAAGCTACTGCAATAAAAGCAGAGAGCTAAAAAACAGTGTAGCAAATACCATTTATAATAATCAGCCAGCTGCAGACTATGGATTCCTGGGAAAAAAAGCTACTTTTGGCTGCTCTTTGCCAAAGCAGTTAGCGCCTCATGTTTGATGCCCGTCCTTACACAAACACCAAGGGATCTGTGTCTCTTCTCTGGGTTGAAGAGGGGACGTTTGGCTTGTTGGGTGAATGTGTAAACTACTAGACTGTTAGAGAGAAACCTTAAAAACGTGTAATTTATAGTATATCATAAAAATGTGTAATTTCCTGTATAACTGGGTAAACATTAGGCCACAAGACACTTTCCAGAACCTGGCAACCCAAAAGTTGTCTTATAATGAATACAAAGAGCATTTCTAAGCGTATTAATCAATCAAACATTATGAAGCAAGTACAAAGTGTGGCTTTAACTGAGGGCATATATATTTAAGAATACTGATCTACTGGACACCACTTGAAAATGGTAACGTGTGCGCCGCTGACAGACAGAGAGAAAATGTGAAGATAAAAGTTTCCTTTTTAAATAATCGATTATCACTCTGATTTTCAAATGACAGAATACACAGAGCTTCCCCGTTACAGCTTTGATCAGGTCCTGCTTTAACTACAGTTGAACACTAACGATCCAGTTTAACTACTGTACTGCATGTGGATCGGGTTAAAATACAGATTTGGTTACTGATCGTCTGGAGTGACATGAACACATCGCTGACTTCGGTTAGCTGTATTTGAAGAAGTCAAAACTATTCTACCATTCTTTTTTTTTTAAACAACTGTAACACTGATATAGTTTGGGAGTACACAGTTTGAAAATAGCCTCAAGATATAACGTTACATGCAGTTCTTTTCTGTGACACTCTGCATCAGTGTGAAAGGTCCAGTTCCTCCAAATCCATGTGGATACTTGCACTTCACTGAAACACTGAGAAAGAAATGCCAGAGGACGCCGGAGGGAGAAAGTAAAGGGCGAAACTAACAGAACGACCAACAGATTGAACTTGTTCTTCAACAAAAACAAACAACAACAACAACAAAAAACAGTAAATACATATTGCACTAGTTTAAAAAATGCATCTCACAGTCTTTAAGCAGATACAGACTAACTCCTGCCATTGATATCAGCTATGTAGAATGAGCGCTGCATCTGTTGCTTTCAGAAACAGAAAATATGCTCCAGGACAGCAGCCCCCCTGCCTCCGCTCCACACACACACCACAGATACTGTGCACGGGATGACCGGGAGGTACAACCAGCCATCCCATAATATGTCAGAAAGATGATTGATATAAAACCGCTCTCCGTAATGAGTCAAGCATAAGGGCGCTGTCACCATCACAGAATGATAATTATTGATTTTTGCTCTGTGGCGTCCATCCCAGGGAAAAAACCTCAAGACAAAACAAAACAGTCAGTTACGGCACGCTCGCCGTTCCAGCAGACGCACGGGGAAACCGAAGAGGGAGAGGGCACGCTCAGCCAGCTGAGAGCTTCCACAGTGGGACATGTTTCCCTGCTGCACAGTTTCTCCCTCAGTTTCCACATGAAAAACATCCAGCGTCCTCCTCCTCCCCCTGCAGGACAGACTTGCAGAGTCCCACCAGGCTGCAGGACAGCCTTTATATATTCGTAT
This sequence comes from Pundamilia nyererei, assembly GCF_000239375.1. Lineage (NCBI taxonomy): Eukaryota > Metazoa > Chordata > Actinopteri > Cichliformes > Cichlidae > Pundamilia > Pundamilia nyererei. Next base: position 3,793,375 of record NW_005187422.1, read on the forward strand.
TGTTCATTGGATTCTAAAAAAATAGTTAAAAAAATAAAAGGAGGGCAGGCAAGCAGCGAGTGCCGCTGGCTTCCTTTGCTTTCAGAGCAGGGGAGAGAGAGCTCCGGCCCGGAGACACGTGCAGTGGATGAGACTGTAGGTGGGCTGGAGTGCAGCAGCCCTCAACAATCTAACTTCTAGCTCAAAGGCAACCATTCACAGCAGTACTCTTGCGTCCGACTGCCTAACTAAGAAAAGCTTTGATTGGTTTCTTAACAGTGAAACTACGCCATCTATGTGCAAGTATAATACTGAGAGTTTTCATCGATGCTGTTTGTTCTGTAGTAATAACTATAATAATAACATTTGATATTATTATTTTACAAAATACTATGCACAATATACATAAAGCAATCTGTGTGACTAAATTAGTAAATGCTTTAATAATTGGCACATTTATCACTGCTAACAGAGATATCACAGTGCACTGTGAGCTACTGCTACATTAAATACTTGCACAGCCACGGCTGAGGCTGAGCTGTCGTCTTCGTGTCTGTTCAGCCAAACTGTCTTGACAACGTTTAAAGTTACTGTGTGAAGATTAATATGTACTTCTTGTGTAAAATACTAGTAAGCGAGTTCCGGTAGTTTACTGAGAAACAAACAGTAGTTGTGGTCTTTGTGCATGCTCTTGTCTGTTGCTCCTGAAGCGGGTAGACATGTCTTATGTCCTGAAACAAAATGATAGAAGCGGCTCTAAAAGAAAGGAAAAAAATCTGAAGGAGGCACAACGGGATCTCGTCTGGCTTCGTAGCCCCAGACCGGCGATGCACAGTGCCACCATCATGTCAGCCCAGGAGGAAAAAGTTCAGCTGCAGGGTCCAGAGAGGACGCCCTGCCCCTCACACCACTGTGCTGATGCCGCTGTGCTTGGGCTTGGTGCTGCTGGGTCCCTGGGAGGATGGTGGCGGCGCGCCGTGGTGGTGGGGAGGGCCGTGAGTGGGGTGGGTGGAGGAGTGCGGTGGGTGGCTCCCGTGCCCATGGGGCCCGTGAGGATGAGCCGGGTACGGCTGCTGTTGGCTGTGAGACGGGGGAGGGTGGTACTGGTGCGGTGGGTGCTGCAAGTGGGCCGGCGGGTGGTAGTGGTGATGGTGGTGATAAGGGGGTGGGTTCTGGGTCATGTGGCAGAACTGGGCGTGGTGCGGGTGCATGGGCACCGGTCCTTCCGTCTCCACGCGGGCTGTGTGGTGCAGGTTGGCTGGGTGCGGGGTGTGGGAGATGAGAGTAGGGTGCAGCTGGGGCTGAGGGGTGGGGCTGGGCGACTTCACACGCCTGGTGCCGAACAACGATCCGAGCAACGAGGAAGAGTTGGGCAGGGACTGGGCGCTGTGACGGGATGGGCAGTCTCGGCTGGACGGGGCTCTCCGCCGCATGTGAGGACTGCTAATGATGGACCCCTGCAAGAGAGAAGGCTGTCAGATCACACAGACAATCACGAGATCCACAGCAGACAAACGCACACCTGCACTTTCGTGTGCTCTGCAGCGTGCACAGCCTCGCTCAATTCTTTTCACAGCGGCACCGACCACATGACCAGCTACAGCTGATCTCAAATCTCCCATGATTGCTTGTGCTGCCTTGTGGAAAAGCATCTCCATTTCCTTTTCCAGTTCACTGCCTTTGTTTGTCTATCCATGCTAACATCTCACGCTCCACTCTCCCTAAATGGTCTGGAGGCTCAGCTTGCCGAGCCTGTCAGAGCCTGCAGTGTCTGCACTGTCATGAGTAGACACACAGCTTGTACGTCTTCAGCTCTGACAGCAGATGCTTTTGTGAGTTTTCATCACTCCTACCTCTGGTTTCTGAGCTCTCTAAATACATGTAAAATCACTTATGGATCTGTGGACAACAATCTGACACTGCAGACCTGAATAAGGTTTTTTGCCATTTGCATGCAGCTCATACTTTTAGATTTACTGTCTTTAACTTAAAACAGAAATTTCCCCCAAGCCTGGTGAAGAAGTAATTTGTACATTTTCTTTACATTTTCATAGCACAAAACACACAATAAACGATAAATATAACATAAGATAAATACAACACAGTCTAACCAAAATTAATAAAGCCATGCATAAAGTGCACAATGAACTTATAATAGATGATCTTCAAAATCCAAAAATTCAGCCTATTTAATTATGATCTATACGTGTGTTTTTATACATGAATACTGCTAAATTAACAGAGTTGCATAATATTCTGAATGATTTGCGATGGTGTCAGCGTGCTTTGAAGGTAGTGCATTTTATTTAAATGACAAGGAAGGGTAGTTGTGAACTGTTTTTAAAAGTTAAACACTTTGAGCTGGAACTAATTGACTTGTGATGTTGGTTTATAGTGCTGAAGGAATTTAAATCAATCTATTTATACGGCATCAAATCACAACAACAGTCACCTCAAAGTACGATATAATGTAGGGTAAAGACTGCAAAAATACAGAGAAAACTCCAATAATCAGATGACCCCTATGTGGAAGCCCTTGGTGACAGTGGGAAGGAAAAACTCCCTTTTAACAGGAAGAAACCTCCAGTACAGCTTGGGGGAGAAGGGATGGAGTAGGTTCAAAGTAAATGTGTTTTAAATGTGTTTTAAAGCCTTTAATATTTCTGTGTTCTGTTCTACAACATAAAATACATTAAAAAAAATAGTAACGTAGCGATCATGCTTCAGTCCCAGTGATTCTGAATCTAGTCTGAAGTTTTTCAGAGATGGAGAAATAGTAAGTTGCGGTATTCAAGCTATCATTGAAGTAAACTAAAAATGTATGCTAGTCTCAAATCATTAAATCAAGTTAACTCTGTCAGCCATATATAAAACAGACCAGGTCATGTTCTCATTACTTTATAATTTACAGTATCATTTTTTTATTTTTGAATTACTCATCTGAATCTGCTAACATAAGTTATCAATGCAAACAATAGGGTAAAGACTTCCATATTATGCTGTAATACAAAGGTAATGCAGAACACTGGACTGGAGCACAAACTGGAGGAAGTTCAGAACAGTCCCACTCTGAGTAGGTACAACATATCATCCTCTATGTTGGATAAGTGCAACAGTGAAAAAGGAAAAGACAGGACTTTCTTGTTGATGTCAGAGGTCTGTAAAAGAAACTTCAAACTGTGTCAGCATGCAGTAGAACTGTCAGGATCATCCTGAGTGATCAAAAAAAGGACAACATTCGGGTAATGGCTAAAAACTGTTCCCACTACAAAAGCCAAGATAACTCAAACGTAAGAGCCGATCATCAACGGAGCTGTCAGGACTTTATTAGTCGTGCCATGCTGTGTACGTGAAGGGTTAACATGCTAGATGCAACATCATTCCCGTTCTACTCAAAACATGCACAGCAGCCAATATGCTCACGACTAAAACACAGACACTCAAAAAAAGAGAGAAAAACACTACAAAGAAACAATGAAACAGAAACTTGTGATCACAGTGAGCAACGTAAAGTCGGAGGACAGCTCAGCATCAGTTGATCCAAACTTACTTCCATATTGCTGTCTAGTGATCCTGCACTGCTGCGTCTCCCACGCTTGCCTGCCCAGAACATGTAACATGACAGATAAGACATGCCTGGTTAAAATATGGAGGTGCACATATTTCTTGTCTGCGACGGCAGGATGCTAACACGCTAAAGTGGTACACGGCTAGCTGGTGGCAGACTAGCGTGGCAGAGGGAGGCGAATAAGAACTAAAGGAAATGGGAAAGGAACAAGGCACTGCTCCGAAACAAGGTCAGAGATAAATCTGTGCAGTCAACTTGAGTCACTGCTGGCAGGAAACCTTCCCATCAGCAAAACAACTGATCTGACTGCAAGAAAATGATGCTCATGTCCATTAAGATGAAAGACTCCCAAGGGACAGTTCTAAAAAAGACTGGGTGAAATCTGGCTAAAATATGCAATTATAAGCAATATTCGGTGTTTTAAACTCAATGTCACTAACTAAGGAATGTCAATGAATGTTACTGACTCAGGCTGATGGTCTAAAATTCTCAAAGGAACTATTACACCCACAAAACTGTGGCTCTCCTCATAACTGGTACTTGTAGATGTGTAGAGCTCCCCTTTAAAGATAGAGAACGTTCCCCGAGAACATCTAGGCTTCCGAAATCCAGATATTGATCAGGCTTTTAAAGGCTGTCCCCTCATTTACCAAAAAGACACACTGATAAAAAACGACAGCTCACTTCAGTCTTCGAGGTTGCTTCCTCACTTTGAGGTCATTGAGTGTGCTTGTGCAGAGCCGACTGTCTACACCCCGCCTGAATGGTAACATTAATTCCTCTTACTGCTAAGACTCTCAAATTGATCGCACTGACCTACATAGCTCTGCCTCCTCCCCCTTGCGATGCAGGATTATTAGTTGATAGCCTCTGGTAAATTATACGTAGGCCCATTAGCAAACACACCCATCTCTATCTCCTTGCTTCACTGGCTCAGACACTTTGTACCGGCAGGATGGCCGCCATGCCGTATTCCAAGTTTCTAAATCGATTAACATCCAGAAGGAGTAAACAGTGTCATGCCAGCATCTAGCACAGGTACACAATCTACTCAGCCTAGATGAGGGATGAGACAGCATGTTACTATGGCAACCCCTGACTTTACCTGCATCTGAGAGATCGCGTAGGGAGCTGCTGAGGGCGCTTCTCTTCAGACCTTCACCAATGGCATAGCTGTCGTCGAGGCTTGCTCGGCTCAGGTTTCCGTTTCCTGCATCCTTCTTTAACCCGGAGCTCTGGGACATGCTAGGCCTCACCACGCCCTTCTGTTTTTCCAGCTCAGCTGTGCAAGGAGAAAATACATATGTGCCATATACTCCTGGCTTCCACATATTTTCTACTGATGCGAGACAGCTGCTGATATCGTCTATAAAAAAATGGGAACAATTTACTCACATTCTATTCGGTACTTCTCCATCTCTTGGACTTCTGCAATAGATTCTCGCAAATCATCAGTGAACTTTTTGCGGTCCTGAGGATTGGGTGCATTGAAGTTGATGAGGACTTTGATATCAGCTCCAGGAATGGCTGAAGTCAGGCGAACGCCATTGGGATAGTCTAAAGAATGATGAAAATAACATTTCAGACATTATACTATTGAAGGACTGATGTTACCAGTAGGACATAATAGGATCTGAAACCAGCTGCGGGATATCAGAACTACCATCAGAGACAACAGATTTAGGATATTAAAGTATGTGTATGTGGAGTATGTGACTTGGATTATAGATATAATTCAAAGTTTCCATGATGGCAAGCTCTGAGGTTGGCTGTTATCCATCAAAAAGGAACTTTCCAATAGACTTTCCCATTGGGATTTCTGTTAAAGGAACCATGTGACTTAAGTTTAAGTGCGAGAGTTTAACCTTCAAACAGTCCTTGTTTAGGAGGTTCTGTTGATGGAACATTTGGGATCTTTGACTTTGTTCATTTGTATTCTTGTATTTTCCCACTAGTGTCCATTGGCCATTTATAAGAACCTGCAACTGCAAACAGTTATTTTTTGTGCCCGCTTAGCTTTGAAAAGTCATGGAGCTACAGAGGAAGTCCTGAACTGTCTAGGAAGTTTTTGCATAGAAAGGCATCAAACCGGATTTTCAAGCATGACTTTTGTTGGTGCTATATAAATAAAAACAAATCAAATGAAATGAAATTTGACACAACAGCCTACAATGAGAAAGTCAGCTTTAACATTCGTAATAATAATTTAAAAAGATGCAGTTTAAAAGTAATAGTTTCTTAAAATGTCTGCTAATCAATTTGCGTTATGAGATCAGACCAAAAACAGGGCTGAAGAAACTTGTGGTTCCCTAACATTAGTTCCTAGAACTAAGGGGTCTGGGGACTCTCAGTGGACACACATCTATATCACAGTGAGTGCTTCATGCAAATACTACTTACACTGATTCTCAAAGAGGAGGACTTGCATGCCATAAAGAGAGAAGGACTGTCGAAAGCTGTATGTCACAGAATTCTTTTTCTTCTGGAAGATTTTTGTAACCTGTGAAAAAAGCAAAGCACACACTCTTTTTAAGACTCTTTCACTCTAAAACAGAGTTTGTTCTCTTTTTACTGAAAGTAACATCTGCCGTACCACTAGCAAGTCATTGAAAAGGAAGATCTCCCTTTGGTGCAGGCCCAACTTTTGAGGTTTGTTGGGGTCGGGCACTTCAAAAAGTCTGCAGTAACAGACCAGTCTCCGGTGGGGTAGAGATAGCACCTGCACAACACAATACAGTATAATTTCTTATTCTGTCTCTTGGTGCTTCACAGAGAGCTTTCAAACATGCTGCTTCAAACTTTATGCCTCATACAGCCTTGAGGAATAACAGAAAAATCCCACTCAGTGCTAATATGAAAATAATTGAAAGGAAATACTTACACAGCCAAGACCATGATGTAAAGAGCCAATCTAAGGAGTAAGAAATCAAACAAAACACATTTCAGAGCTTGAGGGACACATGTGAAAATGTATGCAACAAGAATGATAAGAAGTTTCAAGCAATGTTTAAGACCAAATTAAAAACCAAAACAGTTTTACGGATGACAGAACCACGCTGCAAGAATCCTTCACTTTCCTCTTTTCCGACTCCGTCCCCCATAATGGTCATGACATCATAAGGATCATCTCTCAGGTATCGACTCACAGAAGGAGTAGTTTTCAAATAAACGGCTTTAAGATCATTATGAGTGAGGCTGTTTATCTCATTTTTACACAGCTTGTTAGCTCAGACTTTTCTTGTGGTTGGTACTCAGGGCAAACAACATACTGCAGTAATTCACAATGGTATAGTAGCCCTGAAGGGTCGCACGGTGAAGAAAGCTGGCCATGAATTAACCATCACACTATAGCAGTTCAGAGGCACACTGGGTAATTTAGTGTTAATGCTCCTGCTTGGATTCAGCTCTTGAGTGGAGGTTTTTAAAAGAAAAGGAGTTTCACTTCACATGTAGCTGTCCAAGGTCAAACTCCAACTTACTGGCTTTTTTCCAACGATTAGCTTTTCCACTTTCTGAACCTGGGAAACGTGGTCTTCGTTAGTCTTGAGCTCCCGCTTGCGAATCCGTTCGTATATCCCTACGAGCATCTCTCGGGGGATGTCCTCCCCATCATCGACTCCTGCCGGGGGATAAGAGGAAAAGAGAAATAGAGAAAAAAAGAGGGATTAATGATTAAATTGCAGATTTATGCAAGCCAAACCTCTAAATATACTTACTTGCTGCATTGCTTATGTATCGCAAAATACATACAGAAATGTCCTTCAAAGCTCTTTGTGGACAAGTATTTTCTCCTCCATTCAATACTGTACTTTAATTACAGACACTTCAATAGGCAGAAAAATTATTCAGTCATGCCATAAAGCCATTTCCTAATACCCTCAAAATCTGTTGAGGACAACTAAAAAGTACTTTGCTTCGACAGGAAAGCTTTCTTGGCCATGACTTCCAAAAAAATAAATACCTTATTGACATGGCCATTAATCAAGGCAATGTGCATGCACAAAACTCAATTTTAAGATGAATATTTATCCTCAGAGAAACAGTAATGTGTCAGGGGAATACTGGTTTTGTGACAGAACGTTGGATGTGGTGCAGTGAGGGAGAACAAAGTACCTCGAAGGTTCTTAACAAAGTCCTCCAGCTTCATCTTCCTCTCAGGCTTGACGTTGGGGCTGTACATGTCAGTGTTGAGGAGGATGATTGCAAAGGCAAGGATGAAGATGGTGTCGGGGTTCCTGAATTGTCGCACCACACCGGGGTTGCAGATGCAGTAACGCTGGCTGGGAAGAATATGTAAGGAGCAGAAACTGAATGCAAAAATCATTGTTCTGATAAAAACAACATGTGTGTAAATTAATATTTGGGCCATTAATCCACCTATATTTACCCCTAACAGACAAAAGCAAAACTATTTACTTTAATAGCACAACTGTGCTATCAAAGTGCAGCCATTGCTAACTTTAGCTAGATAAACTAATATATTAACAGAGCTATTGTATGTATTATAAGAATTTACTATGATGTCTTTACATAGTCTACATCTAAATATAAGCATTACATTAAATGCATCAGTACTGACTAACATACAGTAGGTGACAATATGCTAAAATTAGCACGCTAGACTAATTAGCTCATTTAGACGACCCAAAGACTTGAGACCTGAGCCAGTTTCTAAAAATGACCTTAATGCTACTGAAATAACACAAATGATATTACATCAATTTCACTTTGACTTATGTTAGATGCATTCTGGAAAGTTACAATACAATGTTTTGCTTGAACATAGGAGCTAGTTGATAAGAAGGCATCAGTAAGACAACTTACTGGCAAAGTAAAGGTGTAAGCTTCCCTGTAAGCGATTAGTTCGGGGCATAGATATCAATGCTTCACCTGATATTAATATTGAGCTCTCTGCTATCTGTTCTGCAGTCAAAGAAATAATGTGCAAGTACAGTAACATCTGTCAATACAGGCTCCATGTATTACACGGGCAATTTCTGAACCACCACAAAGGGAGCTTGTACTCATATCTGGATATGGCTGCAGGTGAGCACCAGATGAGCAGTCATCACTATCTCCCCTGTAACTGTGCTGTTTACTGAGGCCGAAATGTCCTTGCTCACTGCTGATCGAAGCGAATTCTCTATGCACACGAGGGCACCTTTTCTGCTGGAAGTTTTGGAAAAGTAAATGAGGCACAAACAACATCTATCAGCAGCCCTGAGGGAGGTATTCCTTCACTCTTTGAACTAATTTTCTCTAAATCATTTTCTACAATGCCTTGGCCAAACAAAAGTCTGGATTTGAAATGGCTTTGCACCGCTCTATTGCTTTCTGCTCACGACCGTTACATTTAGACTTTTTGGTGTCACCTTTGTTTTAGAGGATAATGGTGTTGTTGAAATGGAGCAAAGCTGGTTTGTGCTATCCATTAATCATATTGGTGATTGGTGGTAAATACTAGACACGGCAATGAACCCCATAATGACCATCCTGTCACATAATCAGTTAGTCTAAATTGATGTATGACCCTATTTGCAAAAACATCATTTTACACCTCCTTTCTACAGAAAGGCACATGAAGTGGTTTAGATTTAAGCTACCTACATTGGTTTGGGAACTAAAGCCATGGTTTTGCACCCAACTTTTAAAAGCATGCCTTACCTGAAGGCCTCTATCAGTCGCTCTACCTTCTGTGCTTCCCCTTGGACTCTGATGTGTGCCTGGAATTTCCTGAGCGCTTCATCCAGCTCCATAGCTGAGAAGTCCATTTCATCCACTACGCAGCTGGTGAAAAACACACGAGTTCACAGTGAGCAGGAAGTTTGGGAGTGTAACAAGCACCTGCCAGTTCAACTGAGAATAATTTAAAAGTTGTTGGGGTTCTTTTTGGCCACATAGGTGAAGAACAGTTGCAGAAGTTTAAGATTAAGGATGACTGCAAACTTGGCTGTTGTCAGTGAGTAAGCTGATCTGCTGTTGATTTTTCAGATTATATGCAGGACATGAAAGGGAGCAAGAGTTTTTCTGCTCACTTGACACTTACTTAAGTAAAGGAAATGTTCATTTCTTTCTCTGCTGAGAAGAGGATTGTGACTCAGCACTCCAGAGCAGTGATACCTTGCATGTCTGGATTTATAGACATTTTCTCAAGGAGCCCTTTAGTTATGCCTGTCAAGCTGACACCAGCGGACCTTTTCTGGCCTTATCCTCCAATGAATCTCAATAGGCTCTGACAGAGCTGGTGTATTTCAAGTGGGTCTAAGATAAGTCTGTGCAATCTAAAGCACGAGGCACTATTGGAATGATACAAAGGAGTGGAGAGTAGACAATCTATATGACTGCTCTCTCATATCAAAAAACCTGGAAACTATAAAGAGGATCTGTATGTTTATCTGAGCATCATGGCAATTTCCTGAGTGGATTCCATTTCTGCTTATTTCCTGCATGTAACTTGAGTCATTATATAGTCCTTAGACAGTGTGAATGAGGGTAAATTACAAACTGCCAACCTTATGTGCAACTAAATGATGATTTATATTTATGTTCCCTGGAGGCAAATAAACTAACATTCTGTGCACTGGCATAGTTGGCAACTTAAATCAAAAGCCTGAAATGATTCATCCTCAAATACAAATATTCCAAAAGAGTACACCGGCATGATCTGCTGAAGACTCACTCGAGGACATCCCGGTTGAACTGTTTCTGCCGATTACCCAGGAACTCGCCAATCATCTGCCTACTCAAGCCTTTCCTCTGGAGCAGGAAGTGGGCCACACCCACCGGAGTGTCTGGAACAAAGTTTCGCTCTATCAGATACTGGATGCCTTTTTCTGGCTTCCTAGAGACACAGGAAAGAGTAGAGAAAGAGAGACCAAAAAAGAAAGAGGCAAAATGAGAGTGGGTGAGGACACATTCCAAATCTGTGATTATCCCGTTGCGCTCCTAACCCGGCCAAATGTGTGTCGCATGAGGGACAGGACGTAGGGAAGCCAGGAGAGAGTTACAACTCTCTACGGTGTTGATCACAAATGATTAAAAGGCATTTTATAGCGGGCTCAGAAAGCAACCAAATCCACAATCAGCAATGATTAAACAGATTCAGCCGGGCTCAAACGAACTGGAGCAGAATGAGTTTGAAGCTTGCTTGCACTTTACGCAGAACAGGCAGAGATAGTTCTTGTTCCAAACAACTTCATTGCATTTTAATGTGAGGTTCATTTCGAGTTTCTAAGACAAAAAAACAAACACAAAAATCCCATTTTGTAAGTCATGTGAAATGAACTGCATCGAATTTGAACAAGCCAAAGAGTGTGAATGTATCATGTGTTAAGTGACGTTCTATCGTGTGGACGTACTTGTTGAAGAGATTTAGGCCAATGCGGTAATGCCTCTTGCGAATGATGTCATTGCTGAATGCAGGTGAGTCCCAGCTGTTGCGAGTTTCTTTGTGGTACGTCTGCTTGCTGAGCGTCTGTTCACGCAGGCTGTCCCTGGACGAGGATTCAGAACTACAATTGATGGTATCGTTGGAGTTCGATGTGCTGTTGATGCTGTCATTGTCGCCATCTGAGAAATCCGACTCTGACTTGCTCTGCCGGTTTGCTGTACCATTGATTGCCAGATGGGCCTCCAGCTGTCGCGATCGATGTCGGGAAGTGTCTTCTTCTCTGGAAGGCCCTCGAGGTGGCAGGCTGTGGCTGACTTGTTTAGGGCTACTCTGCTGGTTGCTGATGCTTCGTTCGTAGGCATTCTGTCTCTTTAAAGAGCTGCGGTCAGAACGATCACTCAGCTCCACTGAGCTATCACTGGGAGGCTCTATGGTCAATAAGGGTAGGTGATCTACCCGTAGACGTTGCTCTTGGCATTCCAAGGAGGGTGTACTGCGGCAGCTGGTATCGGTGTCCCCTTTTTCATCCTTATGAGCAAGAGACCAATAATCTTGTGAGGAGTTGAGCGAACGCTGGCGCAAGTCTGATTCTGTGCTTGAGGGCCGGTCTACAGACTGAGAAAGAGGAAGGGGTGGTGACAACTCCTCTTCGTCGATGTACAGGGTGACATCGCTGTAAGACGCTGTCATCTCATCGAGTTTACGGTGTTCTGAGGCGCTGTGGGAGGGTTTCACCTGACAGGTGACCTCTCTGTCCATATCCTGGAGGCCTCTCCCTGGCTCTGACTGACTGTCTTCACCATGTAGGCTGCGGCAGTTCAGAGCATCATCTATGGACTCGGCTAGAGATTTCACCTGCCTTGAAAAGGCATCTTCTAGTTCTGTGATGGCATCTGTGAAGTCGCTCTGTGTGGTGGGGGTCTTGGCCTGCACACCCATCTCCCCGCCATGGTCTGACTGCCTTAGTGCACCAATTTTAGTGCCATCATCTGTGAGAGAGACCTGCTTTCCCTCGAAGTAGGAGCTATGGACTTTTTCAGGTCCTTCAAAGGAAAACTGCATTCTCATATTGGATAGGACGATCCGTCTGGACATACGGTTCTCAGACATAGAGCTTCTAAGACGCTCAAAGTTTTTGTTCATCTGGTATTGGCGGAAAGCTGTCTGTATGGTGCGGGCAGCATGCCGGGTTATGAAACGCCCACCATATTTGCGCTCTAGCATCTCCACCTGTAGGGAAAGGAGGGGAATTTGAGAGAAATGAAAACGTATTGGAAACATGGGAACACTTTCCTCAATAGTCCCTTTAGACGTGTTCTTACGAGACTTGAGACTTGCAAACGCATCCTACAATGGTACAACCGAAGCAAAAAACAAAAAACTAAACAAAAATAAGAAAACCCAGAAAGCTAATTTCCTGAGCTCTCTGGCAAAATATATTTGTCTGACACACAAAAAACATCGTTATGATAAAGATGGTTCATCTATGATCACACAGTCTAATTAAAGAGACTTGACCACATTATTTTTAAGAGATGCTAACACCAATAACTAAACAAGCTTTGTTCACTGAATGAAGCCTTGGGAGTAACAGCTGAAAGCTCTGAAAAAACTAGCAAGGATTCTAATCACTCTGTCCAAAACAACAAAATGTGTGTCTGTACGCCACAGCCTGTAAGCACAATAGGTACAGGTGGCTTGTTTTATGAGAAACAGTACATTTTCTAACTGTATGACCACTTTAGTTCATTAACATAAATGTAAGATAACCAGAAACTGCTTTTTTCTCTGAAACTGAAAAGAACAAATCCTACTGAATCATTGCAGTGCTTGAGAGAAACAGTATCCTGTCTTGTATTCTGTATATGACTATACTGAAAAGTCTCAAACTATATGCCTCTAATTGGAATAATGTCAGGGCTGAATTGCATTGTCCCCCTCTCATTCCTGCACCGCTTACACTGACCTGGTTTCCACCTATGGATTCATGGGGGTAAAAAATGACACTAAATCTATACCACTTCTGTATGGGACAGCCAAGGAGGCGAGTGGGTTTATACTTGCCACAAATGGAACATGACAGGAAGTTTCAATGCAAGAGGTTAAGCAGTGACAAAAGGATTAAGCGGTGATATCATTTCCTATCGATAATGTATTACTAATATAGATGTCATACAGATGCTATTTATTATTGAAACATTATTATTTTGAAACAATGACAGTTTGACATGTCATGTGATAAATAACTCAGAAGAGCATTTAGCTACATTTGACAGTGTGCTTAGTAACTCTGGTCTTTCTGGTTCATTCTAAGTTCTTAGTGCTTTCCTGTGGGCTTCAGATATGTGAAACTATAGAAGCAATAAATAAATGCAAACAGACTCTAGATACTCTATATAAACAAACTATGCTGTGAGTCTGTTTGGTTGGCACACAACCAGAGCTAAGGAGGGAATGATGCTCTCTACTGGGGTCACCAAAGTCACTAGATGATCTTTTATGTAGTTCTTCTAAAGGCCATGCACATATTTTCCTGTCATGTCCTTATACAAGAGTCTCAAATTCTACTCAGCAACACACTTTAATGCCTAGTTGCCTGCTTTTTCTTTGGGCTTGCTTACAGATAATACATTGTATGGTTTCCACTACCCATAGTCCTCTCCATGTTGTGGTCAAGCCACAGCCTCTGAGGCTGAACAATGAAGTCGACTTTAAAATGCCAAAAACTTCAGTTCCTCTAATGAGTACTTGAGGATGGTAGCAAATCTCAATATACGCTCAACTTACTCCTATTTAAGTCACTGAACAGGACCCTTTGACTGTGTTGATGCCTAATTTTGCTGCTAATTAAGTTATTGGTGTCCTCTGGAAAAAATGGAGGGATTCACTGTCATGTGGAGCCTTAGTACATGGCTGAAGACCAAGCAAACCATCCATGCCTACTACTGCTGGAAAAAGAAATGACTCTGACTATGAATTTTTTATGTGTTGAAAGCCTGTAACAGTCTGCACGGCCCTAAATACACATTACAAACTAACTGGACTTCCAAACTAGAAGGACTTGATGCACCACATCAGATATCATGGGGTGTAAAGCTAATAGATAATGGTGGGCAGCAAACTAATGAAAACATTATAAGAATACAATACAACAGGTTGCAATTTTTTTTTAATGTTGACAGAAGTTTTGTTTTTATACTTTCAGAATGAATCAGTCAGAAAGTGAAAAATGGAAAAACCTTGGCAGGGAACTGCAGTTTTGGCTAATAATTCTCCTTTGATGTGCCACAAAAAACTAGGATCTACTACACATCTGCTCATAATGCCTCTGTGTTCAAGCTACTCATTACTCTAAGTTTTAACAAATGTAAGTTAGTGTGGCCCTTTCCCGTCTCACCTGCTTGTCCTGTAGGTCAGATGAGAGCTCATAGCTCTCTGACAGCGAGCGGGAGCGCTTGATTGCCTCCTCTTCTGCTTGCTTGCGGAGGATGGACTGAGAGTGCTGAAGCTTGGGCCGTCTGGGCCGTGGGTGGCCTGGCAGCAAGATGTGCCCGTAGAGCTGGCTGTCCAGGTGGTCGGGGCCGAGCCCGCCGCTGTGGGTCACTGGGACACAACTGTAGCCACCACTAGGGTCCACAGAAGCTCCCACTTCAGTTCCTGGAGCATCACCTTCCACACTGCGGCACACAAACACACAGAGAGCACGCCAAGTTAGTCTGCTTAGTCATTTTCCTGAGTGCACACACTCCCTTGTGTGTGTCAGCACAGAGCACGTGACAGATGGAAAAAGTGAACTTTGATACTGCTGGCAGGGTATAAATGCGAGCGAGTGAATTTATAGCAGCAGTCAGTGTGCAGCCTGTCGTCTTTACACATTCTCTTTACAGAGCAGGAAAAACCTCAGGCTATCCCAAGCAGCCGTACGAGCGAGGCACTATGTCTTAATTAAAACAAATGAAATGACTGTGAATAAAAGCTGACTGTTAAAGACACACTTTAACTCCACCGATGCTGAAATTAACACAACATTATCAGAAACCCAATCTTACTATAAACAAAGGGGCACCATGTCAGAACTGATTAAAGCATGTGAAGTAGTGCCTTGAATATTGAGATCAATACAGACCTTTGTTCTCTCACAGAAGTTCAAACATCAGTTTGGATAAACTGGCAATGACCGACCGGCTCGCTCCATACTATAGATCGGTTCTCCCAGCATACAGCTGGTCTCCACACATCTTACACTGTTGTGATTTCCTACCATATATTTGGTTCTCACAGACAGCTCCATAAGTATTCCTGTAAAGAATCAAAGATTCTGCCTTACAGGACTGATCGGACTGCTTTTTGAATGTTTGACGTGGTGAGATCTTCCTCTCCACTGACGAATGTTTGATTTAAGAAACTTTTCCTTTGTACAAGACTGGATGTCAATGTAAGGACATTAAATGCTTATGAGACTGCAGATAAACATTTTAGTCAAAAGTGTGAAATTCCATGAAAAAGGAAGGAAGCTGAAATGAGGATTGCTGACGATAGAAAAAAAAAGATGGCAACTGAATCTATCATGAATCAAAGTGAATCTGCACTTCCTCCCGCCCACTAGTTGCAAATCATTTTTTGCTCATTTACGGCTTATACTATCCACTGCTATCTACACACTTAAAACACAAAGTATAGAGTTGCAGGTGACAGCAGCGTGTCGGTCATACAGCTGGACAGCTGTGTGGCTCACTTTAAAGTTGCTATCGGCAGGCTTCCTTTTACTTCTCCTTTTACTTCTTCATTTTGAAATAAATGTTCATTTCACAATGTAGTGGCTATAATAATGAGAACATGCGTGTTCCCTATCAGTCACACATTTACTATGCAATTCTGTTTATCACCTTGTATGATGATGATGGCTACCAAAACAGGAAGAGCATATCTACTGGGAACTTACCATAAGGAGCTGAAATACTAATGGCAGAGACAAAATTAAAGGAAACCTGTTAGCCTAATACAGGTGTTTAAAAAAGACGTTTGGCTAGCTTTGATGGGTATTCTAATGACTTACAGCTGGGAGACATGACTTTAGGTCCACGACATGAATCATCCTTTAAACTCTACATCCTTTAAACAAGCATTACTACTTAAGCATTACTGCAACTACTAAAGGTTCATTAGCTTGCATGCCCCTTTGCAATCCCCCTCCACCCCAGCTCCTCCTTTCATGCCATCATGTCACTGATTCCTGCTCTGTTCTGCACTGGGTCTTGCTGATGCTCTTACTCCATGGTGTTCCATGTATGCACATGTGTGGAGGTCCCAGAACAGAGCTACACAGCCAAATATAAATGACAGCAGATGAAATAGCTGCCTCTCTTTAAATGCCGTGGTTTTGATTGAACTGCAAATACAGTCCAACAAAAGGTGACTGCTGATATGTTCACAGTGGAATGTTTCTCATGCATGCAGTTGGTTTGCTTTCTGCACATGCCATTTTCCCGTGAATGTAGTCATGGAAGTATTTGTTGCAAAAACAACAAGAAGGAGATCACACTGAAGCAATTGGTGAACACCTCAGGTTGGTGGCCTCTTAATATGCAGTGAGGTGGGGATAATAATCATGGTGCACAACTACACTTGTATCTTTTGTTGTAGTTCTCACATATGAGTTTGAGTTGCTCTTCAGTACTAATCATTTAGACAGCAACCACTGGAGACAGCTTAACTGAATTGTTGTGTCTACATTGTTTTGTGAAAGATATCAATCAACACTACAAGAACAGGTATAATATAGTACAACTCCAATTGCTACTTCCTATTAGTGTATGCTGTCAACTGCAGTCGAGCTCACTTCTAAATTAGGCAGAACACTACATTAAATTGCTAATCAACAAAAAAAAAAAAGACAAGCCTATCATTAAGGCTGGCTGCGAACCCCTCTGTTCACCACCACCATCTAAGAACCACATGTGGTATATATCATGACTTGTTTTTGGTTTATTTGGTGAGGTCTCACTTTGGGGAGGCCTGAAAAATAGATTAGCCTAGAGCGTGGCCTCTCACCATTGATGTGTTTTGGCTCAAGTGGGGTACTTAAAGGACAGCCCAGCTGCTTATACATAGTGTGTAGGCATATTTCTGTATGTGGAGAACTGCTGTTTAAGAAACTCTGTGGTATCAGTGCAGAAGGATGGGATGTAACATTTGTTCTCCAATTCTTGATATTTTGTAACATGCATCCGTGGTTGTTACTCTTCATCTGCATCTCCTAAATAATTATTTCTGCATGACAGACTCTCTTTGTCGGCCCTCAGGAAGCAAATTTACAAGTCCACCAGCAACCAGCAACCAGGCTGAGACATCACACAAATCAGAAAGTTTCCAATAGCTTCATGTGCAATCGTGATTTGTAAAAGATCACACCAACTACTGCACTGGCATGAGGAGTGAGACATCCAGAAACACTTAGCAGATATGCTTTTCATTATCAATTCATTTCACACAGCAGCACACAACGGCAATGTCAGAAAAAACAAGACATCCATGTTGCAGGATGTTGGCCTATTGTTGGCTGTGTACCATCTGACCTGAACAGTCAGTCAGAGGCAGAAATGTGTCAGTGCTTCATCAAGCCAGGACGTGATGGGGTCTGACTTTAAAAACAATGCATAATCAGTTTGACCAGATTTCAGCAGTTTTCTCTTAAAACAAAAATGTTCCTTTTGTCATCAGTGTGATGGGTGAGGTGGAAAGGCTCATCTCTATGGGAGGATGTGTCAAAATTAGATAATAAAGGGTGAAGTAAAAGTTTGAACAGGAAAGAGATTTGACATCCAGGATAGGGTCAAAGCGGTAGACTAATGATTCCTGTCATCATTCTGAAGAGGATGATATTTAAATGGGGCTACATTCACATAAGTTAGACTTCTGCTGAGAAATATGACATATCAAAGCAAAACAGCTACATTTTATATTGGTGGTGTTCTGAGATAAATCTGAAAAATGATTCATTTGTTCAGATGCTCTAAAGAACCAAATGTGTGTTCATCTCCACACTGGGAGGTGTCCGCTCTACTCTGACCCACACAATCTGAGAAGTCCATTTCCAACATTTGTTTGTGCAATTTTATTCTTTCAGTCTAGTCTTTGGACAAGTTCCAATTTGGTTCCAATAATGCTTCGCTGACATGGAAACCTTTCTACTCCTGTCCTTGCATGGTTAGTATGGAGTTTAAACAACTCTGAAAAACAGCTGTGGTGTAACTTCTCCTGAAACCACAAACTGCTGTGTTCCTGTTTTGCTCTGTGTAAAACATTTAAACAAAAAAAAGAAGGGTTGTGTTAGTTTGTGAACTTTGAGATGAGTGAGTCGACAGATATTTAAACACTGAGAGGAGCTACGTTAACTATTTCTCCCTTCTTCAAAACTTTAAGCTCAAGTTTGTACTGGGGGAAAAAAAATGTGCCTAAAATTAACAATAGCTTAGTAGTGGCATTTAGAACAAATTTGGAAGGCCGCACATTCCTGTGGGATACTTTGCAATAATGTTTATTTGGCCAAGTCACTGTAATGAACGACAGTTTCTCTGTCACGTGATAACATCTCTCATTAGGGAAAACGTCCCCGCTCTCCAAGCTGGACACTCACGCTCATTTTAAAACCACTTTCAGCATTTTCATTCCCTTCCCTGTGCACCCTCAACACATTTTTAATTTTTAAAGGAACTAATCTAATCAGACAGAGAGAGCCCTTTAATTAGACTGAAGGGCGGGCCATAATACATCTGCTCCAGCAGAGGAAGTTTAATTGGAAATATCAATTCCGTTAGACGGAAGAAGAGCTTGGCATGCTCGAAACGTGGCACCAAATTCAAACCACTTACAGCATGCTGATGTCTTCAGTTAGCTGGTTATGTTGCATGAGAATGACTGAAGAGTATGTTGCTTATATTTCAACATGTAGTACCCCAGCAGTCAGAGAGGGAGAGAGAGATTTGTTCAGAGCAGGAAGAATGAGTGTGACAGGTTTTAGAAAACGCAAAAGGATCTCCTTCCTAGATAGCTGCAGTCTTCATACTGTAGTACTGTATAGGTGCATATTAATTAGAGGTTATACATGTAGCCAATTAACTAGCAAACTTCTAAAAAGAATGTAACTACATATTGTTGCTAAAGAGATATCATAAAGATGCTGGAAGAACTGGGATTGGCACCTCCAATGTTTGAGATGCTGATGGAGGTAATTCCACTACCGTAGTTTGGTACGTGTTTGGATCAGTGCTGGACCACAAACTGAGGTGCAGCAGCGACTGTGGGGAGCATGACTGAAGCAGGAAGTACCCGGATCACTGATATTTGTTTAAGCTAAGTGTATCAGTGTTACCGTGTTGGGACTCCACTTGTGTTAACTATAATCTGGCTTCAACCTAACACACTGCTACAGCTTCCAAAATGTCAGCCAGTTGAATAATTGAACTGCTTTCATAAGAGTAGCTCTTTCTATTTCACTTATCCTGTTAGCAGTGGAACATTTCAGCCTTACATCTGAACACCCCGCTCATATTTCAGTGATTGACAGCCATCTTATTACTACATTAGACCGAGTAACATTTCTGAATGAGTTTCAGTGCAGAACAAACACGAATGCAGTTGACAACTGACAAACGCCTAACAGCCACGTGACATAATCCTAGAGCCTAATCCTTAGCAGAATTCCCCCAGGAGGACTCTCTGTACGGCAGGCATTTGTTTATTTGCATTGATTATTTTAGAAATTAGTTTAAGAATACTTAGTTTGAATTATATATCCATCCAACCTCTTTTCTACTATGTGTTAATAATAAATCTGATTCAACAAACAGCTGCATCTGAGTGCAGATATTTCACTGTTACTATGACAGACGTGCGTAATTCAGTTCCATTCAATTTTCTTTATATAATGGCAAATCACAGCAGCAGTCACCTCAAGGCACTTTCTATTGTAAGGTAAAGAGCCTACTATAATACAGAGAAAACCCCAACAATCAAACTCGGCGACTGTGGGAAGCAAAAACTCCCTTTTAACAGGAAGAAACATGAGACAGGGCAAAAGACACACTAATTATTGATAACTAACGATTAAAGGGAGAGTGTGAAAAGAGGTAAGCAAAGAAGAAAGACTCAGTGCATCATGAGGTCTGTAAGATTAGTTGGGGCTGATTACTCAAGACCTTGTATGTGACGAGAAGGATTTAAAACTTAATTCTGAATTTAACAGGGAGCCAATAAAGAGAATCCCCTATGGGAGAAATGTGCTGTCTCTTTCCCTGCCAGTACTCTCAACTGAAGCCTTTTAAGGGAGGTTTTAGGACAGCCTGATAATAATTATTTACAATAATCCAGCCTAGAAATAATACATACATGAAGCAGTTTTTCAGCATCACTCTGAGACAAGACATTGCACGTCACAGTATTTACATTTCTGTGGAAAGAAATGTAAAGAAAGTGTAACTTCCTCTTATGTCAGGGAGTCAGATACATAATACTGGGCCTTACTGCCAGATTTCACTTGAAAACAGTCAGTTTGACTGCAAATACATGCAGAAATTGGTCTGATGCCGAGATCAGAGAACTGCTCTCCCTTCATGTCAAGGATAAGATAACGAGTGTTTAACAGGACTGCAAAGGTCTTACACGTAATACCCAACTTCCTGCACCGCCTGGGCTAAATTAGATGTTCTCTGAAATCCTCAGCATGTCTGTAACAAGCTGTAAGGAAGCATTAACATAACAGCCACCCACGTGTGTATAACACAAACCCAAACCAATAATATCGCGACAACCCCAGAAAATCACGTAAGGGCCTCGGAGTTGTTTTCTTCCCTGTCTGGAAAGTCCATTTGAGAAATGGTCCAAAGCGAACGATTTATTTACAGAGTGGCTGAATCGGTGAGACGCTCTGCACATTAGACCCGCCCTGTTTTATAAACAGCCGCTTCTTCCGCTTTCCATGATAAAACTTCAGTCTCCTGGTTCAAGCTAACATTACTCCAGTGACGTCGCAAATCTCAGGTTTCAGAAAACTCCACTGGAGCCACTGAAGACATTACGCAACTCTTTTCACCATTTCAAAATATTAACCTCTTCCTGACGTTTAGAGGTCCTGCCGTCCAGCAGAGGTGCCAGATGTGGTGTTAAAACGTGAAGTCTTAACACAAACAATCACACCCACGTTTCCTCCAGGCTGCACCTTCCCTCTTGTTTCATTACAGCTGCCGTTTCGAATCAGAAACTCACAAAGTGCCTCAGAGTCCCATGACAGTGCATAAATTGCCGCCTGATAGAATTTTAATGATGTGTTGGTAGCGGGCGCTGGTGTGTCAGAGCAAGTGGAGGGGGAGGTAGGGGGAGGGAGGGCAGGTGATGCGAGGACAGTGCTGGTGTCACCACCTCCCCTGGAGACATCCTCCCTGTGCTGCTGTGTGACTTCTTCAAAAACCAGAGTCTCTTCTCACTGTGTCACTCTGCAGTGATGAATTAATTACTGCAACCTGCCACTCACACGTTTGCCGTGCATCCACGCTGACTTGTACGTTTCATCGTGAGCTGATTAAGCCTAACTTGATGAAACCTGAGTTAGAGGGCACTGAGTTGGGAACAGTAAAATATGAGTCAGCTGCATTCACTTGCTTGGCACTCAGTGGGAAAATCAAAGGCTTTCATGCAAAGCGGGCTTCTTCATCAGCAGCTACACCCTGGCACAAAAATCTACTTCATTAAATGCAATTCATCTAATAAGCAGTACCAGCAGTTTTGTTGGACATTTATTAATGCTTTTTCAATTGAGCTGGCAGTGGCCCCTAAATACAGCAGCTGCCATTAGTGAAATGTTCAAGCTGCATCACGAGACCCGTTCAGAGCCAAATCAGAAGCTAAGTACGTGTCCAGCAGCTATTAAAAGACTCAGAGCAAGCACGCACACACTTACCAGCTGTATGACTCCAGCTCCAGTAAGGACTGAGTCCTGTCAGAGGCACACTGCAGACACCACATGTTACCCTGCGAGCCCCTACTCTAGACCCATCACCGCCCTGACCTCGCTTACTCCATCCCTGGGCTAAATGTTCATTTGCTGGCTGACTGTGCTGTGTTCTGACAGAGGACGGCTCCCCTCTCCTTCAACTCTTCTCCACTAAAGCTCTGGCCTCCCTTCTCGGCTTGTGAGGAGGGGCGTTCGCAGGAAGAGGGAGGGAATTCCTCCAGAGGAAAACTGGGTCGTGTGGCAGCGGGGGCACTGGTGTCCCATGGATTTGGAGGGTCTTTAGCAGGAAGGGGCAAGAAGTTAAAACTGGACAGAGAGGGAGAAAACTCTGGTGGTGAGAGAGAACTGCAGTTAGGATGAGGCCCGGGAAAAAACCCCTGGATATAGCGTTTTAGCTGGAGTTGGGACTGCATTAATATCAGTTCACCTCAGTAGATCTGCCCAACGTTCAGCTTTAATCAGCACCTGATAATCAGCTCTCTAGGACTGCTGATCAAAGGCCTTGAAAGTGTGCATTAGAAGATAGTATCACAGCCACAGCTTTCCAGCCAACATTACCCAAGGAACAGCTGCTCAGCCAGCTGACTGGCTCAACCATCCTTTAAACAAACAATCCGAGTTTAGAGGGAATGTTTGACTCACAGCTCTTTGCATCTTTGTGCTGATGATGTTCCCACCTCAACCACATAAACTAAAGCCCTGAGGAGGGCCCCTCCACTTCCGGTTCATGACATCATTACCTCCCCCCCCCAAAAAAGATGGGTGTGGACCAAAGATTATATCAACCACATATAGTAAAGCAGTGTGATAAGACAGCTAACAGTGGTAGCTGGGACTGTAAGGCCTCTCTGGTTACACATCTTATATCCTATTTCCCCTCAAGAAAACAAAGAATAATGGAAAATAATCCTGAATACAATAAGTCAAAGGTAAAAATAAAGATAGAGTATGAGGTGAATAAGCCATTACAGAACTTAGAAAAGAGGACAAAACGTCTCCCGTATGGAGGTTTTATATATGGTGCAGCAGAGTGTAGTGATAAGAGTTTAGCATTCATTACTGCTACCTGTGGTACACAAGG
Source organism: Pundamilia nyererei (assembly GCF_000239375.1). Taxonomy (NCBI): domain Eukaryota; kingdom Metazoa; phylum Chordata; class Actinopteri; order Cichliformes; family Cichlidae; genus Pundamilia; species Pundamilia nyererei. The sequence goes on from NW_005187422.1 coordinate 3,816,401, forward strand.
GAAGCTCAGCTAGCAGCAGAAATGTTTTCACAGCAGAAGAATATTGAACTAAAACGGGTCTGAACTGAGCTCAAGTGATGCAAAAACCTGGATAAGATCTGAAAATCCCGCAAAGTCCCCGTCACTGGCTGAGCCATTATTTATTAATTAAAGTATTCACCCCCACTGAACATCGCCGGGGGAACCTGGTTCTCCTTTAGCTTTAATCATGACTGCGCAGCTTAAGGTAGAGCAGCAGCATTTAACACTCACTCTGCTTGAATGCAGAGAGGGACAGTTGGAGCCAGCTGCCTTTGATCAGACCTTGGGTTATTTTGGTCTCTCGCATCTCTATCGTGACAGCGATTACGGTACAGTAGTTAACAGAGATGGGATGTATTCTTACCTCCCAAATGAGTTTGAGACAGTGCGATAAGCTGACATGGAAGGACTCGTAAACACACTGCAGCTTGGTAAAAACGTTAAAATAATCTTAAGTGTTGCCTGCTCCATATAAAAGCAAAGTTGCTGATTGCCTCTCATTCATCTTAGATTAGGGTTCCAGCTGGATCCCTAATCTAAGATGTTAACTAATGTGAATTTCTGTGTATGGAGACGCAACAAATTTGCAATCAATGGCAAGAGATATTCTCAGCTATATCACACCTAATCACTGTATTGGCAGACTGGTACAGCTTTTGTTTTATTGCCGTCTCGATGCATCAAAGACGGTTTGAACATGTTTGACCGACACTATTTTAGCTAGTGTGAATGTAGCATTGCTGGACCTTCAAGCTATTTCCAAGGTTGAACCATTGCTCACTTTAAGCTAACCAATTTACATCTTGATATAGTTTTCACATACTCTATAATTTTATATTAAAATTTCAGCACAACTAAGAGACAATCAATAGTTTGTGAAATAAAATAAAATTCAAAATTTAGTACTCACTGTGTGAGCCATTAAAATACGTATGACACAACAGATCTTATTATTCATCCAGCGCTGTCTACTTCTCCCCCACACCACCTTACATCAGGTTCCCCCGGTGACCTTTGAGCTACGTGAGCAGAATCACATCATCTGAATGTCTGTATGTGACAGGAATAACTCAGAACATTAATATTACAAATGTGTTGATTTACAGACATGTTGTCAGTTTTTTAAGGTAAGCTAGCTTTTCTGTGCTTACAGTTAACTCCCATTTTTCACTGCACTGGTATGTGCGTCCTCGTGTGTTTACCCTTTATTGATCCGACACAAAAGCACACGGAGGAATTCATAAAGCAGCTGGTCTTTTTCAAACAGCCAAACAGTTTCAATTGAGTGCATTCAAAGCGAGTTTAAAGAGTGACAACTCATCACAGGATGGCTCTTTTAAGGGCTTGAGTTACAGACACACCTGTCACACTCTGTCTAGACTCCAAAGTGGGAACAGCAGTGCTCCTTGTCCTTGTATTAATCCCTATATCACTTCCAGTTCCTCAGCGCTGAGGACGGAGGGTGTGACAGCTCCGGTCCAACTATAACGACCAGATCTTACTCTCGTCTTACACACACTTCAGTCTCCGTCTACGGCAGGCAAACCTTAGCTCTTCTCACTACCAACACCTCCTTATACAGCCAGGATGACAACATGCCACACCCACAGCTGTGTGGGTGTGGCACATTTCACATACTGCACGAGACACCAGCGGGGGCAAAAATAGAGTCATTGACAGACACTACATTTTCTGCTTCACTTGGTAAGTAAATTGAGCAGTCTGTGTGAGTCGGGTACCTGGAGACAAATGTGTCTGCATGTCCACCTTCCCCAGATGCTCTGATCTGTGGTTTAAAACAACTGCAGCACTGATTAGAAGCTCAGGGAGCTTACCCGGATTCACTAGGCAGAGTCTCAGAGGAGAGACATTTTTCACAGGGAGAGGTGATGAATAAGTGGCATCAAATAATGAGATCATCAGCTTTAAAGATCTGGGGGCCTGATGCTTTTCCCTGTGTTAGATCATTGCTAGTTAAATAACCTGACAGTTAGATAACCCGCATAGCAGGGAAACATTTTTACAGACACATCTGAAAAACTTAAGGAAGCTTGGTCACAGCCACGGAGCTGCTATTTTTAGTTTCTGTTTACTTCCTGTAAGTTCTATTCTGATGAGTTGCGCTCTCGCACAGAGAACAAATATCAGCTTCTGTTTCAAACAGACTCAAATGTTGCATCACTGGTTATGAGAGCTGTTCCTCCAGCTACGATTGGGTTGAAGGGCCCGAAGTTTCCAGGCCGGATAGTGGCTGAATGTTCAGAGAGTGCATCTTCTTTTTGTCTGACATTCACCAAGAATTCATCTTCTAGGGTGAGACTGTCAATGTTGAGCTCTACTGTAATTTCTGAGAACACAGAGCAGTGCCACAGTGCACTTGTGTGCTGGCTTAGAGCTTTTCAGGAGATATTTAGCCAAACCAACACAATCCCGGCTAATCACCAGATCACTTGCCACACTTGAGTGCCTGAAAGTTGAGGCATTGTTTTGACACACTCGAGGTGATTCAGCAGGAACCATAGAGGTATGGTAGAAATGACAGCTCTTCCATTGAATGTGATTCATGAGAATATGATCTTGAATAAGATCATACTGAATAAGAGATCATCTAAAAATATTTTCTTTTCATTTTATCAGCAGCTGACCTCATTCGGTTACAGCAACGAATCACCTTTTCCCCCATTTTTTTCTACCAAGCTGTTTTCATACATGTAAAAATGTTTGAAGAGAATAAGTTAAAATCAAATCCTGGTGTTTCAGAGCTGCAGGGTGGGGGAGAAAGAAGGAAAACTCACTTTTCAAGGTGCTTGGAAGATTTCACAAAGAGTAAAACACAACCTTGTTTGCAGTTGCTATACAATAAGCATGGTCTGCGGTGCACTCCCTCCCCCCCGTTACCACCACAACAAAGTCTAATTCTATGGGAAACACTGATGTGACTCAGGAAGTAAAAATATTTTCAGAGTTGAGAATGTCTTTGTTATAGTTAGAAATATGAGATTATATTTGAACTGATTCTTTTTACAAGCCACTTCACTTTAATTATGGGTCAGAACTAAACGTACACAAACAGGCACCATTTCAAAAATTCAGTGGAGCCATAAAAGCTGTTTTTCCATTAACCTACACCGACTTGGAGCAGAAGCTGTAGCATATTTTCACAAGTACCAGCTCATTCCTAATTATCTCCTGTTTACAGACGCTAGGGAATACGTTCATGTAGAAGTGAAAACAAAGATCCAGGCCCTTGTGCTCTGTTGGAGCTGGTCACACCACCCACAACCCAAACTGAGCGCTCCTCAGGCCCAACCCAGAAAGCAGACAGGGCGTCTGGCTGCCCGTTCTAAAGCTGTTTGGCTCCACTTCAGCCCTGTAATCCCTGAGCACAGAACCCACCCACGTGTGGCCTTCACGGGGAGGCGGTGGCCCTGCCCTCTCAGCCTCAAGCCTCTTCATGAGAGAGAGAGACAGAGAGCGAGAGAGGGAGGATTAACTTAACTAACCGCTGGTTCTCATGCTCTGTGCTGGTCATGTTGCTCCTAGCCAGCAACAGAGCACATGCAGCGCACAGCCCACATTACTTAAAAACAAATAACGTTCACATGCAAGCATCACCCATTAAAAGCAATGAAACAAACACACACATACTGCAGATACAAGAGCTGGCAGATGAAAACATACTTGATGGTTTGTTGGTGTCCTTATGGAATAATATCTGTTCACGTTTATGCTCTGCTGTTGTAGCTCCTCCGACCACCACGCAGTTATTTAGCTTATCTCCTCTAATCCTCAAGCCATAACTCTTCCTCCATCCTGTATCTGAGCTGCCCATGAGCTCTAATACCAAACCGTTAACTCACAGCAGCACAGGGAGAAGTAAATATTGAGCAGCATCACAGGACGTTATTACAACCCGAGTCTTATCATGTATCGTTTCACTTTTAAGAGCTGTGAACACAGTGATGGATGCTGGATCAGTGGTTCTGCAGCACTCACCAGGATACAATGTAGGCCTCTCTTAGAGAATAAAAGAAATATTCTCCTACTTTGCTCTTATGTAGAAAACAAATTAATATATTTCTCAAAAACAGTTGACGTCAGTTTTACTCAGTTTGGGATCTTCCTTGCAGAGGTCACATAATTCAATTCAATTCAATTTTATTTATACAGCGCCAAATCACAACAACAGTCACCTCAAGGTGCTTTATATTGTAAGGTAGACCTCACAATAACACATACATAGAGAAACCCAACAATCATATGACCCCTTATGAGCAAGCACTTTGGTGACAGTGGGAAGGAAAAACTCCCTTTTAACAGGAAGAAACCTTCGGCAGAACCAGGCTCAGGGAGGCTGCCCAGTCGTTGCAGATAGCTGATCACATAAATTCACAGTGATATGCTTGCACTTGCAACAACTTGCTGATGTTACTTTCTACATTAACAAATACAAATAATACTTTTTAATATAATATGACATTTGAGGGCACTGTAAAGGTTTAATCTGTTCAGATAAAGTGTTTATAGTAAAAGTCAAGATTATTTGACCCTGGTTGATTTATTTTTATTTTCTCATCAGTAGAAGTTTGACTAAACCAATCCAACTATATTTTAAAATCTTTTCAACTCTGCTAAAGGTTTCCAGTATTACTTAAATAAAACCAAAGTTTTAATAAACCACACATATCTGTTAATCAAGCCAGACAGGTTTATTCCCAGCTCTAGTAAACAAGATTTATCGCTGCCTCGGATTCTAAAATCAATCAGTGTCACTCTCGGGTATAAGTCCGTGCATGGTGTTAAGTTCTACTTTATGTATGTGTTCCAAAACAGGGTTGAGCTTTTAGAACCGCATCCTATCTTCAGTATTTGTTGTTGTAATGTCTGTGCATTCAATCCACCCAAACCATGATGCTATCAGGTGATTCAAGACAGGAAGTATTTTTCAGATGTCCCCCACAGATGGCGACGCTGTCTCGTCATTCTTTTTTTACAGATTTTTTTCCATTAAGAAAAACAAAAGAAAAAACAATCAGATTTCATCCAACCAAATGACAGTAGATAACATTTACTGAAGCTCATCGTGTCGATGTCTCACACAGAACACATGGCAGATCCCGACACGTTTAGTAAAAACAGATGAGCATCTTGCAGTGGCGTAAACCTGAGGCGCTCTCTGTAAAGCTGCTGCTGCTTCATTAGTATTCATAAACATTTTTCTATTCCAGGCAGAGCGGCTGGCTGAGTGTGCTCAGTTTGAGTCTGAGAATGGCTGGACACTGGCTATGCGTGACGGGAAAATGCAAAAGTACCAAGGGGAATAAAAAAACAAGGCGCGCTGACTTCAGATAAACTGAAACAGGATAGGAACACGGTTCACAACAAGGATGCTGAAACACTCAGTCCGCACTTTACTGGGACAATTTTGACTTTCCAAATCTTTCCTCATTTGCCTTGTGCATAAAAGCAATTTTTATTTCTTCCAAAATTTTTACCCAATCCAGTTATTGTCCACTGGTCAGTTCACAGCAAATCAAAGTGTAACTACTAACAACCAGTGGTGTGCCGATCATCATTATTAACTGTGCTTGTTTTTGAAATTCTTATCTAAAGTTCTGATGTCAGGTGGCATACTCACACAAGTTTCAACCTATAAGAAGTTGCTGCATATGAAACTAACATCTGCTACCTTGTTCCACTAAAGCCTTGCATTTTTTGCATGTTATGACAATGTTGTTTTAAAATGAACAAGTCTTGGAAGAAGAGAGAAGAGGGAAAGTCAAAGTTTCAACCCACTGTGGTTTGGTATTACCCACCCACACTAACTATCAAATGGTTTGAGACTGTATAAAATTGAAAGCAACAACGGCTAAGCAAACACCCTAGAAGTGAATCAGTAGACTGAGCTTTGGTATTCAGTAACCTCTGAATGTGAAAGTTGCTTCCTGGTACCAGGTGCGTCAAACTAGTGAAATGGGATTTAATTCTAGGTGGAGCAGAGACGCGCTGCCAAGTTTCCTTTTCCCTGAAGCTTCCACATGCTTATGAAGAAGCTGTGTCCTTCTGTTGCAACTTTTAACTTAGCTTTTATAGACTGCACATTTACACCCTTTACAGGCAAATTAAATATCAGTTTGCATACAGGTAATAAACACTGATAAGTGAAATTCTGAAAAACTGCATTGTAGTGTCTGCAGAATTTGACTGGTTGGTGTGAATGCTGTTGGGATAAAGGGCATAAAAGGAAACAGACATGGATGGATGGCTAAAACACAGGACGTCACATACAAGACTGACTTTCAAGTCTTTTCCCATTTTCAGTCATTCTTTGGTTAGTTTTAGGCAAGAGAACTACAAAGTCAAGTTTAGTAAAAGGTTATGGTTTAGATTTTACAAACTGAAGACAAACTTCTTTGCTTTCTGCCAGGCCACAGGAAATGAGAGAAACTGATGACGGCTGAATACCCTTCACGGGTCCCTCGGATCACCTCCCCTTTCTCTTTATGTCCCTTCTCTACTATCCATTTCTCATCGCTGGCACCGAGTGGGCAGCACTGCTGCCAAAGTGACTGATGGGCAGCACCCTCCGCTGTCCGCTCTGAGCAGGACCATCAGGCCAAAATTATGCAGTCTGAGATCCTGGCTGAGCGGACATGACAGGTTATGGATTTGCCTGCTGCCCCTGCTGGTTTCAAGGGCATTTTATCCAGACAAGGGAAACAATTCAGAGGCTCAGGAGAAGCACCTGTACATCATCTGCTGCAAGACACAAATGATGGAGGTGGTGGTGGTGGTGGAGTGGGGGTGTGTGGGTGCTCTATTATCAACCAGGAGAAGAGACGAAACCCATCTGGTTCAGGCCTAACAGGATAGTTCCCAAAATGTCACAGATGATACAGGACAAGAAATGGAAATAATCAGGACCTTAAACTAACAAAGAAATGAAATGTCATTCTGTGTTAAAGACAGAAAATGAAAACAGAAGAGAAAATTCGTTCTCTGTGAAGCACGCATGCTGTACGACTGTTGACACGAAGAAAACCAAAGACACCAGAGGTTTAAAGACAAACTCCAGCCACGGCAAGATTACGCTGAGAACATGAACCTACCTTCATTGTAGAGAAGCTCAAGTAAGGACAGAGGCCTGTCTCGACCTAGGGTGACCCAGCTAGACTCTTCATTGACAAGTCCAGACAGCCTGTGGCAGCAGGGCACCGGCTGACGCTACTACTACTCTACACCGACAGACTTCCAGAGAAGCACGGCTCTAGTTCTGGTTAGTGTGAGTGGTAGACGGCTCCTTTCCCGCCCCTTTTTCTGTGATGTAGAACATACACACACATATACACACTGAGGCTGTGAAGGACAGGCAGCACCTCTGTCTATACACGCTGGCTTTGGGCGCTGCTGATGTTGGCATCTGCAATAAAGACCGCCTTTCTCTTTGCTGTGCACTCCTGCCTTCCCGCTGGAGTTTTCACCTCTGCCAAGGAGAGCTGCAAGGCTGAAATGGAAGAAAGGTTGTATGACGGCATTGTGCCGCCTGTGTGTGCCTGCCTGTCAGGGGAAGGGAGTGGCAGCCTGGTGTGACACACTCAATTACACTGGCTGATTGGGGATTATTTTTGGCTTCTACTGGCACCCTAATAAAAGCGAAACACTATACTGCGTTTTCTCCTATAATTACCTCTTCCACTCGTTGCATTAGTTGACCATCGTTCATCTGACATCAAATTACCCTGTTTTATTTAGAGGAAAACATGCTATCACATAACCAATCTTTTTAAAGTGCAACATATGACACCCAGAGTCCCCTTTTCCTCCTGTCAACTGACACCCTGTGCGAACTTCAAGAAACAGGGAAGTAGTTCAGTAGGAGTGGCAGTAAGTTAGAGTTATCAGCATTTCTGGAACAGCACATGGTAACTTGCGTGGTTTGCGAGTAATAATGGAGTTTCCATTCTTAATCTAATTGCAGATAATTAAGTATTGATAATCAGTGGGGCGAGCCACAAAATAGCTTCACGGCTTAGCCATCTGGAATGCCCTAAAAGTACTTGGACAGAAAAAAAACACGGCTGATTACTACCATATTTTGCCAGAAGACAACAAAATCCTAAATCCACACTAACTACCGAAAAGTTCCTTCTAGCATTTTACTGACCTGAGTAGACTTTTCATTTTTTTTTAAGATCAGGCTTGAAAAAGCTGGGACGGCCTTTTCTTTTAGAACGAAGAAAGTCCCATGTAAAGATGGTTTAACACAAAGATCAAGACATTACAAGCTGCACTGCAATGGGATGAAATTGTACATACTTCCTGTATCTTCAGTAGGCACAGCTGGAAGTCTTGTAAACATTACATGGATAGAATAAAATAAAATTGAGTTGTGTACTGTATGCTGTTATCAGTAGAGGTAAATGAGTTTTATAGGCGTCCTTGTACTATACTGTATTTTTGATTTTTGGAAGCGATATGTGCGTTCATGTCCAGTTTGAATTGAATAGACAGAATAATCTGCCACTAGTCTACTGAAGGGGCAGGAAAGTGGCAAAATCCATCAAACACAGATCAAGTGCAACCTGAAGAAAACAAAGAAAACCAATGCACACGTTCATAAAAGTTCCTTAAACTGCAGTTACTCTTTTGGCCACTGGAGGCTGGCACTAAAAAAAGCCAACCCGATTCGAGTACCCAAATGCCCAACTTTACAAATTCATAAAAATGCAATGTTAAGAGATTTCTTACCTGTTTGATTTTGTTAAAGATTAATCAGACAGATAAGTTGATTACTAGGTCTCTTTCTCACTGGGACCTCTCGACTGCATTTGTCATGTTGGTACCTTTAGTTGTTCTTTTAATGGGACAAACTTGAGAATTTCCTGTGTGGTGCAGGCCATTCAAGAAGTCTGTTCTTTCAGTTTTGGTGAAATGCTAGTATATTATTGGTCTGTTACTTAGTACTATCTACTTCTACGTGATGTAGCTAACTAACTAAGCTTGCTAGCATTGAGTCCAGAAACTAAATGCTATTTTCATCTTTTATATGCAGTTTATGACACAGATATATGCAGTGACTTTAAGATACAATGTTTTGTTTTGCAACCATTGTCTATATCCAACTGTGACCCCTTTAGAAAATGTTTCACGATATCTTGTTGTTGTTTTTTTGCTGAATGCTGGTGAGCTAGCATGTGATTTAGTTAGCTGTTAGATTAAATGAGGTCCAAAGAATGCAGAATGAGCTTTATTACTGCCTACCAATAAAAGTAATGTGCTTTACTTTTACAACTGACCCCACCTCTGTCAGGTAGACTAACCAACTCTAAATCCTCCACACACACCTTGTATCTTGCATTTAACATGTGTAGAAACAGAAAACAAGATTCTCGATTAACAGACAGCCAGCTATCCAGTTTGGATGAGTGACCACCAAGTTCAAGTAGAGCTAAGTGACTTCTGAATGTTCTCAGAGCTTTGGTTAGCAAGCCAGCGAAGAACATAACAATGTTTACATAAGACAACTCCAGATTTAAAGATGCAGCTACAACATCAGCAGCAATCCCAACTAGCATCAAGAGCTACGTTCACTGAAAATAGCATCAATCGTCTGTATGTCTAATATTAAAATCTGTTTGATGATCTGAAGCATCTAAGTGGGAGAAATAGCACTTTCTTATTGTACTGTCCCAAATATATGTGTATTTTTTAATTTTCTGATTTGCATTGAAGACATGTGCGTGGTCTTTACACAAAGACCTTCAAATAAAGCTAGGTGAATTCTCAAGGTACTCAGACCTGTTAAAATGTTAGCTAGCCAGCTAAAAGCATAAAGATCAGTTCCACCAACAGTCAGCAGCCATGTTCAGTCAAAACAAGTGTAATAAATCCTCAGACAAAACAGCTACAAGAAATATACAGTGCAGTTAAAGACCCTCATTCTTTTTTCTGTTCTCCAGACAGAAACTGAGCTTATACACCATCACCCACTCTCCACTAATTTAAAACTTTTGCTGCAGTTCAATCATATAACTCCCATTCACTGCCTCAGCTATAGCCTAATCCTTAATACTTCAAAAAGCAATCTACCATATGTTAAAGTCAATCAGTATAATTTATTTCCCATTAATTTGCTGATACAGGCTTTGAAATGGCCACTTTCAATCATGCTCTGCGGCATGTACTTGTTGTTAAGCCTTTAAACATTTCATTTGCATTCATGATGTATGTTGCCAGGCGCATTTTATCCTGTACATTTGTGTAGCATAAGTAATTGGCCACCTGGCCAAGCTGTCGATATTAGTTTTAATGAGCAGGACAAAGAGGTCCAACATGCATACCAACATATACACTGCCAGTTAGGTAACAGAGGCAAGCGCAAATTTATTTTAATGCCATTCAAGACAGCACATGAAAAGACTCAGCCAAGCAGAGGTCAACCAGAGGCCACTGAAAATGCTTACTCTTTCCCAAATAGATCCTTAGACTGATGAAAGGATTTTTGGTTCACTCCTTCTCCCCGAGAGATCCATTCTCCTCACCTTGAACGCTTCCTCTTCAAATGGGAATGCTGCTAACCTTTTGAACCAGCACTTCCTCTACAAATCTACATGCCAAGGGGCCCCTTTTCCACAGTTCGCTCTTACTCTAGCATGTAAAGGAAACCTGAAACACTTCAAAACATGACAAATCTGAGCAGGCAGACTGGGTGGTGTTAAAACATGCAAGTACTACTGCTGACGTACAAGTGCAAAAAAATCTCTGTAGAATAACCGTAAATTTCAGGGAAATATGATTTGGACAGTTAGAAGTTATTTCACTAAGCTAAACAAAATATGGATGTCATGAAAAGGAAGGAGATGGAATTGTTTTTAAGAATGAGAAGGTGAACAGCACGATATATCAAAAAGAAGAGGAAGGAACATTTCCACTCATCATTTCCTACACTGTTGTGGGCCTCAATCTCAAGAACTAGCAAACGCTTTTTAGTGAAGTGAGCATCACGTGTCCCTAGAAACTATTTGTCAACTAGTGTTCTGAAGTGTTTGGTGGAAAAAGCAGACTGTGAGGTACCGATGACTAGTGGCTGTTTTCTAAAAAAAATCCTACTGAGGTGGATTCCCAGCAGCAAGAATTCCCAGAAGACAATCATCTTTTTCTGTCTCCTGAGACTATGAATACACCATTTGAATATGTTTCCAAGCAGGCAACTGAATGGCCTGATAAGACCTGTAGGTTTGAACACGATTGCCAGGCACGTCCATCCACTCCCTCCCCTTCACAAGGTTACGTGTACGCTTTTAACGACATGACATTTTCTTTCCAAGAAGCGAGATTATCACCACGATCTACTGAACTGATTCTGAAATTTCCCATATACACAGCTAATATATTCAAACTCAAAATTGTTCCATCCCCTAATGAGCCCCCCCACTCCCCCACAGAACTGTGACATTTTGACACCAAATTAGCAACAGTTCATGTTTGCTATGGTGCTGTGAGACTGTCATTGCACTTCTTTAAAACTTAAAAACTGTGATGATTCTCAGCAAAGTTTATTTTTTATGCATTTTCCATTTAAACCAAATTAATTCATGTTTATCTTTTAGTTCAGTTTTTTCTCAACTCGGTTCTCTATTTCATACAAACTGGGAGTGTCTCATATGCACATTTTCACACAGCTTGGCTGATTGCACTAAAGCCCCGCCTACCTTTGTTTTAAACTTTTGTGTGTAAAGGACAGCCAGTGGGATGGAAGCTTGCTTTAAAACTGGGGAAATAATGCTAAAACAATGTTTCAGGCTCAGTACAACCCTCAGTTCATCCTAAATTGTACTAAGCTGGAAATAAGAGATGAATGTGGACTACATCTTTACCAACAAGCGGGAATTTGATGCCAACTCCAGCAGCTGGGTGCCAAAACTCATCACGCTCAAAAAGAAATCTAAATTTTGTCATTAATTCATTCCAACAAACATGTTTTTTTGGGTCTGAGAAAATGGCTAACATTTCTTAGACTAAATAGAGATTGTAAATGCCTCACACAATTGTTTCAGCTGCTGAACGTCCAGTTGGGTGCATCAATTAAGCATTTAACAGCATTACATTCTTCACTTTAAGCTCATTTAGCAGTTTTAATTCCAGTTAGGAATCTATTTGAAAATCCATATTCAATGAAGGTCACCTACTTGATGTAGAGCACAAAGCACATGGCCGAAATTATTTGCCTATCTGACCTCAGTCTGCCTTAAGAATCACATCAAGTCTCATTTGAGAAATAACAAAAATTAGTCTGCAAATGAGCTGCTATTTGCTTATCATGAAATTCCAACAGCTCTAATAAGTCTTTCTTTTAAGCATTACATCCAGCGGTACATCCTCTCTCTTCACATTCCAGCAATTGGAAGCTGACTAGCTGCACCTCTGGAAGTGTTTTCCTTGAGTAGAAATGTGGAAAACCCAGCTGCCAAGCCACAGTCACCATGGCCAATCTGGTGCAGACCTAGAGTACAAATGGAAAAAAACTGTTCCAACTTTTCACACCACATGCTGTAGACTCAGGATACACTGTACTTTATAACTCAACAATAACATTTCAACTAACTCAGAGAAATGACAGGGTGCAAGGGGACAGAGAACATGAGATATTACAATTCATGATCAGTGCATTAATTCCCAGAGGGCCAGTAAGTTACTTCAGCTTAAGCATCTGTTTATTGAATGTTTGGTTTTTGTTTATGTGGACAAATGAACCGGGATAGAACCACATGGTTCACACTGACACAGGGATAGATAATCTTAAGCAGCACACAAAGCGTGTGAGGAGATTTTCCACTGATCCTAAATGCAAAGCACACAATCGTATTCCCATTTTCCTTGGCGAGAGTACAGGAAAAGTATGCCCGCTATGAAATGAAAGCTCCATTCACTTTATGTTTGTAACAACACAGAGGTACAGTGTGGATTTATTTGAACCATTAAACAGTCACAAAAACAAGCTTCATTTGTATGTCTTTACAGTGTGTTTGCACATTTTGAAAGCCACGAACAGAAGAAGTTTATGAATGTCTTTTGTTTTTTTTGTGTTCTATGAGTTTAGGTTCATTTAGGTTTGGGTAAACAAACACCCAAGTTTTATTTTTAATATTTGCTGTTTTGCTTTTCTGGACTTTGATGAACAGTTTTCCTAAGACAATTTACACTTTCATGTAGGATTAGGATTAGAACTAGGGTTAGGGATTAAGGGGGACTTAGACCACAAGCATATCAAAAACAGATCAAATGGAGGAATCTCCTTTGCAAGGTTACACACCCAACAAGAAAAACACAGTCACATGAAGAAGAAAGTTTACACAGAAGTCTGCATGGTCCGCAGAAACCTAAGCATTCTGTTACTGCTTTCATTTCTCTACATGACTGAAATGCTGTATCAGGACCATAAGAGAGCTGTGCATGTACAAATCCCTGCAAATGTCAATGAACTGAAGCAACTTGGCAAAAACAAGATTGCTCCATAGTGAGGCAGAGAAAATGATACAGAACAATGGGATATACTATATTTTTCACAGGACGACACAGAGTAGGGTAAAAACTTTCTTTTTCACTTGATTGTCACTCCCACCCCTTAAACCACCCTTTATTTAAAGGCCTGATTTCATCCCACAGGAAACTGTCAGCCTGTTACAGCATGCAGAATACTCATTCCTGTAGTGGGTTTGCCATTCTGCATCAAAAATGCATTGTAGTAGTGAAACTAAATCACTATGACACACGATCGTCCACAATTTAGAGCATCTCAAGAACCCCTGTTATAGCTGCTGACAGTAATTGTGGTAATAATAGGAAGAGACGAGGTGAGCACCAGCATAATAATCCCCTGCAGCCTTTCCCTGCCACATGTTATTGGGCTTTATGGCAGCCTGTTGACACCAATCCTAGAGACTCAGTGGACCAATGCTGGGCAGGCATAAACAGGCTGTAATCTCTATGGCAGACTGGCTGGAACCATACGTCTTATCACTGGGCATTTGAGAGGTGGAGAATTGTGTGTATACAAAGACTTGTACTTTCGTCTAAACAGTAATGCCCACATCCTCAGGTATAACGTAGAGCCAATCAATTAGTAACACAACAATCAGAAGTGCACGGCCACCATAAGGCCATTTGTGTGCCTGTTCTCTAGAACCATGCAGGGGTCAAAAGTCACGAGTGGTCGTCAAGCACGGCAATAAAAAAGACAACAAGAATGGGAAATTGTGGTGGTTCCAAAACATGACGGCTTGGACTTGAACAAGTTTGGGCTGAAATGTTCCCTTCACAGTGAGCCTGCACCAGTTTGGAGTGAAAGGCCTGTCTCACCCTGTGCCTCACGCTCCACCACTGAAGGACATCTTGTGTGCATAAACTGGCAGACCACATGCTTTGACCAAATGGTCAATGACACTCTGCGAATGAGAACGGTTGGACTGTGCATGTGCAAAAATGTAAAGAGTAACTATAATCTAAAAAATCTCTCAACATTTCTATTCAGGATTCTTTGAGTGATATCACTCTAGCCGTCTTGCTGCATATGATTCACTTGACCAAACACAAAGAGGGCAACTCAAATTTAAAGATGAGAACAAATGTGGCTCTGATGACTCTGTGCATCAGATTTTGGATTCCATTCAACCTCAGCAAACTCCAATCAGAATCATTATCCTGGAGTCGAGTCTCCTTGGAGTGATAATGACTGATGGGCCAGCAGAGTGAGCCTCTGTCCGGCCGGCTGGGCCCATACCTAATGCCTTTCAAATCATATGCAAGATGAGTCATCAGGAGCTTGTCAAAGCTTCCTGGCTCCTTTTCACCTCCTTTGATTCGTCCTCCTCCTTCTGATGAGCCTGTGATTTATCGAGCACTCGCTGATGTAGTTTGCATTAAAAAACAGCCTAAACCTTTCTGCGTGCTTCACTCTTGGAGTGATTTGGATGCGTTCTCTTCTCAGAACACTTATGGCACCATCCGCTTTATTTTCTGCACCCGAGCTGCAGATTCAAAACAGGCAGGAAATGTCTTCCTAAACGTTGGACAAGGCAACAAATTTCCTGTTTAGCAACAGCTGTGATGCACTGAATCTAAACCCTAAAAAAAGTGTAGAGTCACAAACATTCTCATGAGTGCAACACAACGGCAGAGCTCAACCCATTTTAATTCATAACCCTAGAGGATTTCATCATTGTAGAATTATCTGATACCAAGCAGCTTAATGCTGCATAATCTACCCAACCTGAAAATCCTGCCCCTGAGGACAGAAACCAAGAACCGAAAAAGCAGTTCTGGCCTCAGAGCCTGAAAGCCCTGGATGTGGGCTGTCAGGCTACATACAGGAAAAAAAAAAATCACACAAGTTAGACGTAATCCTGTGCTGCGGGCCAAAGCAGGATGAATTAATATTGAATTAATATTATTAAACCGTATTAAGACATGCAAGCCAATGAGTACTGGTACAAGGCAGAGGGGAGTGACTGCTGAGGACCCTCCATCTCATTTGCAATAATGGTTAGTATGGCACAGGAGCCTGTCCACTTTGTACGCTGAATGCTGTCTAGGTCAGCAGAGAGAAGCCTGATGTAATGAACTATTCCTGGGTCTGTTTAAATGATCAATAGGAATTCATCACACGAACGCCTGCCCTCAGCAAAAGTAGAACCGGGATGCAGCAGAGTTAAAGACAACACCAAAGAGAAAAAACATCAACAACAAGTGCACAACCCCTGGTTTGCAAGGCTGCTCGGAGGACACATCTGCCTCTGCATAGAGGGAGAGCAGATGGGGGGAGAGAGAGAGATAAAGGACAACAACAGTCCAGGCGCTGTCTGAGAAGTTGGACTGTCCCTTCAACCCCAGTTTGCTACAGCGAGCAGCAGGCAGCAAACATCAGCTGCCATGACATCAGACTATTCGAGAGAGATGGGAAGAGGGAGTGATGAGCGAGGGTGGAAGTGGTGGGGCGTAGGGTGGGGGGTGGGCACAGTGCATTTGCAGCTGCTGCAGTCATCCCTGCCAGACACCTGCTCAGGCAGCGGGTGTAAACAAGATCATACGTAGCCCGCAAGCACTCTCTTTCTCCGTCTCTGCTCTCACCTCACACACACTCCAAAGATTAGAAAAGAAGAAAAAGCAGTCCCAGCTAGGCCAATATGCAGGTATGACATGACAGAAAATGAAAATAACAGAAGCACGAGGAGAAGCAGCCCTACCGGCAGGGAGAGACAGCGAGCAGCCCGGCATATGGTCGACACTGGCAGCGTGAAGGCAGGGGACCATCCTTCCACATTCACCTCCAGCTTCAGAGAGAGAGAGAGAGACAGCTCGGGCCCTGCTGTACTCTGAGTCCCCTCAACACCACCACCACCACCACCACTTTCTGTCACTCTCTCAGCATAGCCCCTCCTCTATTCCCTTTCTCTAACTCTCTGTTTCTCTCTCTCTAACCCCCACTCACTCCCTCCCTCTCAGTGGAGTTGTGTGTCCAGCCTGACGCAGCCCGGCAAGTCCTTGCCGCTCGCTGGCAGCACAGCAAGGTCAAGGTTTTTCTCGGCACCTAGTCCTTCACACTGACAGAGAGCGAGAGAGAGGGAGGCAGCACTGAGACCTGAGTGCATGCAGCCTTTTCATGCACCGGCTTATTCTCCTCTCTGGGCGAATGTGCAGTAATTAATGAGATGAACTGCTCCGAGTTTGATTGCAGAGAAACATGCAGACAGCAAAGTGGGAAATAAAGAGGCGTAAACATCAGTGATTCTTCTGGGAAAATGGTGAATTTAATCCGTATGACTGAACAAGAAATGATCTGTTTTTGCTGAGTAAGCCTCTGAGTTTGATATTGTGAAGATTTTAGACTGACAGTGATGCCAATAACTGATAGCTTGCTTGGAGAAAAAAAGTGTATATTTACTCCATTGAGCCAAAACAAAAAAAATATTACCTCCATGTTGTATGTGGGATCAATCAGCAGGTATAAAGATATGATTGAAAAAGGCAGGACCCAAACTGCAAAGTTCACATGATGGTAACTCGACAGTAGAGAGACCACATTCTGATGGTGGTGTGACTTACCATCAACAGCAGCAGGATGTTGGAGGAAGTGTTGGAATAAGCCTCATCCCATTCTAAGTCACAGCTTACATGACCTATAGGATGTGCTGCTAATGTCTTGGCACCAGATAGATAGAGGAATCTTCGAGGCCTGGACTCTAGAAGACCTGTGATCGGTTAGAGGTAATTTGGCTGCATGCAAAGACTGACAGCATATTAGCTACTTAGGTGGTCAGGATGCTTTGGCACATTGGTAACCTTTTGTGATTTGACCAATTTTAAATGCTTTCATTTAAGAACTTTGACTATTTGTGGATTGGAATGAAGTGGTATTTAAAAAGCCATATTACCTTTTTCACATGCATTTATGAATCAACGCACTTGAGCAATTTATCTACCTTGTATTACACTCATGGCAAATTTTGAATTGCCAGATAACGTAACAACTTAACTGTGGAAACTCACAGAGAAACACACAGAAAGGCCTTTACCTACCAGGAGGTTTGAACCAGCTGCCTTCTAGCTGTGAGATAATGCTACTTTTTGGATAATAACCCAAAGTATCTGAATTGAAAATACCTCCAAATCATTACTAAAGTTAAAGTACTACCATTTATAGTAATCCTATAGGCCCAGTGATAGGACTTTGAGCTCTACTTGGTTTCTATGTTTAGCTGAAACCCATTACTACAACACCACCACCATCAACAACAATAACACAGCAACGTGGCATTAAGCCAATGGTCTAAATTTAGCTAAAACTGTGAGGTGATAAGCACTGCTGAAGCTGACAAAACTGGCTGAAAGGT
Source organism: Pundamilia nyererei (assembly GCF_000239375.1). Taxonomy (NCBI): domain Eukaryota; kingdom Metazoa; phylum Chordata; class Actinopteri; order Cichliformes; family Cichlidae; genus Pundamilia; species Pundamilia nyererei. Next base: position 3,834,310 of record NW_005187422.1, read on the forward strand.
GGTGATGAAGCACGCAGTCCTGCATCTGACAGACGATGGAAGTCAATTAAACAGACTAACAGAGAGAAGCGTTCTTTTTTTAAATGAAGGAGCTTCTAAGAGTGTACGACTCACTGTTTCGACAATGAACTGCAGCTGGCATGGAACGGCATTAATATCCTGAGCTCGTTTCTCTGTCCACTTGCTGAAAGTTTGCCAGGGGTCATGTCCTCTTCCAAGACTGGCACTCACAGGCTTGTGGCCACTACTGTTTATACAGCGAGGCCACGAGAAACCGACATAAGGAGAGAGTGGAGACTACTTACTGTGCTCCTATCACTGGGCCTATAGGATTACTAGTAATGGGATTTCCCACTAATGGCTCCTCCTGACAGGTGGCGTCCCAGTTTAGATCACATCACCTAGGTTTAAATATTTCTCTTCCATGTGCTGCCAAAAAAAAAATCTGCCTTAGCTGTTTACACCAGCGTGTTCCCTGCAGCGAGAATAAAAATAACTACTAGTAGCTTCAAATAATTCATTCTGCAAACAAGTGACACCGACATGACAGCACCTTGAAGAAAGCCAGATTACTGAATCAAATCGTGTTTTTAGTTTGCTGTTTCTAAAAGATGAAACTCAAGACAGCAAAAACAGAAAGACAGGGCAAAAGGGTGGATTTGGAGTACATATACCTACCTATGTAGTGCTAACAGGCTAATACAATGCTAGGATTTTAGTCAGAAAACCTGAAGCATGGATGAGTTTAACCCCACAGCAGGTCAAATTATTTCCACTAAAATGCTCCAAAAGCCACAAACAGCATTACACAAGAGAGAGGTCGAGTTCAGAGAGGTATTAGCTGAGCTAACAAAAACCTAGCAGGATCCCATCTGACACTCAACGGAGACCGAATATAATAATGCACAAATTCGAGCCTGAACAAGTTTAAGAATAACCCCTATGAGCTTTCTGTGGGGAATGATGCAGTCAGCCTCACGGCAGCTATTTCAACTTCCACACTAGCTTCATTTCTCAGTCGTAGAAGTTGCTGTTCAGTTAGGGGAAAAACTGTATGTGCTCTCATATTAGCTTTAACAACACTAACTGGATTCCACCAGTCAGAAGCACAGACTGCATAAAAAGATATGGAATAAGCTCTGGGTCATAAACATTGATTTGATTTTACATGTCCATCTAATGTATATCAGAATATCTGTTTTAAAGAGACACTCAGGAGTTGCTTTTAGCACCTTTCTCTTGAGCAAATGTACTTTTTCTGTTTCCACCATTTCTAGTGGGACAGAGTTGTAGCAGGCAGCCCTGAGATTTCCTCGACAATGTTATGCTTTCCTCACGTGTCTCTTCTCCAGACAAAGTTAACTAAGATACAGCTTGTCTGGCTGGTTGTGTCTCAGGCAGGGAAGGGAAGGAAAACAAAGGGGAGACGGAGAAAGACAACAATAGCTAGAGGCTACGTCATAATGTAACGGCGCTAATGAGGATAAAGGAGCTTGTTATCGTTTCTCCATAAGCCTCTGAAAGCAGGACAGCCTGTGACATCACAGGCATCAGCGGCAGCGCTTCAAATGCTGCAGAGCAAACCAGAGGAAGAGCACGAAGAAAGCCAGAGAGATCTTTCAGCCTTTTAAATCTAGCTGGAAAAGGCTGATAATTTTAAAAAAGTGCAATTTTTAAAAAGTATATTTTTGTAGTATATGGTAAGACTTTCCAGTTTAAGTTTCTATGTGCAAGAAAGAGGCTCCTATTTATCTGTTTTAATGTATAAAATAAATAATGTAGCTCTGACTTCAGATAGAAGAGATTCTTGGATGTTCCTTGTCCTATTTGGCAGTTTGAGGAAAAATTCAGAGCCAGTGCCTGATCTGGAACCACAAGATGGTAGTGACACCTGCTATGGTCTGTGGTTCAGAGATGGTGGAACTACCAAAAAATCATGAGGCTGAGCTGGAGGTGGCAGAGCTGAAGAGGTTAAGATGTTCAGGTTTCCAATCAGAATGACCAAGAGTACATCACAGGGACAGCTCAGGTTGAGCAGTTTGGAGGAGGAATGATTGAAATGGTCTGGACATGTGCAGAGCAGGGATAGTGGATATATTGGACAAAGGATGTTGAAGACGGAACTGCCAGGCAGGAGGAAAAGAGGAAGACCACAGAGGGGGTTCTTGCATGTAGTGACATGCAGAGAGTTGATGTTATGAAGGAGGATGTTGGGGTTGTTGTGAATGGAGCCAGATGATCCCCTGTGGTGACCCCTGAAGGGAGCAGGTGAAAAAAGTAGAAACAAAAGTAGAAGAAGAAAGGAGGAAGAAGAAACCTGATCTGAAACCACTCCACCAAGTCTTGACTATCTAAGTACTGCATAATTTTAGAGCAGCATATTCACTTTGCTAAAACAGCAGTTCTTAGAAACAAGAACAGATTATATCAGGATGATAGGTGGTGACGTAATTATGAAGCTCTCTGGCTAGTTGGCTAGCTGCTTCTTAGATCATTCACAGGTTGAGCCAACAACACACTGTCCCCTCTTCACTCACATTTTCAGCTTCACTTACAGTTTATAAATCTCAACAAGCAGTGCCCCCAGAGTGTCAAGTCACTATATGCAGCAGCAAGTGCTCAGTGGCTAAGTTCTGGCTCTGGGCTGTAAGACTAATTACATGAAAATTAACCATATGGCAGTTATACATATTTGGTTTTACAGCTCTGTTCAGAGACTTCCACACCTATCCAATTTCATACCCTGAAGGCCAAAATACAGGGAGAGAAGCAACAAAACTCCCTTTAAAAATAGAGCAGATATCAACAACCATGACATGACATAGCATGAATAATATAAAGGGTTGAGGTGGGTTGCAAAGCACCTTGGAGTGACAGCAGCCACCATGCTATACTGGCCTGAAGCAGCCAGCACTACGCTTCATATGAAATTAGCCAATCATAATTTTTGCACAGTAAGACTCATGATCACAGGTTTGTGATGAATAAATCCAAACATTAGCCGATTAGCAACGCCCTGATATTTTACATTTTATTTGATATATTTTTTGTAATATTTTCGGATTTCTAAACTTTGGATTGAATTAAAGAAAAGAAATGTGAATGCATCATCTCAGAGTTGAGAACAGAATTACTGCAGGCATTTATTGAATTCAAAGATGAATCCAGACACAAATAGGCAGGTTAAAGTTTATGTTGGCCGACCATTCTTAAGCTTAGTGTGAATGCATTTAAATGGAAGGCATTCACACAGAAAATGAGAGTTTATTGTATCCAGCCGACTTCTGAAAAACGGCCTTGAATGCATGACAACTAATGTGCGGACACAGAGTGATCTCAGAAACACGAGAGAGAGTGGAGTAGAAGTAAAGTCAGTGCCATACAGAAGAAGATCAAGGAAAAGTTGTAGGCGTGACATCCTTGAGACAGCTCAGACGGGGTTTGTAATTAGAGCTGGGCAGATGTAGGAGTTACATAACAGAGGTACAGCCTCGAGAAATAGTTGATGTAACAGAGCGTTTTAAATGATCAAGACTGGTTTCTCTGAAGCTCCGGGTTCACACTATGGTAACAGTGCTTCAGAACATAGTGTAGTCACAGTGTAGTCCACTGAAGCGTACACTGTAAGTACTTTTGTGTGGTTTTCAATTAATATTTTCACACCGGGCAAACAATCCAGAGCAAAAGAAGCTGCAATTTCATCCTGATGAAGGCTGAGGTAGAAGAACTTTTACCATTTTCTGCCATCCATCTATTGTTAAGGTGAAAGGCAGGGGCCACCCCGGACAATCTTTCACGAGGCTCCGATACACTCAGAGATCAATATAATAAACACTCTCTGACTCTGAATGTGTATGATAATCAACTATAACCACAGTAAATGTAAAATGTTTGTAGATTCAAAGGTTTGTGTGGAGAAAGTCATATATGACTAACCTAAGAAAGGAATTTTATTGGATGCTAACTTACTGCTTGTGCATCATTGGTGTTTTAGAAATCAGCTTCTAAAGATAACAGAGCAAAAGAACCCAGCAGCTCATTTTTGGCCCCCAAGCAGCAATTTAATTTGGCTGTGCAAGTGATGGACTAAATGACTAATAAATATGGATGATCAACAGAATCAACACACCAGGCCTTTTAATTTATTTAAGCATCCATTTTTCTTCTTGCTAATACTTTATCACACTTTGCATAAGAATTTAGTTTGTTTCCGCACATTTTGTATCCACGTAATGTGATGTGTGCACACAATTTGGTGAGCCAAATGACACGAGTACACTGTTCTTCCTGGAAACCCTGGTGTGCTACTGTGACACCAGAATGCTTAAATACATTTTTAAAATCCAAAATATGTCTTTGAATAATGTTGCCACAAGCTTGCTTTGATAAAGAGAACCGAAACACAAAGATTTCATGTCATAATTGCCTGAGCTTCACGCCCTGAGCAGTTATCAAGCCTCTGCTTTGAGCTGCATTCACACACACACACACACTGAACACTGTCCAGATGTGTCTCATAGCAACAATATGAGAAATGGCTTGCTCCACCTCTTAAACTACAGCCATGCCTTTACTAGAATTAATAAAAAAAATAAAGACATTTCACTGTGTTTCCCTCTGGATCCTTTGGTGGTTGAGCTGAGCTAACATGTACCACGGTCCCCTGTTGATTTTGTTTCCCTCTGTTGGCTGTGTTGCTAGCTGAGCAGTAGAGGGCGTCATTATTCCAGTCATTCCAAAGAGCACTTTGACATTAAGAGCCAACAGTGTGATTAAAACTAGGTGAAAAAGCAGCATTCATTTGGCACATCAGAGTCTCCCATCGTCCAAAACGAACACCTGACTCTGCTCGCGTCACCCATGTCTTTCTCCTCGGGCTCAGGACCTACTGGACGACATAAACCTCGGGCCTTTGCCAGAAATTATAATTGGGGTGAAAGGACCTGCTTTCACATGAGGCAGAAATAGATTTTTCTTTTACTTTTTGTGTCACTCACTTTAAACAAAGCTTTGTCTCCTGTTAGAGTGAAGTCCCTCTTTCTTCTCCCACCAATTAGAGGCGAGCACGCTGAGCGAGGGGGAGGAGAGAGGACGGGCCATCTCCATCGGCCTGCTTACCACTCAGGGGAGCTCATTAGAGGCGCCCGCAGCCCAGCGGCTTGGTGTTGTGCTGGCACTACTTCTGACACCACATCAGCACTGTCGGCTTCAACGCCACGAAGAGAAACGAGTCGGCGTAAGAAAGCAAGACACCGTCTCCTGACAGCCTGTCACAACATTAAGGTGTCCAAATGTAACACGCTACTAAAGACAGCGCTCACAGCATGTCTGCTTTCTCACAGCGGCCTCCTGGAACCACAAATTGAATCGTGGCTTTTACTTTTTGTGGTACAATGAATAAAGCAGCTCAAGCTGATAACGGCTGCACAAATCTAAGCAGACACTTCACACAGACCAGGTTGATGTTATCACTCTGATAGAAATGATAAGTCACTTCCTCAGAAAAGCACCTCTGTACAGGAAACAGAATCTGAGGAGAATTCTCGAAAATGAAACCAGGCCTTGCCCCACAGCCTGCGATGTCAGGACGGACGGCGTCTGCAGAAAGGCAGCGAGGGCCTGGGTTGTGCTGCGTCAGGGCTTCTGTCGGAGCATTTAAACATCCGTCCACGCACATGTGAGCAAGCAGCAGGCTCTGCGCAGGATCCGGGATTCCCTCTAACACACAGCGGACCTGCTTCAAGCCACGAGGAGGCGGCTGCTTTGTTTTGGTACCAGGACCGGCTGGCATTGTGTGCACTGAAATACGGTGCGCAGAAAGGCATGCTACGGTGCCTGCTGGATGGGGTCCATTGAGTCACCACGGCAACAGACGGCAGATGTTTGTGTGTTCTGGCAGAGCTGGAATTAATGAGTGTTTACCGTCAGGCAGCTGAGTGCCACCTCATGGCCCGACGCCATGCATCCCTTTAAAGATAAATCTGATGTAGTACGAGAGTTCAATAAGAAGCGTACTGTTGCTGGATTTGTGAGAGAAACGTCTTCAATATAACAGTTTGGATGCTAACAAACCATAAATGCAGGTGTACTGCTACTGACTGTAGGGAGGGGTTTTCATCAGATGATCTGATCATTTAAAAGCAGAGCCAGAGTGGGACAATGGCAGAATCATTCTTTGGAAAGAGTCTCCAAGTCTTTCTATAAGATATGAGAAGACTAGAAGCCAATCCCCCCCTACCAATCCCCACTTCCCCAAATATTTCAGGCCTCTTTTTTTTCTCTTCATCCTGAACTGAAAGGAGCATCTCAGTTTCATGCTCTCTCTCTCTCTCTCTCTCTCTCATACCCATTTACACGCACAGACACGCAAATCACAATCTGTCTGTGTAGAAGAAAAGAACTCTCACACTATGCAGCTTATCTGGGATTTTTTGGGTGCCCCTCTCGCATGACTTATAAATTAATCAGTGTGTTCATGCGGCAATTTTTAATGCTGCTGCATAGAAGCAGTGCTTGAGTGTTCCTTGCATATTAGCGACCACAACAGACGTGCACTGTGTCCATTCCAACTGGTCCGTGTCTGAGCAAGCGTGTTCTGACACACTAGGGTATGCTAAAGACACGCAAGCCACGTGAACCTTAGGGATCAGTGGATTGCCCAGTGGGCTAAGAGGACATATTCTTATGGCAGGTTTTCATGAAATGCAGTTTAATCAGATGCTATCTGCTTCTTTTCATTATGAAGAAGGCATTCTTTAGCATTGCTGCCTTGACGTTGGTTATTGAGAGATTTTAGTCCTGAGATCAAGTCTGCAATCGAACATGTGCCGTGCATGTGTGCATTCATTCCATAAATTTAAACATTTAAAAGATTTGCCCATATACAAAAAAACCTCTGTGGGGAGATTAAAGCACTCAAATCTACTCTGACAGAGTAGATTCAGGACAAGATCTTGGTTTGGGGTAAAATATGTCTCATCACAATAGCGGCCCTGCATGCAGAAAAAAGGGGAGCTGGGAGTGACAGATATGTCTCACTAATAGCATAAACTGGTGCATCATTCACTGCTGCTAAAGGATACCTTGTGCAAAACAGACATGCCAGTGCCATCCATCCATCCATTCACTTCCGCTTATCTTTTCAGGGTCGCGGGGGGCGCTGGAGCCTATCCCAGCTGTCATAGGGCGAGAGGCGGGGTACACCCTGGACAGGTCGCCAGTCTGTCGCAAGGCTAACACA